>NC_057796.1:352382168-352752206 GCF_018294505.1 Triticum aestivum | reverse complement strand
CGGGCCCCGCCGCCTCGCCACTGTTCGCTGGCCGCCGCCACCAAGTCTGGCGACCTCGCCCCGCCGTCCTCGAGCTCCGGCAGCGCGCGGTGCCGCCGCGCCTCGCCGTCCTTTCCCCGCGCCCCGTCGGCCTCGTCCTCTCCTTCCCCCGTCGCCGGCCACCATCTCCGGCGAGTCGCCCGCGCCGCCGCTCGGGAGCCCGAGCCGGTCCCGATCTCGATCTGGATCCAGTCAACAAGGTTCACCCGAGACCCCCTCGATTTTCCCCTAGTCTTTGCATTTTCACATGATATGCCCATGTTCAACAGTGCATAACTCTCTGCATATAGCTCCGTTTCGTGCGTGTAATATGTCAAATTGTTCGTCTCGTGATGCTCTACATTTTGTTTAATTGAACCATGTTCATTTGAGGCCATCTTGATGCCCAAATATCTGTTGCAAGAGTGCTAGTTGCTGTTATCTGCTGATTCTTGTCAGAACTTGGAGATTTGTCATTTTTGTATCATTTAATCTGTTCATCTTATGAGCATAAGATCTACATGTGTTTTATTGTATGCCATGCCATCTTTCCAGTGGTGTATGCCATGTATTTTTGTGATCTCTGTCGTGACTAGCACAAGCATGCAAACTAGGCCCCGTAATGTTTCTGATTTCAGGGACTGCGTGATTTCTCTAAGTCTTTGTCTGCTGTTATTTTGTTGCCATGTAAACTTCATGCTACAGATAGATCCATGCATATTTTGGAGATGTTCAGTAAGGATGTTTTGTAGATATAGTTGTAATTGATCCATTAATGCCCTTGTTTGCAATTATGGAGTGCCATAGCATGACTCAATCTTGCTCTACTTTTGCTATAAAATATTTCTGGCAGATTCTTAACATGATATGCAATTTTGCCAAGCTTGTTGTAGTTGATCCATACGTGCTATGCTTTTGTTCTTGCCATGGATAGCTTCATAAACATGCCATCTTGCTGTAGGTATGCTTGTTTTGTCATGAATAGCTTTGTGGTGAGTGCATCAAGCTCACCAACATGTCCTCATATTATTGTTTCTGCTATGCTCTGTTTTCTGCCAAGTCTGAAACCTGATATCGAAACTTGCTATGTTTACATGCTTGCCATCATATCTTCTGATCCTTTTTGGCTTATGGTCAGTAAGGGACTTTTATCATATGCATTTAGTAGAATACTAACATGCCTTGTTTTGCCATGTTAAGTTCCTGTAGCATGTTGATTTCGTGCTCTGAACATTGCTACCTGATGCTGTTTCCTGCCATGTCCAGTAATTTCACTAAGTCTGTGAACCTGTTATCTTTTGCACTTTTGCCATGCTTGTTTGAGCTTGTTATGTTGTGAACTAGCCGTAGCTCAGTGTTCTTCTTTTGTCAAGCATCTCCTCTAGATTACTGCCATATGCTTTGTTGCTATGTTGGAGTTTTGTAGCATTGTTGCTTGTTGCATTTTAAGTGCTATCATGCTGTTAATCGCAGATTCGTGTCATTCTTGTTTTGCTTGCCATTTGCAAACCGTGCATCCGTTTCCGGTGATCTTTATATCGATTTCGACCGAAATCATCTCATCTTTCCAGTGGCATGCTTAGTTTGCCAAGTTACTGCCATATTCATCATTTTCCTTCCGGAGCACGCATATGCATCGCATATCATATCTTGCATATCATTCATGTTTTGCATCATGTTGCTTGTGCATTTCTCGTGATTGATTGTGGTTCTGTTGCTTGTGTTCTTGTCTTGGGTAGAGCCGGGAGACGAGTTCATGAACGAGGAACCTGTTGAGTACGCTTACGAGGATCAAGCTTTCGACAACTCTGAGAACCTTGCAGGCAAGATGACCACCCCTCGAAATCACTTCTATCTTTGCTTTGCTAGTTGTTCGCTCTATTGCCATGCTGTGCTACCTATCACTTGCTATATCATGTCTCCCATATTTCCATGTCAGCCTCTAACCATCCTTTCCTAGCAAACCGTTGTTTGGCTAAGTTACCGCTTTTGCTCAGCCCTTTTTATAGCGTTGTTAGTTGCAGGTGAAGTTGAAGTCGGTTCCATGTTGGAACATGGATATGTTGGGATATCACAATATCTCTTATTTAATTAATGCATCTATATATTTTGGTAAAGCGTGGAAGGCTCGGCCTTATGCCTGGTGTTTTGTTCCACTCTTGCCGCCCTAGTTTCTGTCTTACCGGTATTATGTTCCTTGAGTTTGCGTTCCTGACGCGGTTGGGTGATTTATGGGACCCCCTTGACAGTTCACCTTGAATAAAACTCCTCCAGCAAGGCCCAACCTTGGTTTTACCATTTGCCACCTAAGCCTTTTCCCCCGGGTTTTCGCGAGCCCGAGGGTCATCTTATTTTAAACCCCGGACCAGTGCTCCTTCGACTGCTGGCCCAAACTGGGCGATGTCCGGCGCCCCCTGGGCAACCAGGGTCTATGCCAACCCGACGTCTTGCCCATCCGGTGTGCCCTGAGAATGAGATATGTGCAGCTCCTATCGGGATTTGTCGGCACATTCTGGTGGCTTTGCTGGTCTTGTTTTACCATTGTCGAAATGTCTTGTAAACCGGGATTCCGAGACTGGTCGGGTCTTTCCGGGAGAAGGTTTATCCTTCGTTGACCGTGAGAGCTTATGATGGGCTAAGTTGGGACACCCCTTCAGGGTATTATCTTTCAAAAGCCGTGCCCGCGGTTATGAGGCAGATGGGAATTTGTTAATGTCTGGTTGTAGAGAACATGTCACTTGACCCAGTTAAAATACATCAACCGTGTGTGTAGCCGTGATGGTCTCTTCTCGGCGGAGTCCGGGAAGTGAACACGGTTTGAGTTATGAATGACGTAAGTAGGAGTTCAGGATCACTTCTTGGTCATTCCTAGATGATGACCGTTTCGTTGCTTCTCTTCTCGCTCTCATTTGCGCAAGTTAGCCACCATATATGCTTATTGCCTGCTGCAGCTCCACCTCATTACACCATCTTTTCCTATAAGCTTAAATAGTCTTGATCTCGTGGGTGTGAGATTGTTGAGTCCTCGTGACTCACAGATTCTACCAAAACAGTTGCAGGTGCCGACGATGCCAATGCAGATGATGGGGTCGATCTCAAGTGGGAGTTCGATGAGGAACGTGGTCGTTACTATGTGTCTTTTCCCGATGATCAGTAGTGGAGCCCAGTTGGGACGATCGGGGATCTAGCATTTGGGGTTATCTTATTTTCATTTGGATCTTGACCGTAGTCGGTCTATGTGTGTATTTTGGATGATGTATGAATTATATTTATGTATTGTGTGAAGTGGCGATTGTAAGCCAACTCTTTATCCCATTCTTGTTCATTACATGGGATTGTGTGAAGATGACCCTTCTTGCGACAAAACCACAATGCGGTTATGCCTCTAAGTCGTGCCTCGACACGTGAGAGATATAGCCGCATCGTGGGCGTTACACTTAACCACGTCCGATACGACTCTGTCGTGCAACCCCTCAAGTGTGAACTTCGAGCGTGGTTCCTCTTACGGTCACCTTGATGATAACATCGAGTGGAATCCGTCAAGGATGATTCCTCAGGTTTTCCCCTTGGTGTTAGACACACAGTTACTATGGTTACTATGACTTTACACTGAACCATGTTACTAAAGACGGGTCGGCTCTAAGGGGTACCCGCGCGAGCTTAATTGCGAGTGATGTGGAGTCGGGTTGACCTGGAGGGGGCCCGCGAGATAATTACGAGGCGTGGCCGGGCATTCCTAGCCCTTGCCGCAAGTCCTCGAGACGGGGCAACGGGGTCACATCTTTTGTGAGTCTCTACTTGTTACCGCGTGCTCCTAATCCACTACGATTTGGATATTTGATCCGAGGGCCTCTGGCTTAGTAGCACTAACCATCACGTGGGCAAAGTATGGGCGTTCTGCGTCGTATGCATCAGCCAAAGCTTAATAGACGTCAGCGACTGAGCGGCGCGTGCCGGGTTGGACTGGTAAGCTCCTGCCTTTAGGAAGGTAGCTAGGTCTGCTCACCGGCCGCCCAGGCAATGTGCAGGAGTTCCCGGGACGATGGCCCATGACCCCTGGGGGCATAGGTTTAGTCCGGTGTGCTGACCTCTCTATTAAGCCTAGGTCGGGTTGTGGCGTATTGTTTAGCCGAGGCCGGGCATGACCCAGGAAAGTGTGTCCGGCCGGAGTTAATTGAGCATGGTGGGTAAGTTGGTGCACCCCTGCAGGGAAGAAAACATCTATCGATAGCCTGTCCTACGGTAACGGACACTTAGAGTTGTATCCCGATCGATACAACTAGAACTGGATAATTGAGATGAGACATGGATATGAGAATTGGATTATGATTGGAATTGGATAGTATGGCTCTGGGATTGCTTTCTCGCAGGGAGTCGAGAAAGGATCTCCGGCCGAGGTTGATAACACTTCTACTACTTTACTTTATGCTATTCTACTCCCTCCGGTTGCTGCAAGATGGTGGTTTCCAGAAGATGCTAGTCTTTGATAGGCTAGGCTTTCCCCTTCTCTTCTGGCATTCTGCAGTCCAGTCCACAGATACAACCCTTTTCATTGATACCGATGCATATGTAGTGTAGATCCTTGCTCGCGAGTACTTTGGATGAGTACTCACGGTTGCTTTGCTTCCCCTTTTCCCCCTTTCTTCTTCTTTCCGGTTGATGCAACCAGATGGTGGAGCCCAGGATCCAGACGACACCACCGATGACTACTACTACCCCGAGTGTTGAGGATATAGACCTTAGAGTCACCCGCCAGGAGGGGCCGGGTTACTCATATGGTCATTGCCAGAAGCCCGGCGCCAAGCCTGAAGACGGTGGGCCAAAGATGGGCTTAAGACCCGGATATGGCTTAAGGCCCGTAGTTACAATCATTATCATGGTAGAACTTGTAGTGTAAGGCAAGAATAGTTGAGAGTCCGAGCCAGACACTCTTATGAGCCGGCCGGGACTCTGAGAGCTGCTGGGCGTCAGCCTCCCTATATAAAGGGACGACCCGGCAGCGGTTTAGGGACAAGCAAGATCTCATCGAGAGCCAGGCATAGCAGTTTAGCTCCCTGGTCATCGAAACCCTAATCAATACCACCTCAACTGGACGTAGGCCTTTACCTTCACCGTAAGGGGCCGAACCAGTATAAACCCTCGTGTTCCTTGTCCCGCTTAACCCCTTCAAGCTTCCTAGCTGCGATGGCTCCATGACTAAGTCCTAGCTCAAGGACATCTTCTGTGACAATTCCACGACAGTTGGCGCCCACCGTGAGGCCAGCGCACGGTGGATTTGAGTTCTTGAAGGGCAGCTTCGAAGGGCTCAAGGGATACGCTGTGGGCCGGATGACCAAGAGTCGTCGTGGCAAGCTCTACATCGACGATGCAAACTGGGGCCCCGACGCCGGCTCAATTGAGTACGGGTACCGGGTCCCCTTCGGCGGAATTCATGTTTTCATTGGCAAGATTGGTGAGCCGGGCCCTGAGCCGGAACTCTGCGCCGATCTCATCGAGACGGCTCAGCGTGCACGACCCGCCCGGGCCCGGCTTGCCTTAAGGCATGCTTTTGTGGGATGTATTCATGGAGGGCCCTCTGATCGATCTGGATCTGGTGATGAGGCGGCCGCCGGCTCTGACGGCGAGTCGTCCACCGATGAGTCAAACTCGTTGTATCAACTTCAAGATGGCAGGCTCATGGGTTGTTCCGATGGTGACAGTATTCCGGACCCGTTTGAGCCGCCAAGTCAGGTTGGAGTCTTTATGGCCGGTGCACAGCCTGTTCAGAACCCTGCTGCTGGAGCGGGAAACCTGGTGCCCTCGCCGGCTCAGGTGCTAATGGATCTCACGGACAAGATGACGGCCCTGTTAACCGCCACGGTTGACCCGGCGGATCAAGCTCAGTATGATGCGGAGGTGGCACAGTTAAAGTTGGATCTAGTGAAAGCTAAGGAGGATCTGGCAGCAGAAGGGATCAGGATGGCTGCGGAAAGGGCGGCTCTCGATGCCCAAACTCAGTTGATCCAGGCGCAGTCCTTCCGGCTCACGATGGATCAGAACGCGTCCAATGTGGTCATGAGAAGGAGGCATCAAAAGGCCCAATCTCGACTCCCTCCGGTTTACGACCCACGCAACCTCTTCAACACGCCAGGTGCAGGGTCTAGTAACTCGCCAGGGGTCATAGTGCCCGGGTCTGGGACCCCTATTCAGCCACAAGTGATGGGGCCTCCCCAGGTGCCCCTGCCCCGCCTTAGTACGTGCCAATACCCCCGGGTCATTATAATAACCCGCTGGAGAACATGGTCGCCGCGGCAGCACGGCTGGCGGCTCTCCCAGTTGACGGCGACTCTCCGACGGCTATTGAAACCCGCCGGGTCAGGGAACTCCTTCAGACAGCACTGGCGCAGCAAGAGGCGTACTCCTACAGCCAGGACAGGATCCACTCGACCCCTCGTCCAGGCCGGAGCCCGAGTTACAGCAGGCACATGGTCTCAGCGACCGGCTCAAGTAACGTCCGACGCCATGACCCGCCCCCTGGCCATGGCCCGGTTCATAACGGAGCCTTTCACGCAGCAGACCAAGACAGAGCGCGGCAAGAGGCGGAGCAGGTGCCTCAGTTGACGGCTTACCAGACTCCCCCGGCTTATCCGACGACTTCCGTCGACGTGGGTATCCCTACCAGGACTGGGGGTGTCCCTTGTTTAGTGCCAGCTATCCGCAATGAACGTCTACCCAAGGACTTCAAAGGCCCTAGGAAGGTGCCTAATTACACAACAGACTTACAACCCGCAGCCTGGATCGAGAGTTATGAGACGGCTATGGAACTGCTGGAGGTTAGTGAGGCGGCAATGGCCAAGTACTTCACCATGATGTTAGATGGGACTGCCCGCACTTGGTTGAAAGGGCTACCACCGAATTCCATTGGGTCTTGGGCTGAGCTGAAGGCCCGGTTCATCCAAAACTTCAAGGATACCTGTAGGCAGTCTATGTCAATTGTGGATTTGACTAACTGCAAGCAGCAGGAGGGTGAGTCTACGACACATTGGGTTCGCCGGGTTAAGGAGATAATACATTCCTCGGATAAGATGGGCGCCGGCTCTGCAGTCTTAATGTTGGAGCAGAATTGTCGTTTTGTGCCCCTGAAGATGAAACTCGGGCGGCTTAAGTGCGACTACAATGATATGGGTACACTGATGGCGGCTCTTGTCAAGTACGCCGATTCTGATGGTACCAAGGACCCCGCTTCAGATGATGAAAGGACAGGGAAGGGAAAGAAGAACGGCAATGGCAAGGGTCCTCAGCATAACCCGGGAAACCAAGGAGGAGGCAAGCGCAAGGCCGATGGCAGCGTAGAGTTTGTAGCCAACGCCAGCTCACAAGGTAATAACCAGCAACGCAAGGGGAGGCCCCCTCCCCGAGGTGGCGGGTCAGGCCCGACGCTGGAGCAACTGTTGAATGAGCCTTGTCCAAGGCATGGCTCTAGAGAGAAGCCAGCAACTCATCTATGGAAGGATTGTGCAATCATGAAGGCCTTTAAGAATTACAATGGCCCGGGCGGCGGCTCAGGCGCCGGCGGCTTTCATGGCCCGGGCGGCGGCTCAAATTCTAACCCTCAGAACGGTCAAGGGGGCTTTAATCAGCAGTCTGGCCAGGGTCATCAACAGCAGCAGGGAGGTTATCAGACCAATCCAAAGCATCTTAGCGGTGGGCAGTATCATGTGTTTACCACCAGTCTGTGTAAGCGAGATCAGAAGCTTCATAAGAGGGTTGTGAACGCTGTTGAGCCGGCGGTTCCACGCTACTTGCGGTGGTCTGAGCAGCCTATAGTGTGGAGTAGGGAGGATCACCCTCCCCGGGTGGACAATCCGGGTCACTTGGCCCTAGTGGTGGCTCCTCAGGTGGGAGGATATAAGTTCACTAAGGTACTCATGGATGGAGGCAGCAGCATCAACATCCTCTATTATGAGACATTTCGTCGTATGGGGTTGATTGATAAGAATCTCAGCCAATCAAACACTATTTTCCACGGTGTGGTGCCTGGTAAGTCGGCTTACCCAGTCGGCAAGATCGAGTTGGAAGTGGCCTTTGGAGATGAGAACAACTACAGGGTGGAAAAGTTGACCTTTGAGGTGGTCAAGATAAGAAGTCCGTACCATGCCATATTTGGGCGGCCGGCTTACGCCAAGTTCATGGCACGGCCGTGTTACGTATATTTACAGCTCAAGATGCCGGGTCATAATGGGACCATTACGGTTCACGGCAGCCGGAAGGTGGCCTTGGAATGTAAGGAAGGCGATGTAGCTTATGCAGAATCTGTTTGTGCAACAGAGGAGTTGAAGTTTTACAAAGACAACGTTGACCCAACAGATATGACCTCTCTGAAAAAGCCGACTACGGAGCATGAGCCGGCAATGAAATTTAAGTCGGCTGATGAGACTAAACTTTTTGATTTCGTTCCAGGAGATTCATCTCAGCAGTTTAGCATCAGCGCCAACCTGGATCCGAAATAGGAAAGCGCGCTCATCGAGTTCATCCGTGAGAATAGGGACATCTTCGCATGGAAACCTTCTGACATGCCAGGTGTACCTAGAGAACTCGCTGAGCACACTCTCAATGTTGATCCGAAATTTAAGCCGGTCAGGCAGTTCCTTCGGCGGTTCAATGAGGAGAGGCGGAAAGCTATTGGTGAAGAGGTGGCCCGGCTCTTGGCGGCCGGGTTTATTGTTGAAGTCTTTCACCCAGAGTGGTTAGCTAACCCGGTGCTAGTGCTCAAGAAGAACGGCACTTGGCATATGTGTGTGGACTATACGGACTTAAACAAGGCGTGTCCGGCTGATCCTTTTGCCCTCCCCCGTATTGATCAAATTATTGATGCTACGGCAGGTTGTGCGCGCTTAAGCTTCTTGGATGCTTATTCTGGATATCATCAGATTAAAATGGCAGTTAAGGACCAGGAGAAGACGGCGTTCATCACTCCCTTTGGAGCCTTCTGCTATGTGTCTATGCCCTTTGGACTCAAGTGTGCACATGCGACTTATCAGCGTTGTGTGCAGAACTGTCTTCATAACCAGATCGGGCGCAATGTTCATGCTTATGTGGACGATATTGTGGTTAAGTCCATAAAGGAGGAAACCCTAATAGACGATTTAAGGGAAACCTTTGATAATCTCCGGGTCTACAAGATGATGCTTAACCCGGCCAAGTGTGTTTTTGGTGTGCCTGCACGCAAGCTCTTGGGTTTTTTGGTTTCTGACAGAGGCATTGAAGCTAACCCGGAGAAGATCAAGGCCATCACCTCACTGGCCAAGCCGGTGTGTATAAATGACGTTCAGCGCTTGGCGGGTCGCATCGCTGCTTTAAGCCGGTTTATAAGCCGTTTGGGTGAGAAGGCCATGCCATTATATCAGTTGATGAAGAAAACTGATAACTTTATCTGGAATGATGCAGCTAATTCTGCCTTTGAGGATTTGAAGAAGCAGCTGGCAGAGCCTCCAGTCCTTGCTGCTCCGGTTGATAAGGAGCCCTTATTATTGTATGTGGCGGCAAACACACGAGCCGTCAGTGTGGCCATGGTGATGGAGCGCAAGGAGGAGGGTAAGGAGCATCCGGTTCAGCGACCGGTTTACTATGTCAGCGAAGTGCTCATCGAGTCCAAACAGCGGTATCCACATTGGCAGAAGCTTGTTTATGGTGTGTTCATGGCAAGCCGAAAACTTAAGCATTATTTCCAGGCTCATCCTATCACTGTGGTCAGTTCTGCCCCTCTTGGTGATATTATTCAAAACAGAGAGGCCACGGGGAGAGTGGCTAAGTGGGCTATAGAGTTTGGACCCCATGGTCTGAAATACATGCCACGCACTGCCGTTAAATCTCAGGCCTTGGTGGATTTCATCAATGATTGGACAGAGTCACAAGTGCCCGAGCAAAAGCCGGACAACACATATTGGACTATACACTTTGATGGGTCCAGGCAGTTGGAGGGCTTGGGAGCTGGAGTCGTGTTGGCTTCCCCTAAAGGTGACAAGTTTCATTATGTGCTACAGTTGATGTTTCCTTACACTAACAACGCGGCTGAGTACGAGGCCTTGCTCCATGGTCTTCGGATGGCTAAAGAGATGAGCTTGAGCCGGGTAAGGTGCTTCGGCGACTCAGACTTGGTGGATCAACAAGTATCAGGAAAGTGGGATTCCAAGGACCCTCTCATGGCGGCTTATCGCCGCGAAGTTGATGCCATTGCTGGGCACTTTTAGGGTTACCAAGTGGAACACATCGATCGCAGGAAGAACGAGGCGGCTGATGCTTTAAGCCGGCTGGGCTCTCAGCGAAAGCCGGTGCCGCCTAATACTTTCCTGGACGTCCTGTATAGCCCTTCTGTTAAGTTGCCTACAGAGGAAGACTTGGCTGTCCCTGACCCGGAGGCACGACTGGAGGCGGCTCTCCATATCATACCGGACTGGACAATGCCCTATCTGGCTTACATGACCCGGGGAGAGTTGCTTGAGGATGAAACTTTGGCCAGACAAATAACCCGGCGGGCTAAGTCAATGATTGTTATCAATGGCGAGTTGCATCACCGTAGTGTTACGAGAGCGTTTCAGCGTTGTGTTTCCCCTGAGGAAGGTCAAGAGATCTTGCATGAGATTCATGAGGGGGATTGTGGCCATCACGCCAGCTCAAAGTCTCTTGTGGCCAAGGCTCTTCGTCATGGTTTTTATTGGCTGACGGCTCATGCTGATGCGGAGGACTTGGTCAGTAAATGTGATGGTTGCCAAAGGTTCTCACGACGGGCTCATGTGCCGGCTCAAGAGCTGAGGATGATCCCAATTACTTGGCCCTTTGCGGTCTGGGGGCTTGATATGGTTGGGCCTTTTGAAAGTTCCAAGGATAAGAAGACCCACCTTTTGGTGGCAGTTGACAAATTTACCAAGTGGGTAGAAGCAGAGCCAGTTAGCAAGTGTGATGCAGCCACGGCAGTTCAGTTTATGAAAAAGGTGATCTTTCGCTTTGGCTTCCCGCATAGCATTATAACTGACAATGGCACCAATCTATCCAAAGGCGCCATGGAAGAGTTTTGTCAACGAGAGCATATCCGACTTGATGTTTCCTCAATGGCTCATCCTCAATCCAATGGTCAAGCTGAGATAGCTAATCAGGAGATTCTGAAGGGCATCAAGCCCCGGCTTTTGGTCCCTTTGCAACGGACGCCGGGTTGTTGGGTGGAGGAGTTGCCCTCCGTGCTATGGAGCATCAACACTACTCCTAACAGGTCTACAGGCTTTACGCCTTTCTTCATGGTTTATGGAGCAGAAGCAGTCCTCCCCAGTGACATCCGTCATGACTCGCCTCGAGTGGCGGCTTATGTTGAGGCGGACAATGAACAGGCGCGCCAAGATGCTCTTGACTTGTTGGACGAACAGCGTGATGTGGCCGCAGCTCGTTCAGCGATTTATCAACAAGACCTGCACCATTATCATAGTCGACGGGTTAAATCCCGGGTCTTCCAGGAAGGCGATCTGGTGCTCCGGCTCATCCAAGATCAAACAGATGCACACAAGTTATCCCCGTCTTGGGAAGGGCCCTTTGTGGTCAGCAAGAATTTGCACAACGGGTCATATTACCTCATTGACATTCGGGAGCACAAAGATTCACGTAAGTCGGAGGAAGAAACCCGTCGGCCGTGGAACATAGCTCAGCTTCGGCCTTACTACACTTGAGCCACCGGCTCTCATGATGTACATATTTCTCTAAGCCATGTATATATTATGATAAGCAATAAAGCAGGACCTCTGTCCTTTTTTCCTCCTCCAAATGTGCACGTGTTGTTTTCATTGCAATATTACATGATAGCTTGAAGGAGGATCCGGCTTATGATCGACTTCGAATCTAGCCGTAAGCAATAAAGTCACTTGGGGGCTTCCTGTTCAAACATAGGTCGTATTCGAACCAAAGAGAACATAGCTGTCGATACCCATTTGATTGGCAAAGTGCCGAGCTCATTGGGAAGTTTTCTTTGATCATATTTGAATCTTAGTTTAACCCCTTTGGGAACCGACGTGGATCGTATTCGAATCAGCGTCGTTAAACAATTCTTAAAGTCATTTGGGGGGCTTCCTGTTCAAACATGGGTCGTATTCGAACCAAAGAGAACATAGCTGTAGATACCCTCTTGATTGGCATCGCCGCACCCACTGGGGGCTATATGATCGCATTCGAATCCTAGCATAACCCCTTTGGGCCGGGTCTCTGGTCGTATTCGAACCGGAAGCCCCTAAGTTCTTCTTCTTCATAGCAAATTTCTTCTAATTATTTCAAGGTGTGTACAGCCGGGTCTCACTTTGCCGGCTTAACGTTGACTTATAGTGTTAACTATTAAGACAGGTAAATCGGAATTAAGGTACCAACCTTATTACCCGGGTTATTTAAACCGGAGGTATGCTGGCAGGCTGCTAAGTGTGTTATTACGGCTGTATTAAGGACATACTTGAGGACGTCTTTTTCGATTCATCTTCCGGGTTATATATCTAAAACCTGTGATTCTCAATGCGGTACGCCGCCTAGAGACTTGTGATTTGTCCTTTTATGCAGGATAGTTAAAGGCAACTATTTGAGACTAAGGAGAATGAATGACCCGGAGAAATATAAAAGAGACAACTTCAATAGACTTCAGCATTCAATACGTGCACGATGGCACGACAAAGATAAAGTGTTGGTCCAACTCTATTACAAGACTCATTGAGTCCAAAAGGGTGAGGCATTGTTTGATAAGCCGCCAGCAGAGTTACGACGCTTGCTGGGTTGAAGTCTTCGGCTCGTCCCTCTCTTCTCCTCCGGCTGTTCCCAACGTCTAGAAAGTCGATGCCGCTCAGAGCTTCGAATTGAGCTTCCTCATCAATTAACCCGGCCGGGTCAATCTCCGGGGCGAAGGTGTGCTGACGAGCCGGCGGGATTAAGCTGAGGGCTTCATAGCGAGGGGTCGGGATCCTCTGATTTTCCGCATTGTAACCCGGCTGGTACTTGGTCAGATCCGTGTCGTTTCCAATAAAAGTTGCCCCCGGGCGCACGATCTTCACGCAGGCGGCGAAGTCTTTTTGGTCGAAAGCCGTGCCATCTTCCTTCAGACTCGGATAGCCGAGGGTGATGTCTGCCGGGTCTAGCTCGGGAAGGAAAGCCTTGGCCCGGCTCAGCGCGGCGATAGCTCCGGCTCTTGCAGAGGCCCGTCGCAGCTCTTGGATACGTTGAGGCAGAACGGCGAGCCGGCGAAGCACTTCCGCCAGGTGAGTCGGCACCTCGTTGGATAAGGCCACCACAGCCAAGGCACGCTGTGACCCGGTGTAGAGTTGCTCCACTAGGGTGTACACGGCCTTCAGCTTGGTTACCACACTCTGGTTGAGGTTGGCACTTCTGGGACCTGTTTAACAGAATAAGATAAGCCGCCGACAAGGGTTAGTTATGAGGTATAAAGACTGCAAACTTGATGAAAGCCGGTAAAATGACTTACCAAAGATTGCGGCAACCATCTGGGACACTTGGCGCTTTAAACCGGAGAGTTCGGCGGTCTTCTCGGAGAGAGCCTTCTCCGCCTGTTCAGCCCGGTTCACCAGCGCGGCCTTTTCTTCGGCCCAAGCCTTCCGTTCAGCGTCAAACTCCGTCTTCAGCTTTTCTTGCACGGCGATGCTGGACACAAATTTGGCATTTGCCTTCCGGGTCTCCATTTCTTGCATCTTCAGCCGGTTCTTGAGATCAGAGATGTCAGCCTCAAACTTCTTGCCAGCAGCCTGCATACATGTCCGGGTTATGGCATGAACAGTTACTATGTAAATTTAAAGTCCCAAGCGTTTTCCAAGCAAAGACACTTGGCACTTGGGGGCTAATGCATATCGAATGTTCCTATCTACAAACTACCGGCTCATGGAAATAAGCCGGAACATAAGTCTACAACATACTCAATCATAAGTCGTTGACTTGGGGGCTAGCATGGTAAAGGTAACTATGCAGTAAGTAAGAGGACAGAAGAATAAATACCTTAGATTTCTGCTGGATCTGGTTCACCATGGCAACCGCTGCGTCCCGGCTCTTGTGCACTTGGCTGACGTAGCCGGAGACGAGCTCTCCGATGCTCAGGTTGGCGTAGTCGGAGAGGTCCAGATTAACCCGGCGGGGCTGTAGCAACTCCCCCTTGGCGGAGCACTTGGCCAGTGCGGTAGGTCTCCCCGGCTCAACAAATTCCGTCCGGGTGATTACCACGTCCGGATCATCTGCTGGTTGAGCCGAGCCGGAGGCCTCCGGGTTAGCAGAAGCTTCTGCAACTGCCTTGTTGGTTGGAGCGGCGGCTTCGGGAGCGGAGGCAGCTGGCGGTTCTTGATCTGCTGCCTCCGGCTCAGGCAAATCCGGCTCTTCGGCTGGCTTGGTCTTCTTCGCCCTCTTGGTGAGCTTGGCCTGGGCACTGAAAGGACAGAAAAGTTAAGTACAATAGTGTGAGTAAAAAACAAAGTACAACATGAGATGGTTATCATTACCCGGGCACGGTCTTGAAAGCCGGCAGGCTTGACTGCATAGAGTCGCCAGAAGAGGGGGAAGTTTCCTGATAATTTGAGTCAGAAGAGTTGAGCGGTTGACGTATAACACCTGCCAAAGGATGAAAAGGGTACAATTTTGAGATCACCTCGGTCTGGCATTTCCTCGATGCGTCAGGTAACCCGGAGGAGAGGTCGGTGTTTTTGTCGGTCCGGGTGTGCCGCCGGCTTTCATGAACCTGTCGCTTCAAAATAAATTGAGGCTCTTGATAAGCTAAAGGATGTGAAAAGCTTACTTTCCGGGTTACCCTTCGGACTTTCAGCCTTGGCAAGGGCTCCGAGTCGGAGGAAAGTGACATTACCTCTTCAACCACCGGGTTACTTACGCCGGTGTAATCCTGGTGATGAATAGTATGGATAAGGTGGACAGAAATAAATAGCAGATATAGCAAGAGCTTACAGGTTCAGGGGTTACCTCTGACTCGGAGCTGTCGCTTAATTGCATCAGCTCTGAGGCAGTTGGCCTACTTCCCTTCTTACGGGGAGCGGCTTTCTTGGCGGCTTTCTTCGCCTTTCTGGCCTTCTTGGCCGCTTCATGGTCATATTTGACCCGCCAGAACTTGTCATCAGCCTGAAAAATACAATGATGATTTCTTAAAACGATTCAGATGTAAGTTATATACAGAAGAAGATAAGATGTTTAGATCAGCGGCTTACCGCTGGGGCTGGGTTGGTCTTGCAGAAGGGGGCTAACCCGGTCCTCCCGCAGTCTGCCAGGCTCTCATTTAAGAGAGCCTTGGTCATCTCCTCTGCAACATCTTCAGGAAGATCGTTGCGGCTGTGCCTCTAGGGGTCATCCTTTCGGCCCGTGTACTCGCACATTAAGCCGGGGCGGCGGCTCAATGGGATCACCCGCCAGGAGATCCAGACCCAGACCAGATCGATTCCGTTGAGACCATTGCCCAGGAGAGCCTTGATCTTGTTGATGGTGGGGAGCAGAGGTTGGCGTTTCGTCTGAGTTAACTTGTCAGACAGTGGGTGCGTTGGCTCCAGACGTGAAGGGCGAAAGCCGGGCAGCGGGCTCTCGTCAGCCGGTGACGTGTCTTGGCAATAGAACCAAGTCATATTCCAGTCCTTTGGGTGACTCGGCGGCTCGGCATAAGGGAAAAGACAGTCTCTCCGTCTCTAAATGGAGATGCCGCCTAGCTCCAAACTTGGCCCGTTGGCGCACTCGTTCTGACGGTTCAAGTAAAAAAGCTCTCTGAAGAGCAGCAGACTAGGTTCTTCTCCAAGGTAAACCTCGCAGAACACTTGGAAGTTGCAGATATTGGACACTGAGTTGGGTCCTATGTCCTGAGGCCACAGATCGAAGAAATTCAGAACGTCTCTGAAAAACTTTGAGCCGGGCGGTGCGAAGCCCCGGCTCATGTGATCCGCAAAAATGACCACCTCCCCGTCCCTTGGCTGTGGTCTCTCCTCTGATGGGTCGGGGGCACGGTAGGACATGACGTCCTTCTTGGGCAGGTAGCCTGACTTGACAAAATCTGCTAACGTCTCGTTGGTGACATTAGACCTCATCCAATTGCAAGTGATGGAGGCCTTAGGAGCTTTGGGAGGCATGGTGAAAGTTGGCAGCCTATGATAAAAGGAAACATCCGGTTTAAGTATAAGCCGGAGGAAAGTTGTAGTTTAGTGTTAAGTGGCGGTTTACAGAGGGGACTAATGACATATATCTAAGTGCGCCAGGTTATTTAAGCCGCCCGAAGTATTGAGAGTAACTCGATTGTCTACGGCCTTATCACAGATGAGCCGGAAAAATTCAATGGCGCATGGTCTCCTTTGAGTCGGAAGGTTCTACGGCGCGTGGTTTCTTTAAGCCGGAAGTGTAAACCGCCATGACTCAATGGGTGCAGTTTTTACTAAGTGTGGTGAAAACAGGTTTCACACATGGCCGTAAATAATTTGGATCAAAATAATCGGTCGAAAAGAAAGTTTCTAGACCTAAAAAAAGATGCAGGAGAAGTTCTTGGGATTGAACAAGGCTCTTATGCAGTAAAAAGAGGGCTGCTTGCATGTGAAATGGGTGCTAAACAGTTACCGCACTAGTTCTATACTATACTAAGATCAAAAATAGGCAGTAAAAATGAAAACTACTAAGGGGTCGTGGGCGACGGCGAAGAACACGGACGAACCCTATGGTAGATCTGTTCTACAGGGCAAGCAGGACTTACAGGGACTGGTGAGTCGCGGAGGTCGTCGCGTTTCTCTGGTCAAATCAGGGTGATGCAGCGGCCTGAGTTGGTGACGGCGAGAAGACCCGCGGCGGCGGCAGCAGCAGAGCTCGAGCAGGGGAGCAGTGGCGCGAGGAAGAAGACGAAGAAGAGAGGAGTGGCTGAAGGCCCGTCGGGCCGGCCTATTTATAAGGGCGAGCTCATAAGTGGGCGCGAGAATCGAGGAGACCACGGCGTGGTTATCTCCCCATGAAACGCCTCGATCTTCGGGATGGTAGTAAAGATAAGATCCGTTGCGGATCTGGTGGAGTAAAAAACGGGCTTAATGGAAGATGACGTCACGTCGGATTACCCGGAGTCCAGGGAATGACGTCACGCCGGGTTATGGCTTTCACACAAATGGTAAGCCGGAGATTTCTTCTGACGAAAGAATTGAAGATTGACATGAGCCGGCTCAAATCAATCTGGGGCCTAATGTTGAGGATATAGACCTTAGAGTCACCCGCCAGGAGGGGCCGGGTTACTCATATGGTCATTGCCAGAAGCCCGGCGCCATGCCTGAAGACGGTGGGCCAAAGATGGGCTTAAGACCCGGATATGGCTTAAGGCCCGTAGTTACAATCATTATCATGGTAGAACTTGTAGTGTAAGGCAAGAATAGTTGAGAGTCCGAGCCAGACACTCTTATGAGCCGGCCGGGACTCTGAGAGCTGCTGGGCGTCAGCCTCCCTATATAAAGGGACGACCCGGCAGCGGTTTAGGGACAAGCAAGATCTCATCGAGAGCCAGGCATAGCAGTTTAGCTCCCTGGTCATCGAAACCCTAATCAATACCACCTCAACTGGACGTAGGCCTTTACCTTCACCGTAAGGGGCCGAACCAGTATAAACCCTCGTGTTCCTTGTCCCGCTTAACCCCTTCAAGCTTCCTAGCTACGATGGCTCCACGACTAAGTCCTAGCTCAAGGACATCTGCCGTGACAATTCCACGACACCGAGGGTGCTTACTACTACGTGGAGACCGCCGACGGTCAGGAGTAGTTAGGAGGCTCCCAGGCAGGAGGCCTTGCCTTTTCGATCGTTGCTGTTTTTGTGCCAGCCTTCTTATGGCAAACTTGTCTAACTTATGTTTGTACTCAGATATTGTTGCTTCCGCTGACTCTTGAGTATTCGAGCTTATGTATTTGAGCCCTCGAGGCCCCTGGCTTGTAATATAAAGCTTGTATTATTCTAATTTGTATCTAGAGTTGTGTTGTGATATCTTCCCGTGAGTCCTTGATCTTGATCGTACACATTTGCGTGTATGATTAGTGTACGATTGAATCGAGGGCGTCACACCGCAGGCGAACATGTGCTGACATGAGTCAGGGATGATAAGAACAAGCTGCAGGATTCCAACACCCTGCTGGGCGAAGAGCTAAAAGATGTACGAGCCCCGCTAACTGACGCTGCAAAGGAAAATAGGAGGCTACGAGGCGGCATATTCAGTATGCTTTTGAACTTACCTCCATGTAATTCAGCGAAAAAATGAGCTGACAGATTTATGTCTGCAAGTATGCTGACTGGCCGTCCCGAAGAGGAAATGTCTGGATCTCAAGGCGATCTGCTGCAAGGGCTGTCCCAAGTGCACAAGCGAGCTCGGCAAGCAATGCGGAGCGTTGCCAAGGCTTTCTGGCCATCCGCCTCCCCTCCAGGAAGTATGGAGGAGCTTGTGAAGCTATTCCAGGGAGCTCGGTGGCGCTTTCGATTATGGAAGATATCGACCTACCGAGAAGGTGCGCGAGAGGCCTGGGCCATGGTAAAAACGCGGTACACCAAGCTTGATCCGAATCATATGGCCCGGGTCGGACCTCGGGGGTCAGATGGACAAGAAATTCCAAATAGTTCAGTATATGACCAAGTAAAGATAGCCGCCATGTTTTCCCAACAGAATTGTAAGCTAGACAGCCTGTTAGACGGCATAGAGGAAGAAGTTTTTGAGTCCAAGTGACTATGTACTTCAATTGACAAATTTTCCCCTAGCCGGATTGTAAAATGATTGTCATGGCAGACCTTTTCGCTTCGACCTCTGGACCCGAAGGTGCGGGTGTTTCCGAATATCGGAGCGGCAATATAGACCGGGGTATGCATGGAAACCAGGCGTAGGGGTCATAGTTGCTTGAACAGACAAGTTGTATCCGGCTAGCTATGTTATATTACTTGTTGATTGTAAGAAACATCTTCCAGGGAGAATAGTTCCGTTAAGGGTTCCTTTCCCTGGGTGAACATGCGTTAGTATGCATGCCCGAACTTTGATTGAAAAATCGCAGTATATGTAACATCTGGGGGTTCATAGTGTAATGAGGGTAAAACGTCTTTAGTCCGCCGACCGAATATTCCCTTAAGAACGCTACCTTTCGGCTTCACCCAGTCTGAGGTAAAGTCCGGATGACCCGGCTGTAACAATCGCAGAGGTGCTCCCTTTATGCCCTAGCCGAACAAATGGGAACCTAGGGCATAAGCACAGGAGCCAGGCAACCCAGCTTGGCAAAAACTTAAGTCATAACGGTGCATATAATGGCGAAGAAAAGGTACATATGAGGAAAGTACACATATGTGGTGAGCTTGATGCTCGGAAAATAATAATAAGCTTCTGTAAAAGAAGCCCCCAGGTATTATGAGCATATACATTTAAGTATGTGTACGTCATGGGTGTGCGGTTTGGTCGCACAAGATCTATAGAGCTGGAGAAAAAATTAAAGAGAGAAAAAATGGAAACAAAGGGAGAAGAAGACGAACAAAGAGTACGGCTCTAGGCGTAGAATCTTCGGAGTCTGGCGGCATTCCACGGGTTCGGCTCTAAGCGATTGTCCGATGCATCACGCAGGCAGTCATCTATGATGAAGAGACCCTCCCACTTGGGCTTGAGTTTGTCCTTTTTCTTTTCCGACAAGCGTAGAACGAGTTCACCAACATTATAAGTCTTGGCCCGTACTTCTCTGCTTTGGTATTTGCGAGCCTGTTATTAATAGAATGCCGAACGGGCTTTTGCAACGTCGCGCTCCTCCTCCAGGGCATCTAGACTGTCCTGCTGATCAAGCTCGGCCTCTCTCTCTTCATAAATGCGCACTCGAGGTGAGTCATGAATGATGTCGCAGGGAAAAACGGCTTCTGCGCCGTACACCATGAAGAATGGTGTGTATCCGGTAGTGCGATTGGGTGTGGTCCGCAGCCCCCAGAGTACGGAGTCGAGCTCCTCAACCCAGTGCTTGTCTGATTCTTTCAAAGACCGCGCTAGTGTAGGCTTAATGCCACTCATGATAAGACCATTAGCTCGTTGGACTTGACCGTTTGTTTGTGGGTGATAGACAGAGGCGTAATCGAGCTTAATGCCCAGGTTAGCACACCAGGTTTTCACTTCATCGGCTGTGAAATTGGAGCCGTTATCGGTGATGATGCCGTGTGGGACACCATAACGGTGCATGACACCGGATATAAAGTCTATCACTGGTCCGGCTTCAGCCGTTTTAACTAGTTTGGCGTCTATCCACTTGGTGAATTTATCTACCATGACTAGCAGATATTTTTTCTTGTGGCTTCCTCCTTTAAGGGGTCCGACCATATCAAGCCCCCAGACCGCCAAAGGCCAAGTAATGGGGATTTTTTGTAGAGCGGTAGGCGGCATGTGGCTTTGATTGGCAAAAAGCTGGCATCCGACACAACGTTGGACAAGGTCCTGTGCATCTGCTCGGGCCGTCGGCCAAAAGAAACCTGTACATAAGGCTTTACTTACAAGGGCCCGAGCCGCGGCGTGGTGACCGCCGAGACCAGCATGGATTTCGGCCAGGAGCTGCCGTCCCTCTTCTTCGGAGATACATCTTTGGAGGACTCCGGTAGCGCTTTTCTTGTAGAGCTCTCCATCATGGACCTTGTAGGCATTCGAGCGCCGAACAATGCAGCGAGCCTCATTCTGATCCTCAGGGAGCTCTCGCCTATTAAGGTAGGCCAAGAAGGGCTCGGTCCATGGGGCAATTACTCCCATTATTAGATGGGCCGTGATAAACAACAAGTATAGGGGATCAATTGTAGCCTCTTTCGATAAGTAAGAGTGTCGAACCCAACGAGGATCTAAAGGTAAAACAAATATTCCCTCAAGTTCTATCGACCACCGATACAACTCTACGCACGCTTAACGTTCGCTTTACCTAGAACAAGTATGAAACTAGAAGTACTTTGTAGGCGTTTTTGGATAGGTTTGCAAGATAATAAAGAGAATGTAAATAAAAAAAGTAGGGGCTGTTTAGATAAAGACACAACTAAATTAGTTTTAGTAGAGAGCTTGTTGTCACACAAGAAAGTTATTTGTCCCTAGGCAATCGATAACTAGACCGGCAATCATTATTGCAATTTTATTTGAGGGAGAGGCATATGCTAAGATACTTTCTCTTCTTGGATCATATGCACTTATGATTGGAACTCTAGCAAGCATCCGCAACTACTAAAGGTCATTAAGGCAAAACCCAGCCATAGCATTAAACCATCAAGTCCTCTTTATCCCATACGCAACAACCCCCTTACTCGGGTTTGTGTTTCAGTCAATCACACAACCCACTATAAGCGAATCATGAACGTATTGCAACACCCTACAGCGGAAATCCCTCACGCTTGTGCGACACGGAGAGCACCATAGGACAACACCAATAATAAAACATGCAACTCAAACCAATCACGATCATCAATTAACCCATAGGACAAAACGGATCTACTCAAACATCATAGGATAGCCATACATCATTGGGAAATAATATATAGCATTGAGCACCATGTTTAAGTAGAGATTACAGCGGGTAAAAGAGGGGTTACACCGCTGCATAGAGGGGGGAAGAGTTGGTGATGATGGCGGTGAAGTTGTTGGTGTAGATTGCGGTGATGATGATGGCCCCGACGGCGTTCCGGCGCCACCGGGAGAGAGGGGGAGAGAGCCCCCCTTCTTCTTCTTCTTCCTTGACCTTCTCCCTAGATGGGAGAAGGGTTTCCCCTCTGGTCCTTGGTCTCCATGGCATGGGAGGGGCGAGAGCCCCTCTGAGATTGGATCTGTCTCTCTCTGTTTCTGCGCTCTCAGATCTGGCCTTTCACCGTTTCTTTTATAACCGGAGATCCGTAACTCCGATTGGGCTGAATTTTGGACACGATCTCTATCCGGAAATTAGCTTTCTCGCGGAGAAACAAGGGCTCCAACCGCTTTATGGTGTGTCCATGAGGGTCAGGGCGCGCCTGCCCCCCGGGGCGCCCCCTGCCTCGTGGCCCCCTCGGGCATCGTATCACGTTCATTCTTCTTCCCAAAAATCATAAATATTCCAAAAAAAATCTCCGTCAGTTTTTAACCCGTTTGGACTCCGTTTGATATGGGTTTTCTGCGAAACAAAAAACATGCAACAAACAGGAACTGACACTGGGCACTGGATCAATATGTTAGTCCAAAAAATAGTATAAAAAGTTGCCAAAAGTATATGAAAGTTGTATAATATTGGCATGGAACAATAAAAAATTATAGATACGACGGAGACGTATCAGCATCCCCAAGCTTAATTCCTGCTCGTCCTCGAGTAGGTAAATGATAAGAAAGATAATTTTTGATGTGGTATGCTACCTAGCATAATCTTGATCATGTTATCTAATCATGGCATGAACATTAAGACACGAGTGATTCAAAGCAATAGTCTATCATTTGACATTAAGACAATAATACTTCAAGCATACTAATAAAGCAACCATGTCTTTTCAAAATAACATGGCCAAAGCTAGTTATCCCTAGAAAATCATATAGTATGGCTATGGTCCATCTCCACCACACAAAATATTCACATCATGCACAACTCCGATGACAAGCCGAGCAATTGGTTCATACTTTTTAACGCACCTCAGCCTTTTCAACCCTCACGCAATACATGAGCGCAAGCCATGGACATAGCACTATGGGTGGAATAGAATATGATGATGGAGGTTGTGTGGAGAAGACAAAAAAGGAGAAAGTCTCACATCGACGCGGCTAATCAACGGGCTATGGAGATGCCCATCAATTGATGTCAATGTGAGGGGTAGGGATTTACCATGCAACGGATGCACTAAGAGCTATAAGTGTATGAATGCTCAACTGGAAACTAAGTGGGTGTGCATCCAACTTGTTTGCTCATGAAGACCTCGGGCATTTGAGGAAGCCCGTCATCGTAATATACAAGACAAGTTCTATAATGAAAATTTCCACTAGTAGATAAAAGTGATAACTCAAGAGACTCTCTATATGAAGAACATGGTGCTACTTTGAAGCACAAGTGTGGTAAAAGGATAGTAACATTGCCCCTTTTTCTTTTTTTTTCTTTTTTTGCGGACTTCTTGGCCCCCTTTTTTTATTTAGGCTTCTTTGGCCTCTCTTTTTTTGGGGGGCAATGCTCTAATAATGATGATCATCACACTTTTATTTACTTACAACTCAATATTACAACTCGATACTAGAACAAAGATATGACTCTATATGAATGCCTCCGGCGGTGTACCGGGATGTGCAATGATCTTGCGTAGCAATAACATCAAAAAACGGACAAGCCATGAAAACATCATGCTAGCTATCTTACGATCATGCAAAGCAATATGACAATAAATGCTCAAGTCATGTATATGATGGTGATGGAAGTTGCATGGCAATACATCTCGGAATGGCTATGGAAATGCCATGATAGGTAGGTATGGTGGCTGTTTTGAGGAAGATATAATGAGGCTTATGTGTGATAGAGCATATCGTATCACGGGGTTTGGATGTACCGGCGAAGTTTGCACCAACTCTCAAGGTGAGAAAGGGCAATGCACGGTACCGACGAGGCTAGCAATGAAAGGGTGAGAGTGCGTATAATCCATGGACTCACATTAGTCATAAAGAACTCATATACTTATTGCAAAAGTTTATTAGCCCTCGAAGCAAAGTACTACTACGCATGCCCCTAGGGGGATAGATTGGTAGGAAAAGACCATCGCTCGTCCCCGACCGCCACTCATAAGGAAGACAATCAATAAATACCTCATGCTCCAACTTCATTACATAACGGTTCACCATACGTGCATGCTACGGGAATCACAAACTTCAACACAAGTATTTCTACAATCCACAACTACCCACTAGCATTACTCTAATATCACCATCTTTATATCGCAAAACTATTGCAAGGAATCAAACATATCATATTCAGCGATCTACAAGTTTTATGTAAGATTTTATGACTAACCATGTGAATGACCTATTCCTGTCAACTCTCTAAATAGATATAAGTGAAGCAAGAGAGTTTAATTATTTCTACAAAACATATGACAATATAAGTGAAGCAAAAGAGCATTCTACAAATGGCGGTTTTCTATGTGAAGAGAAACAGGCAATCCAAACTTCAAACGATATAAGCGAAGCACATGAAGCATTCTATAAAGCCATACTCAAAGAATATAAGTGAAGTGCAATGAGCATTCTATAAATCAACCAAGGACTATCTCATACCAGCATGGTGCATAAAATAAAAGTGAAAACTAAATGCAAAAGACGCTCCAAGATTTGCACATATCGCATGAACGAAACGAATCCGAAAACATATCGATACTTGTTGAAGAAAGATGGGATGCCTTCCGGGGCATCCCCAAGCTTAGACGCTTGAGTATCCTTGAATATTTACTTGGGGTGCCTTGGGCATCCCCAAGCTTGAGCTCTTTTCTGTCCTCCTTCTCCTCATATCGAGACCTCCTCGATCTTCGAACACTTCAACCACACAAAACTCAATAGAAAGCTCGGTAAGATCCGTTAGTATAATAAAGCAAATCACTAATCTAAGTACTGTTGCAAACCAATTCATATTTTGTTTTTTCATTATTCTACTGTAATATAACTTTTCCATGGCTTAATCCACTGATAGAAATTGATAGTTTCATCAAAACAAGCAAACTATGCATCAAAAACAGAATCTGTCTAAAACAGAACAGTCTGTAATAATCTGAACATTCACCATACCTCTGTACTCCAAAAATTCTACAAAAATTAGGAAAAATACAAAATTTGTATAGAAAGATAGTGCAAAACGTTTCAGAACCGTTTGACGTTCCAGTAAAAAATGTAAAATCGCGCACTACAGCCAAAGTTTCTGTCCTGCACCGCACAAACCAACAAGCATTGTAAACATCCTAAAGGCAAACCTTAGCACATTATTTTTATAATACAATGGAATTGTACAAGGGGAAATTATTTTTGTTGAAAAGTTTCTGTAATCAAGATTCACAAAGTTTCCGTGAGCATGAACAAAGTTCAAGGAGCTCCCCCACTTCAACAATGCTTGTCTCTCTCACTTTCACTTTCCTTTTTGAAAAAGTTTTGGGTTCCCCTCTTTATTTTTTTGTTTTTAAACTATATAAAAGCACTCAATAGAAATAAATGAATCTCTAAAACTTCCGGGTTGTCTCCCTGGCAGCGCTTTCTTTAAAGCCATTAAGCTAGGCATATAGTGCTCAAGTAATGGATCCACCCGGATCCCAAGGTATATCAAAGCCAATTTGAATCAACAATGATTTAGAATTTAGTAGTGAGCACAAAGCAACATATATCAAGCAATGACGAAGTCTAACTCTCTTCCTATGCATCGGCATGTCATAAAAGAACAATTCATGCACACATAGTAAAGGTCAATGCATAGTATAAACAGTTTCTTGCAATTTTATCTTATTGGAAACATGGAGAGGCGGAGATGTAGTTCCTCTCTCATAATAATTGCAAGTAGGAGCAGCAAGCACATGCATATTATATCTATCAAAATCATCATGTGTAGTAGTAAAATGCAACCCATCAATATAATCCTTAATAAGGGCAAACTTCTCCGATATAGTGTAGTCGGGAGAATTCAAATAGATAATAGGACTATCATGCGTGGGTGCAATAGCAACAATTTCATGTTTAACATAAGGAACTATAGCAAGTTCATCTCCATAAGAATAATTCCTATTGGCATCTTAGCCACAAGCATAGCAAGCATCATCAAAAAGGGATATTTCAAAAGAATTAACGGGATCATAACAATCATCATAGCAATCATCCTTCGGTAAGCAAGAAGGGAAGTTAAACAATGTATGAGTTGAAGAGTTACTCTCATTAGAAGGTGGGCACGGGTAGCTAATCTGCTCTTCCCCCTTTTGTTCTTCGCTCTCCTCATAATCTTTTTCATCCAATGGGCCCCCAATTTCATCAATTCCTTCTTCCATAGACTCCTGCAAAATATTAGTCTCTTCTTGGACAGCGGAGGAGTCCTCAATATATGGTTTAACATAGTCATTAGAAGCATAATTATCATAACAATATTTAAGTATGGCAAAATTTTCATATTTGTAAAGAGTAGCATCATACTTTCCAATCAAAGAAGCAATTTCATAAGCACCCTTAAAAGCAACAAATTCTTCAATTTGTTGAACATCATAGTAATTATAAACACCCTTAGCATACAAAAATACGATTCCATTATCACTAAACTCACATTGGTAGGGAAGGTGTTTCTTAGGGTTTTCAGAACAACAAGTAACATCATATATTTCACATAAATTCCATGCATAGCACTGCAAACGATGAATTTGATCCAGTAAAAGTTTCCCTTTTTGAGATAAGCGGTGTCGCACATAACAAGCATGCTCATCTAAAGATTTGCCCTCAACTAAGCTAGTTGGGGTTTCAGCACGAGCACATAGGGATCGAAGATGATCCAGGTAAAAAGCTTCAGGAGTGTGATAGATTTTGAGTGGTTCTTCAACCATTGGTGTAGCAGGTACAACTATTTTTTTTGTATTTTGCGTTTCCTACCCATAACTAAAGATAGGAAACAACTTAGAATAGCAAATAAAAATTACTTAGTGATAAAGCAAACAAGCACACACGAGAATATTCACCCCACGCTATGACTCCCCGACAACGGCGCCAGAAAAAAGGTCTTGATAACCCACAAGTATAGGGGATCAATTGTAGCCTCTTTCGATAAGTAAGAGTGTCGAACCCAACGAGGAGCTAAAGGTTGAACAAATATTCCCGCAAGTTCTATCGACCACCGATACAACTCTACGCACGCTTAACGTTCGCTTTACCTAGAACAAGTATGAAACTAGAAGTACTTTGTAGGCGTTTTTGGATAGGTTTGCAAGATAATAAAGAGCACGTAAATAAAAAAGTAGGGGCTGTTTAGATAAAGACACAACTAAATTAGTTTTAGTAGAGAGCTTGTTGTCACACAAGAAAGTTATTTATCCCTAGGCAATCGATAACTAGACCGGTAATCATTATTGCAATTTTATTTGAAGGAGAGGCATAAGCTAACATACTTTCTCTTCTTGGATCATATGCACTTATGATTGGAACTCTAGCAAGCATCCGCAACTACTAAAGGTCATTAAGGTAAAACCCAACCATAGCATTAAAGCATCAAGTCCTCTTTATCCCATACGCAACAACCCCCTTACTCGGGTTTGTGTTTCAGTCAATCACGCAACCCACTATAAGCGAATCATGAACGTATTGCAACACCCTACAGCAGGAATCCCTCATGCTTGCGTGACATGGAGAGCACCATAGGACAGCACCAATAATAAAACATGCAACTCAAACCAATCACGATCATCAGTTAACCCATAGGACAAAACGGATCTACTCAAACATCATAGGATAGCCATACATCATTGGGAAATAATATATAGCATTGAGCACCATGTTTAAGTAGAGATTACAGCGGGTAAAAGAGGGGTTACACCGCTGCATAGAGGGGGGAAGAGTTGGTGATGATGGCGGTGAAGTTGTTGGTGTAGATTGCGGTGATGACGATGGCCCCGGCAGCGTTCCGGCGCCACCGGGAGAGAGCCCCCCTTCTTCTTCTTCCTTGACCTTCTCCCTAGATTGGAGAAGGGTTTCCCCTCTGGTCCTTGGTCTCCATGGCATGGGAGGGGCGAGATCCCCTCCGAGATTGGATTTGTCTCTCTGTCTCTCTCTGTTTCTGCGCTCTCAGATCTGGCCTTTCACCGTTTCTTTTATAAACGGAGATCCGTAACTCCGATTGGGCTGAATTTTGGACACGATCTCTATCCGGAAATTAGCTTTCTTGCGGCGAAAGAAGGGCTCCAACCGCCTTACGGGGTGTCCACGAGGGTCAGGGGCGCGCCTGCCCCCCTAGGGCGCGCCCCACTGCCTCGTGGCCCCCCTCGGGCATCGTATCGCGTTGATTCTTCTTCCCAAAAATCATAAATATTCAAAAAAACAATCTCCGTCAGTTTTTATCCCATTTGGACTCCGTTTGATATGGGTTTTCTGCGAAACAAAAAACATGCAACAAACAGGAACTGGCACTGGGCACTGGATCAATATGTTAGTCCCAAAAATAGTATAAAAAGTTGCCAAAAGTATATGAAAGTTGTATAATATTGGCATGGAACAATAAAAAATTATAGATACGACGGAGACGTATCAGGCCGATGGTGTTATTTCGGTGGCTGAGCCCCCGATGATATTGGTGTTGTGTTCGGAATCTGGGGGTATAATCGAATCCGGACTACTGTTGCTGCTCTCACCCTGCCACACCACAGATGGCTTGAAGAGCCTTTCCACAAAGATATTAGGCGGGACGGGGTCACGCTTGGCGCCAATGCGAGCAAGAACATCTGCCGCTTCATTACTTTCTCGAGCCACATGATGAAACTCGAGTCCCTCGAACCGAGTTGATATTTTGAGTATGGCATTACGATAGGCCGCCATCTTCAGATCTTTGGCGTCGAAGTCTCCATTTATTTGGGATATTGCGAGATTTGAATCCCCGCGCGCCTCCAGGCGTTGTATGCCCATGCATGGAGGCAGCCATCCAAAGACCGTGCAATAAGGCCTCGTATTCAGCTACATTGTTGGAGTCTGTGTATAATATTTGGAGTATGCACTAGACTGTGTCTCCAGTGGGGGACATTAAGACAACGCCCACTCCTAAGCCGGCTAACATTTTAGAGCCATCGAAGTGCATGACCCGTTTGGAATATGTACCGTACTCTTTAGGGAGTTGGGCCTCTGTCCATTCGGCGACGAAGTCAGCCAATACTTGGGGTTTAATGGCTCGGCGTGGTTTGTATGTTATATCAAATGGCAGGAGCTCAATGGCCCACTTGGCAATCCGGCCCATAGCGTCGCGGCTGTTTATTCTATCATTGAGTGTACTTCGGAAGCCACCGTGATTGAGCACTCTTGGAAGTAGTGTCGTAGCTTCCGGGATGCAATGAAGACCGCATATGCTATCTTTTGGTAATGAGGGTACCGGGATTTACATGGTGTGAGGACAGTGGATACGTAGTATAATTTGTGTCCGTCCTCCTCTCGCTCAACGACGAGCACCGCGCTCACCACCTGGTGTGTTGCAGAGATGTATAATAACATCGGTTCGCCGACGTTCGGCACGGCCAGGATTGGGTTGCTCGCTAAAAGAGCCTTTATTTCTTCCAGTCCGGCCGTTGCTGCATCCGTCCACTCGAAGTGGTCGGTGCGTCAGAGTAGGCGATAAAGTGGCAATGCTTTTTCTCCTAGTCTGGAGATAAAGCGGCTTAAAGCTGCCACGCATCCGGCTAGTTTTTGGACCTGTTTAAGGTCTGTTGGTGTAGCCAATTGTGACAAAGCTCGGATTTTGGCTGGATTTGCCTCAATTCCTCTATTGGAAACGATGAAGCCCAGCAGTTTTCCAGCGGGAACACAAAAAACACACTTTTTCGGATTGAGCTTGATGTCATATGTACGGAGGTTGTCGAATTTGAGACACAGGTCGTCTATTAATGACTCGACGTGCCTAGTCTTGATGACTACGTCATCCACATATGCTTCAACTGTCTTGCCGATTTGTTTCTCCAGGCATGTTTGAATCATGCGTTGGTAGGTGGCACCGGCGTTTTTGAGCCCAAAGGGCATAGTGTTGAAGCAGAAAGGCCCGTATGGGGTAATGAATGTCGTTGCAGCTTGATCGGACTCCTTCATTTTGATTTGATGGTATCCGGAGTATGCGTCGAGGAAACACAGTGAGTCATGTCCTGCAGTAGCATCAATAATCTGATCGATGCAGGGGAGGGGGAAGGGGTCCTTAGGGTAGGCCTTGTTGAGGTCTTTGAAATCAACGCATAGGCGCCATGATTTATCCTTCTTTGGCACCATCACCAGGTTTGCTAGCCAGTCCGGGTGTTTTTTTCTCTGATGAATCCGGCCTCGATTAACTTGGCTAGCTCTTCCCCCATAGCTTGTCGTTTGGGTTCGGAAAAGTGCCGCAGTGTTTGCTTGACCGGCTTATATCCCTTCAATATATTGAGGCTGTGTTCGGCCAACCTGCGTGGGATTCCTGGCATATCAGAAGGGTGCCAGGCAAATATGTCCCAGTTCTCGCGCAGGAATGCTCGTAGTGCGGCGTCAACTGTTGGGTCCAGCTGTGCCCCGATGGAAGCTGTCTTCTTGGGGTCCGTCGGGTGGACTTGAAATTTGACTATTTCGTCTGCTGGTTTGAAGGAGGTGGATTTGGGCCGCTTATCAAGGATTACATCATCCCTATCCACCGTGGAGCGTAGTGCGGTTAACTCTTCGGCCGCGAGGGCCTCGGACAGTGCGTCGAGGGCCTCGGACAGTGCCTCGAGGGCCAGGGATGCGGTTTTGTTTTCGGTGCGGAGGGCTATGTCCGGATCACTGGCAAGAGTTATAATACCGTTGGGCCTGGGCATCTTGAGCTTCATATACCCATAATGAGGTATAGCTTGAAAGCGTGTGAATGCGTCTCGCCCCAACAGGGCGTGATATCCACTTGGAAGGTTATCTCTTCAGACCGATAGTTCTCCGGCGTGCCGAATACCACGTCGAGTGTAATTTTCCCCGCGCATCGCGCCTCCCGGCTGGGAATGATTCCTTGGAAGGTCGCATTACTTTGCTCGATGCGGCTCCTGTCTATTTCCATTTTATTGAGTGTGTCCTTGTAGATGAGGTTTAGTCCGCTGCCGCCGTCCATGAGCACTTTGGTGAGCCGAAAGCCATCCACAATTGGATTGAGGACCAAAGCGGCTGGTGCCCGGACTGACCGGAATTTTGGTTTGCCACTGGAGCTGAAAGTTATGGCCGTGTCGTTCCAGGGGTTTATTGTTGCGACTTGGCAGACTTCGGCGAGGTCGGGGAGTGCCCTCTTGCGCCGATTGTTTGAAGCGAAAGTCTTGAAGACCGTCAATACTCTAAGGTCGCCGTCTTCCGGGGGTGTTGCTCTGAGGTGTTTTTGGTGAGGATATCCTCGCCGCTCTTGGCCACTTGCCGGAGTATACAACATGCTCTAAGGCTGTGGGTTGGTACGGTATCCGGTGTCGTGTGTATTTTGCATGGCCTATCGAGTCATCCCTCCAGAAGGGTTCCGCGTCCCGTAATGGGCTTAGTTTTATTCACTATGGGGTCGGGTGCCCCGCGAGGGTGCATCCTTTTTTCTCGCCAGAGGGGTTGAGTGGAGACCGGTGGTTCCCAGCGAGCTGTCTGAGTTTTCCAGGCGCTTTCCATTGCGCAGTACTTCTGTACTATGGTCGCCAAGTTAGCGAAGTGTAATACGCGACAGCGGTGAATGGCATTGAGGATTCCTTCGTCCGTGCAATTATTGCAGAATACTGAAATCGCGTCCTTGTCGCGGCAATCTTTAATCTTGTCTTTGACAAGGAGGAATCTGGTCCAAAAGTGGTGGACTGTTTCCTGAGACTACTGTCATATGTACATGAGGTCGCATATATCTGGAGGGCCGGAATTGCTTGGCGAATGTTGCTTGTGGTGGGTGGGTGGCTTTAAGATCCCTGACCCAATTTGGAGTCCGGAGTTTGAAAAACTTCCGAGCTTATTAGTTCGGGCTCTGGGATGTTAAACGATTTTCCTGGCTCGACGCTCGATTCTAGGTTCGGAGGATTGGGAGTGTCGTCCCGCAGACAGGTATCCGGCTCTTCGAGCTCGTAAATGAAGGAAATATGCCCTAGAGGCAATAATTAGTTATTATTTATTTCCTTATATCATGATAAATGTTTATTATTCATGCTAGAATTGTATTAACCGGAAACATGATACATGTGTGAATACATAGACAAACAGAGTGTCACTAGTATGCCTCTACTTGACTAGCTCGTTAATCAAAGATGGTTATGTTTCCTAACCATGGACAAAGAGTTGTTATTTGATTAACGGGATCACATCATTAGGAGAATGATGTGATTGACTTGACCCATTCCGTTAGCTTAGCACTCGATCGTTTAGTATGTTGCTACTGCTTTCTTCATGACTTATACATGTTCCTATGACTATGAGATTATGCAACTCCCGTTTACCGGAGGAACACTTTGTGTGCTACCAAACGTCACAACGTAACTGGGTGATTATAAAGGTGCTCTACAGGTGCTTCCAAAGGTACTTGTTGGGTTGGCGTATTTCGAGATTAGGATTTGTCACTCCGATTGTCGGAGAGGTATCTCTGGGCCCACTCAGTAATGCACATCACTATAAGCCTTGCAAGCATTGTAACTAATGAGTTAGTTGCGGGATGATGTATTACGGAACGAGTAAAGAGACATGCCGGTAACGAGATTGAACTAGGTATTGAGATACCGATGATCGAATCTCGGGCAAGTAACATACTGATGACAAAGGGAACAACGTATGTTGTTATGCGGTTTGACCGATAATGATCTTCGTAGAATACGTGGGAGCCAATATGAGCATCCAGGTTCCGCTATTGGTTATTGACCGGAGACGTGTCTCGGTCATGTCTACATTGTTCTCGAACCCGTAGGGTCCGCACGCTTAAAGTTCGATGACGGTTATATTATGAGTTTATGTGTTTTGATGTACCGAAGGTAGTTCGGAGTCCTGGATGAGATCGGGGACATGACGAGGAGTCTCGAAATGGTCGAGACGTAAAGATCGATATATTGGACGACTATATTCGGACATCGGAAAGGTTCCGAGTGGTTCGGGTATTTTTCGGAGTACTGGGGAGTTACGGGAATACGGGGGAAGAAGTATATGGGCCTTATTGGGCTTTAGGGGAGAGGGAGAGGCAGGCCGCCCCCCCCCCATTGACTAGTCCGAATTGGACTAGGGGGAGGGGCGGCGCCCCCTCCTTCCTTCTCTTCCCTCTTCCCTTTCCTTGACTCCTACTCCTACTACTTGGAAGGGGGGGAATCCTACTCCCGGTGGGAGTAGGACTCCTCCTGGGCGCGCCATAGGGGCCGACCCTCTCCCCCCTCCTCCACTCCTTTATATACGGGGGCAGGGGGGCACCCCAAAGACACAACAATTGATTTGATCTTTTAGCCGTGTGCGGTGCCCCCCTACACCATAGTCCACCTCGATAATACTGTAGCGGTGCTTAGGCGACGCCCTGCGTCGGTAGAACATCATCATCGTCACCACGCCGTCGTGCTGACAAAACTCTCCCTCAACACTCGGCTGGATCGGAGTTCGTGGGACGTCATCGGGCTGAACATGTGCTGAACTCGGAGGTGCCGTGCATTCGGTACTTGATCGGTCGGATCGTGAAGACGTACGACTACATCAACCGCGTTGTGCCAACGCTTCCGCTTTCGGTCTACGAGGGTACGTGGACAACACTCTCCCCTCTCGTTGCTATGTATCACCATGATCTTGCGTGTGCGTAGGAATTTTTTGAAATTACTACGTTCCCCAACAGTGGCATCCGAGCCTGGTTTTATGCGTAGATGTCATATGCACGAGTGGAACACAAGTGAGTTGTGGGCGATACAAGTCATACTGCTTACCAACATGTCATACTTTGGTTCGGCGGTATTGTTGGATGAAGCGGCCCGGACCGACATTACGCGTACGCTTACGCGAGACTGGTTCTACCGATGTGCTTTGCACACAGCTGGCTGGCGGGTGTCAATTTCTCCAACTTTAGTTGAACCGAGTGTGGCTACGCCCGGTCCTTGCGAAGGTTAAAACAACACCAACTTGACAAACTATCGTTGTGGTTTTGATGCGTAGATAAGAACGGTTCTTGCTCAGCCCATAGCAGCCATGTAAAACTTGCAACAACAAAGTAGAGGACGTCTAACTTGTTTTTGCAGGGCATGTTGTGATGTGATATGGTCAAGACGTGATGGGATATAAGTTGTTGTATGAGATGATCATGTTTTGTTGAATTTATCGGCTACTGGCAAAAGTTTTATGGTTGTCTCTTTATTGCATAAGATGCAAGCGCCAAATAATTGCTTTACTTTATCGCTATGCCATAGCAATAGTTGCAAGAGCAATAGTTGGCGAGACGACCATGTGACGACACGTTGATATAGATCAAGATGATGGAGATCATGGTGTCATGCCGGTGACGTTGGAGATCATGACGATGCTTTGGAGATGGAGATCAAAGGCACAAGATGATGATGGCCATATCATGTCACATATTATGATTGCATGTGATGTTTATCTTTTATACATCTTATCTTGCTTTGATTGACGGTAGCATTATAAGATGATCTCTCACTAAATTATCAAGGTATAAGTGTTCTCCCTGAGTATGCACCGTTGCGAAAGTTCTTCGTGCTGAGACAGCACGTGATGATCGGGTGTGATAGGCTCTACGTTCAAATACAACGAGTACAAAACAGTTGCACACGCGGAATACTCAGGTTAAACTTGACGAGCCTAGCATATAACAGATATGGCCTCGGAACACTGAGACCGAAAGGTCGAGCGTGAATCATATAGTAGATATGATCAACATAGTGATGTTCACCATTGAAACTACTCCATCTCACGTGATGATCGGACATGGTTTAGTTGATTTGGATCACGTGATCACTTAGAGGATTAGAGAGATGTCTATCTAAGTGGGAGTTCTTAAGTAATATGATTAATTGAACTTTAATTTATCATGAACTTAGTCTTGGTTGTATTAGCATATCTATGTTGTAGATCAATAGCTCGCGTTGTTGCTTCCCTATGTTTTATATATGTTCCTAGAGAAAACTAAGTTGAAAGATGTTAGTAGCAATGATGCGGATTGGATCCGTGATCTGAGGTTTATCCTCATTGCTGCACAGAAGAATTATGTCCTTGATGCACCGCTAGGTGACAGACCTATTGCAGGAGCAGATGCAGACGTTATGAACGTTTGGCTAGCTCAATATGATGACTACTTGATGGTTTAGTGCACCATGCTTAACGGCTTAGAATCGGGACTTCAAAGACGTTTTGAATGTCATGGACCATATCAGATGTTCCCGGAGTTGAAGTTAATATTTCAAGCAAATACCCGAGTTGAGAGATATGAAGTCTCCAACAAGTTCTATAGCTAAAAGATGGAGGAGAATAGCTCAAGCAGTGAGCATGTGCTTAGATTGTCTGGGTACTACAATCGCTTGAATCAAGTGGGAGTTAATCTTCCAGATAAAATAGTGATTGACAGAATTCTCTAGTCACCATCACCAAGTTAGTAGAACTTTGTGATGAACTATAATATGCAAGGGATGACAAAAGTAATTCCCAAGCTCTTCATGATGCTGAAATCGACGAAGGTAGAAATCAAGAAAAACATCAAATGTTGATGGTTAACAAGACCACTAGTTTCAAGAAAAGGGCAAAGGGAAGAAGGGGAACTTCAAGAAGAATGGCAAGCAAGTTGCTGCTCAAGTGAAGAATCCCAAGTCTGGACCTAAGCCTGAGACTAAGTGCTTCTACTGCAAAGGGACTGGTCACTAGAAGCGGAACCACCCCAAGTATGTGGCGGATAAGAAGGATGGCAAAGTGAACAAGCTATATTTGATATACATTATTGATGTGTATTTTACTAGTGTTCGTAGCAACCCCTCGGTATTTGATACTGGTTCAGTTGCTAAGAGTAGTAACTCGAAATGGGAATTGCAGAATGAACAGAAACTAGTTAAGGGCAAGGTGACGATGTGTGTTGGAAGTAGTTCCAAGATTGATATGATCATCATCGCACACTCCCTGTACTTTCGAGATTAGTGTTGAACCTAAATAAGTGTTATTTGGTGTTTGCGTTGAGCATGAATATGATTAGATCATGTTTATTGCAACACGGTTATTCATTTAAGTTAGAGAATAATTGTTGTTCTGTTTACATGAATAAAACCTTCTATGGTCATACACCCAATGAAAATGGTTTGTTGGATCTCGATCATAGTGATACACATATTAATAATATTGAAGCCAAAAGATCCAAAGTTAATAATGATAGTGCAACTTATTTGTGGCACTGCCGTTTAGGTCATATTGGTGTAAAGCACATGAAGAAACTCCATGCTGATGGAATTTTGGAATCACTTGATTATGAATCACTTGATGCTTGCGAACCATGCCTCATGGGCAAGATGACTAAGACTTCGTTCTCCGGAACAATGGAGCGAGCAACTGACTTATTGGAAATAATACATACTGATGTATGCAGTCCGATAAGTGTTGAGGCTCGCGGCGGGTATCGTTATTTTCTGACCTTCACAGATGATTTGAGAAGATATGGGTATATCTACTTGATGAAACATAAGTGTGAAACATTTGAAAAGTTCAAAGAATTTCAGAGTGAAGTGGAGAATCATCGTAACAAGAAAATAAAAGTTTCTACGATATGATCACAGAGGTGAAATATTTGAGTTACGAGTTTGGCCTTCAGTTAAAACAATGTGAAATAGTTTCACTACTCACGCCACCTGGAACACCACAGTGTAATGGTGTGTCCAAACATCATAACTGTACTTTATTAGATATGGTGCAATCTATGATGTCTCTTACCGATTTACCACTATCGTTTTGGGATTATGCATTAGAGACAGCTGCATTCACATAAAAAAGGGGCACCATCTAAATTCGTTTGAGACGACACCGTATGAACTGTGGTTTGGCAAGAAACCAAAGTTGTCGTTTCTTAAAGTTTGGAGTTGCGATGCTTATGTGAAAAAGTTTCAACCTGATAAGCTCGAACCCAAATTGGAGAAATGCGTCTTCATAGGATACCCAAAAGAAAATGTTGGGTACACCTTCTATCATAGATCCGAAGGCAAGATATTCGTTGCTGAGAATGGATCCTTTCTAGAGAAGGAGTTTCTCTCGAAAGAAGTGAGTGGGAGGAAAGTAGAACTTGATGAGGTAACTGTACCTGCTCCCTTATTGGAAAGTAGTTCATCACAGAAATCTGTTCCTGTGACTACTACACCAATTAGTGAGGAAGCTAATGATGATGATCATGTAACTTTAGATCAAGTTACTACCGAACCTCGTAGGTAAACCAGAGTGAGATCCGCACCAGAGTGGTACGGTAATCCTGTTCTGGAAGTTATGTTACAAGACCATGACGAACCTACGAACTATGAAGAAGCGATGGTGAGCCCAGATTCCGCAAAATGGCTTGAGGCCATGAAATCTGAGATGAGATCCATGTATGAGAACAAAGTATGGACTTTGATTGACTTTCCCAATGATCGGCGAGCCATTGAGATTAAATGGATCTTCAAGAGGAAGACGGACGCTGATAGTAGTGTTACTATCTACAAAGCTAGAATTGTCGCAAAAGGTTTTCGACAAGTTTAAGGTGTTGACTACGATAAGAGTTTATCACTCATATCTATGCTTAGTCTGTCCGAATCATGTTAGCAATTGACGCATTTTATGAAATCTGGCAAATGGATAAACAAAACTGCATTCCTTAATGGATTTGTTAAAGAAGAGTTGTATATGATGCAACCAGAAGGTTTTGTCAATCCTAAAGGTGCTAACAAAATATGCAAGCTCCAGCGATCCATCTATGGACTGGTGCAAGCATCTCGGAGTTGGAATATACACTTTGATAAGTTGATCAAAGGATATAGTTTTATACAGACTTGCGATGAAGCCTGTATTTACAAGAAAGTGAGTGGGAGCACTACAGCATTTTTGATAAGTATATGTGAATGACATATTGTTGATCGGAAATAATGTAGAATTATTCTGCAAAGCATAAAGGAGTGTTTGAAAGGAGTTTTTCAAAGAAAGACCTCGGTGAAGCTGCTTACATATTGAGCATCAAGATCTATAGAGATAGATCAAGACGCTTGATAAGTTTTTCAATGAGTACATACCTTGACAATATTTTGAAGTAGTTCAAAATAGAACAGTCAAAGAAAGAGTTCTTGCCTGTGTTACAAGGTGTGAAATTGAGTCAGACTCAAAGCCCAACCATGGCAGAAGATAGAAAGAGAATGAAAGTCATTCCCTATGGCTTGGCCATAGGTTCTATAAAGTATGCCATGCTGTGTACCAGATCTATTGTATACCCTACACTGATTTTGGCAAGGGAGTACAATAGTGATCTAGGAGTAGATCACTGGACAGCGGTCAAAATTATCCTTAGTGGAATAATGATATGTTTCTCGATTATGGAGGTGACAAAAAGGTTCGTCGTAAAGGGTTACGTCAATGCAAATTTTGACACTGATCCAGATGACTCTAAGTCTCAATCTGGATACATATTGATAGTGGGAGCAATTACCTAGAGTAGCTCCGTGCAGAGCATTGTTGACATAGAAATTTGCAAAATACATACGGATCTGAATGTGGCAGACCCGTTGACTAAACTTCTCTCACAAGCAAAACATGATCACACCTTAGTACTCTTTGGGTGTTAATCACATAGCGATGTGAACTAGATTATTGACTCTAGTAAACCCTTTGGGTGTTGGTCACATGACGATGTGAACTATGGGTGTTAATCACATGGTGATGTGAACTATTGGTATTAAATGACATGGTGATGTGAACTAGATTATTGACTCTAGTGCCAGTGGGAGACTGGAGGAAATATGCCCTAGAGGCAATAATAAAGTTATTATTTATTTCCTTATATAATGATAAATGTTTATTATTCATGCTAGAATTGTATTAACCGGAAACATGATACATGTGTGAATACATAGACAAACAGAGTGTCACTAGTATGCCTCTACTTGACTAGCTCGTTAATCAATGATGGTTATGTTTCCTAACCATGGACAAAGAGTTGTTATTTGATTAACGGGATCACATCATTAGGAGAATGATGTGATTGACTTGACCCATTCCGTTAGCTTAGCACTCGATCGTTTAGTATGTTGCTACTGCTTTCTTCATGACTTATACATGTTCCTATGACTATGAGATTATGCAACTCCCGTTTACCGGAGGAACACTTTGTGTGCTACCAAACGTCACAACGTAACTGGGTGATTATAAAGGTGCTATACAGGTGCTTCCAAAGGTACTTGTTGGGTTGGCGTATTTCGAGATTAGGATTTGTCACTCCGATTGTCGGAGAGGTATCTCTGGGCCCACTCAGCAATGCACATCACTATAAGCTGCAACATTGTAACTAATGAGTTAGTTGCGGGATGATGTATTACGGAACGAGTAAAGAGACTTGCCGGTAACGAGATTGAACTAGGTATTGAGATACCGACGATCGAATCTTGGGCAAGTAACATACCGATGACAAAGGGAACAACGTACATTGTTATGCGGTTTGACCGATAAAGATCTTCGTAGAAAATGTGGGAGCCAATATGAGCATCCAGGTTCCGCTATTGGTTATTGACCGGAGACGTGTCTCGGTCATGTCTACATTGTTCTCGAACCCGTAGGGTCCGCACGCTTAAAGTTCGATGACGGTTATATTATGAGTTTATGTGTTTTGATATACCGAAGGTAGTTAGGAGTCCCGGATCAGATAGGGGACATGACGAGGAGTCTCGAAATGGTCGAGACGTAAAGATCGATATATTGGACGACTATATGCGGACATCGGAAAGGTTCCGAGTGGTTCGTGTATTTTTCGGAGTACCGGGGAGTTACGGGAATACGGGGGAAGAAGTATATGGCCTTATTGGGCTTTAGGGGAGAGGGAGAGGCAGGCCGCGCGCCCCCCATTGACTAGTCCGAATTGGACTAGGGGGAGGGGCGGCGCCCCCTCCTTCCTTCTCTTCCCTCTTCCCTTTCCTTGACTCCTACTCCTACTACTTGGAAGGGGGGGGAATCCTACTCCCGGTGGGAGTAGGACTCCTCCAGGGCGTGCCATAGGGGCCGGCCCTCTCCCCCCTCCTCCACTCCTTTATATACGGGGGCAGGGGGTACCCTAAAGACACAACAATTGATTTGATCTTTTAGCCGTATGCGGTGCCCCCTCCACCATAGTCCACCTCGATAATACTGTAGCGGTGCTTAGGCAAAGCCCTGCGTCGGTAGAACATCATCATCGTCACCACGCCGTCGTGCTGACAAAACTCTCCCTCAACACTCGGCTGGATCGGAGTTCGAGGGACGTCATCGGGCTGAACATGTGCTGAACTCGGAGGTGCCGTGCGTTCGGTACTTGATCGGTCGAATCGTGAAGACGTACGACTACATCAACCGCGTTGTGCTAACGCTTCCGCTTTTGGTCTACGAGGGTACGTGGACAACACTCTCCCCTCTCGTTGCTATGCATCACCATAATCTTGTGTGTGCGTAGGATATTTTTGAAATTACTACGTTCCCCAACAGTAAATCCGAACATAGCTCGTCTTCAACACGGGGGAAGAGTTGTTGTTTTGCTCCTCTACGACCGCTATCTGATGGGTGATTGGCGGAGATTTGATTTCTCTCTGATCGGGTTTAAGCCCAATTTGATCGTAGTCTGTAGTGAGCCCCATGGCGACGATGCGATCCAGGAGTGTGTTTAAAGGCGACAACTCCGCCGGGTCCATCCGTTTGGAGTATTCGGAGTCAACACAGAGACGATTTTGGATGACCTGAGAAGTCATCATCGGCTTAACGGCCGAACGGTCGGTCATGGTAAAGCCGCCCAGCCGGAGGGTTTGGCCTGAGGCCAGGGCTCCTCCGGAGGTGATATTGTCCTTGGTAACAAGGTGAGCCATCAATCCTGTCTTAGACATCACAGCGGAACTCTCAATGAAAGCACCAATGTCGGTGTCAAAACCGGCGGATCTCGGGTAGGGGCCCCGAACTGTGCGTCTAAGGTCGATGGCAGGAGATGGGAGACAAGATGTTTACCCAGGTTCGGTCCCTCTTGATGGAGGTAATACCCTACTTCCTGCTTGATTGATCTTGATGAATATGAGGATTACAAGAGTTGATCTACCACGAGACTGTAATGGCTAAACCCTAGATGTCTAGCCTGTATGATTGTGATTCTCCTCTATGGACTAAACCCTCTAGTTTATATAGACGCCGGAGGGGCCTAGGGCTACACATAATCGGTTTACAGAGGAAGGAATCTTCATATCCGAACGCCAAGCATGCCTTCCACGCAAAGGAGAGTCCCATCCGAACACGGGAGGAAATCTTCGGTCTTGTATCTTCATGGCCCATCAGTCCGGCCCATGTCACATAGGCCGGACGCCCGAGGACCCCTTAATCCGGGACTCCCTCAGCTGGAGCAAGAAGACCAGAGGTTGAAGAAGCACGAAGGTCATTGGATGGACATCGTACGGTCACTGCAGCTAGAATCGTTTATATTGACTAAGTTGACAAAGCCCTTGGTATGCATCAACTTAGTAGGCCCACAGGTCAGCCTCCGAAATGGTGCGCCCCAGATGCCAAGGGGAGGAATCATTTTTTGGGCGGGTGAAGCTAGAATATCCGAGATTGAAGAAGAAGCATGACATCTGTTGGATGGACATCCAACGGCCACTGTTGCTAGAACCGTGTGTTGCCTATAAGTTGATAAAGCCTTGCATACGCGTCAACTTATTTTTCTTTGAGGGGACGCGTCAACTTAGTAGGCCCACAAGTGTGTGGCAGAGAACTTATAGCCCATTTGAGATTTGTAAGAATGTACATCCCATTTTTGAATTCTAATGGAATTTACTACAGCCCATTTACAGTTTGTTAAAAGTACAACCCATTTTCTAGCTAGGACAACGATTAATAATTTCAACCAACCGTTCAAAACAGAATTCAATAAAATTTCCCACATTTTGATGGGATCCGAAATATTTTTATCCCAAAATTTCTCATCAGATTAAATACAATTCAATATAAATTTATCTTACGTAAAAATCCAACGAAACATTGCACGCGCAACAATTAATGAAATTAAAATTGTCAAAATCCAAAAATAATATTTTATAAACTAATTACGTCTTTGGTGCATTTTTTAGTTAAAGCCTAGTTTTAATAATTACATCTTATTTATTATTTCTTAAAGCCCATTTTCTTGTTAAGCCTAATGCATACCTCCTAGGAAAGATTTGCAGCCCAGTGGGGCGGAGAATAAAAAGTTGACCTTGCCTGGGTATTCCTCAAAAAAATATAACTGGGATAGCCATTTTCAGCTTGGAAAAAATTAATATCTAGGCTAGATATCTGGCCTGGGCTAGCCGGGCCACAGCCCGCCCAGTTAATACCCTGCTCTCCTCTAAACAACAACGAAAACATCGCTCTTGTCTAAAAAAAGAAAACATCGCTCAAGAAAAACTCTGCAGTGCTCACACCTCAAAAACACAAATACTGCTCGAGCTGCTTGGTCCCAGCTGTCGGCTGCTCCTTGCGCAATTCTCTCGTTTATTGACTACATAGGTTGACAATGGTGTGGGACCGTGATGTCAGCAAACCAGGAGGAAGCAAAAAAAATTACAGTTGTACTATATAATAAGGAGGCACTTGCGTACGTGCGGCTATGGCCCTGGTGGGTCCCCACTGTCATCCTCTCCAAGTAAAGTCATCTCCTCATTCCTCATGTCTGTTGACCATGTTGACAACGCGAAACGGCGGCGCCACGGCGAGCGCAACAACTCGAAGGACGATGGAGAGGGCCTCGCGGGCCCTACGGATGGTCTGATACAGCGCCCGCTGCTCATTCGGGAAGCCAGGATCATAGGGCCACATGTCCGCGACGACATTGTCGTTCGCTTGTTCATCGGTGCTTGTTGACGAGATGGAGGTTGCAGCACAGGTCCTCCTGCGCTGGTAGCTCTTCCGCCATTAGGGCGTCGAAGTGCGGCCGCACCTGCTCTATGGTGAACACGGCATGAACCGGCTTAGACAGTGGCGCCGGCTCCTGGTCAGAAGCTACGTCCATCGTCTGATTGTCGTCGCTCAGCTCGGCAAGCTCGCTGGCGAGCCAGCATGTCCGGCTGCTGGACCGACCCGCTGCCAAGCACGAGTCTGACTACCCTGGCCTACCCAGACTGCCTCCCTCGCCCGCACGCGCTTTCCGCCCGAAACAGTGAGCGCCGCCCGCCCCGCTTCCCGGTGCACGCGATTGCTCCGCCTTCAAACGACACAAGTGCCGTCCGTCCGTCGCCGCCCACATTAATGATACGCGGTTGCCGAGGCGGCTACTCTGGTGCCACACTCCGTCCCTCCGCAGCCCACCCTCGCTATATAAACTGCTGCGCCGGCCATAGCCGCAGTCATCCGTCTTTGTTCCCTTTCTCCTGTCCACACCACTACTGCCCACCATGGCTTCCTCACGCTCCACCGCTCTTCGGGACGGGTGGACGACGGACCACAAGGAGATGGCAGCCATTGCTGCCGACTGCCTGGCCGGCAGGTAGCCGGAGGACGACGACGCCCAAATGGAGAACATGGTAGTCGACGATCCGGCGCCAACCCCCTCCTCTGCGCCATCCTCACCGGTGCATTGCACCATGACCATCGGCGAGGCCCGTGCCCAATACATGGACATGGTGAGGCAGAAGCGTGAGGAGCAGTTCCGGGAGGCGCAGGCCGACGCCGCCTACAACCACCATCTCCTCCAGGAGCACCTGCAGGCGGAGGAGCAGATCGCCGCAGAGCGGGCGAAGCAGGAGGCGCTGCTCGACTCGTACTGCTCCGCCTGCGAGGGCCGCCTCGAGCGCTGGCGGTACCGCATGCGGGTGGCGGAGGCTGCGGCCGCCTACAAAGAGGGCGATGAAGCGGGCGAGGTGCTGTTTGGCGAGGTCGAGGACGAGGTAGAGGACAATAAAAGCTCCGACGAGTCCCCGCTCAGCTGGTGTCGATGAGGCCCTGCTCCGCCGAGGCCCTGCGGCGCCAACAACAAGGCAGAGGACACCGCCGGCTCCGCCGAGGCCCCGCCCCACCGGCACCGAGGCAGAGGCCCTACTCCGCCGAGGCCCCGCCCTGCCAACAACGAGGCAGAGGACATCGCCAGCTCAGCCGAGGCCCCACCCTGCTGGCAACGAGGGGGAGGATTTCCCCCGCTCCGCCGAGGTACCGCCCCACCGGCAACGAGACAGAGACAGAGGACATCGCCGGCTCCGTCGAGGCCCCGCCCCGCTGCCAACGAGGCCGCGCCACACAGAAAACGAGGAAGAGTAGAACACGGTAGGTCGCCGCCGCTCAGGTCCAAGTAAGGCCACCGCTGCTACCCTCCGATTGAAGCCAAGCTAGGCGGGTTGACCATTGACGGCCAATTAGCATCTTTGCGGTGACGTGGAGTCGGAGAGCTATGTTGGAGAAGGACGCTGCTTCTACTTAACTGCTGGTGCGGTTGGCTCACTGACACATGGGCCCAACAAGCATCTGGGCCACATGTCAGTTATGCAACTGCACCTACAGTTAAGTCACTGAAGCTCAGTCCGCTGCAGAAGAAGCTTCTGTTCGGCTCAGCTGGACACATGTGGGTAGCTTCGGTTAATTAATTATACCTCTAGCACACCCCTTTTTAGTTGAAGAATGTATGAAATGTAATGAAATCCGGCATGTTTATATGAAATCCGACCGTGCATGAATGAATTTAGTTCGATTAGTTCGAATTCTTGTATCACTGGCATTGGATGAACATGCAAAACAAAACGTACTAGCATTATTCCCAGGGTGATCACCTCATTTGTACCAGTTTCACATGTACACCATACGGTCCTTTTTAGTCTGCATACAAGTTTTATTTGCAGTCAAAGTGTCGGCATTCTGGGAACGGGGTCCCCATACTTGCCTGCATGCGGCCCACGGCGTGGCTGTGCTGCAGGCCTGTACGACCCATCTTCGTCAAAAAGGGCAATCAAGACCCTCGCGAGGGGCCAAGCCTCGCGAGGCGGACGACGCGGGACCTCCTCAGGAGCGGCCTCACCAGGCTGCCTCACGAGGAGCGGAGATATCAACGGCAGGGCAAACCTCGCGAGGCTCTCGTGACGTGAGCCATGACGATCAAGATCAGGCGGGCGCCAGCGCGTGCAGCGTCCTTGTTTCCTCTTTGGTGCTAAGGAGGCCAGCGCAGGCGCGGAGTACCGAGGCATCAGGCAAAGGTGACCAGCCGGCGGCAGGACGGAGGTCACTATGGAGCCCGAGACGGCATCACCACCAGAGCTTTTCGCAGGCGAAGACCGCTTTTGTCAGGATAAGCTGTACTAGCTGTCCCTTTTCAAATTGGCCGTTGTTGGCTCCCTTCCCGCTCAATATTTGGGGAGAGGACCAGGGCCTATATAAGTAGAACTAGCCACCACAATAAAAAAAGGCTTGATCTCACCTGGTCGAGAGCCAATCCCTAGCCACACACCGAACACAAGAACACCCCAACCTCAGGAGGTTGTTCTTCCCCTTGTACTGTTCATCATCAGCCCAAGAGGCAATCCACCACCACCACACTGGAGTAGGGTATTACACCACAACGGTGCCCCGAACCAGTATAAATCTTGTGTCTTTATGTTGCGAGTTCGTCGAGTTCGTCCGCGAGATCTTAGCGAGCTAGGGCATAGATCGGTAGGGAGGAAATCTCCGCGCGCACCCCAGTGTTCGAACCTTGAGGGTTTTGCCCGAACCCGTGATCCGACATTTGGCGCGCCAGGTAGGGGTGCGCCGGAGCTTCCTTTCCGTCGTTCGCGCCCAGTTGCTCCGTCGTCTCCATGGCGGACGCTCACCGTGCTCGCGCTGAGCGCCGGGCTGCCCTGGCCACCCACGTCGCTCGGACGGCTCCCGTTGGTGGGCCACCTCGTCGCTCTCCGTCTCCTGCCGCTAACGCCGCCACTGGCCTGGCGGGGAACGAGCAGCAGGCATCTTCGTTGCACCCCTCGGTGCGGCAGGACAGCCGCACCGCCACTCCGTCGCTGACCCCAGCCGGGTCATCATCTCATGCTCGTCGCGCTCCCATGGACGCACGTGCCACGCTCCTCATGGCGCATGAGCTCCTGCGCTACCGCCCGGTCGACGACCCCTACGAAGACTGGCTCGACCGCATTGCCGAGCTTGGCCGCGTCGCAGGGGGCTCCCCTGCGCCGTCCCTCTCTCCGCCTGGCCCTCCGCCAGCTTCAGGCGACGCGGCTCACGGACCGCCTCTGCCCCAAGATGGTGCCTTGGCACCAACGCGTGCGCCGCCGCGACGTGATCCGCCGCGTCCGGCGCCCGCGCATGAAGAAGGAAGCTGCCAAGAAGTTCCTCGACCACAAGGGAACACCCCGCCACTCCTCGCACCACTGCGCCAGGATCGTCTGCCGCGGCAGGCTCCCGCGCCGCTTGCCGTAGCGGCGCGTGGGCATCAAGACCAGACTCCACCTCCAAGGCAGGCCCCAGCGACCACGGCCGGTTGTCGCGCCTTCACCCCCGAGCTGTTTAGCATCGCCTGGCCGGGCAAGTTCAAGCCAGATCTGCCTCCTCGCTACGACGGCACCCTCGACCCCGCGTTGTTCTTGCAGCTCTACGAGCTGAGCATCGAGACGGCCAACGGCGACGAGAAAGTCATGGCGAACTGGTTCCCTATGGCACTCAAAGACGGCGCCCGTTCGTGGCTCCTGAACCTGCCTCAGGGCTCGATCTCCTCCTCGGACGAGATGCGTGACCGCTTCGTCGCCAACTTCCACGGCACTCGCGGCCGCCCGCCAGCCGCGGGTGACCTGCGCCGCATAGCAACAACCAGGAGAGACCCTCCAGAAGTACATCCAACGCTTCAACAACACTCGCCTCAAGATCCCCAAGGTCACGGACGAGGCCATCATCTCCGCGTTCTCTGACAGCGTCCGCGACATCAAGATGAAGGAGGAGCTCGCTATCCACGAGAAGCTGTGCACATCTCAGGAGCTGTTCAACCTGGCGACCAAGTGCGCAAGAGCTGAGGAGGGGCGCCTATCCCTCCTCGAGCTGCCAGCTGCGGGCCCGGAGGAGAAGAAAGCCAAGGCCAAGGACGTGAAGCGCAAGGAGGCACCGTGCTCGCAGCGGAGCCGGACACCAAGCGAGGCAGAGATCAGCCCGAGTCATCCAAGAGCAGCCGACCGTTCTGCGCCTTCCACAACCTGAACACCGACAACACCAGCGACTATCAAGAGCTTAGAGCCATTCGAGAAGGACGCTTCGGTCGACGCCCCGAGTGCAGCGACCGGGGCTACGGCCGAGGGGGAGGACGTGGTGGCGGACACTAGGACAACCGCGGCCCGCGCTAGGAGTGGCGTGACCGGCCTCGCGAGGACCGCTGGCAGGATCATCCTCGCGAGGGCGCCTGGAGAGACCAGCCTCGTGAGGATAGTCCTCAGGGCAACGCCGGTCTTCTCCCGCTACCGCCACCGCCAAGAAGGAATGACGACCACCATCAGGACGACGGGGCTGGGGGCTTCCAGGAGCCGCGTGCAATCGCCTGCATCTTGGGTGGAGCTCAGGCCCCAGCCTCGCAGCGTCTTCAAATAGTTTGCTTGTGAAGTGAATGCAGTCCTCCCCAAGATTGAGGCCACACGCCCGCTCAGGTGGTCCCAGTGTGCCATCACCTTCAACTCGGCAGATCAGCTCAAGTGCGTAGCCACCGCTTGCGCTCTCCCAATGCTTTGTTCACCAGTCATCAGCAACGTGCAAGTTACCAAGACCCTCATCGATGGCGGCGCATGGTTCAACGTCCTATCCGTCGACACGTTCGACAACCTCCAAGTGCCATATGACCAGCTTCAGCCCACCAAGCCTTTCTCAGGAGTGACCGATGGCTCCACCACACCGATAGGGCAAGTCCGCCTCCCTGTCACCTTCGGAGAGCGCAAGAACTACTGCACCGAGCTCATCGACTTCAACGTCGCGCACATCCGTCTGCATACAGCACCATCCTTGGGTATCCAGCCCTGGCCAAGTTCATGGCAGTGACCCACCACGGCTACAATGTCCTCAAGATGCCGGGAAGCGGCGGGATCATCACAGTCCCATGCGAAGAAAGAGACGCGGTATGCTCCCTCGAGCGTGCCTTTCAAGCTGCAGCAATCGACGACCCCGACAGCTAGGGCGATGGCCCTCCGGAAGCCATCCCCAAGAAGAACAAGCAGCTGCGCCGTACCGAGCCTCAGGAGGGTGGCAACGCAGCTGGAGCCTCATCAGGATCAGCGCCCACTGTCGGGTGGTTGGTGCGACATATGCCAACGGATGGCTTATCATTGTGGGTGCCAATAAGACATCGCCGGTGCCTGGAAACGGGATGAGGCAAAGACATGCACGCCGGCGGATCTTACCCAGGTTCGGGGCTCTCCGAGGAGATAACACCCCTAGTCCTGCTCTGCGGGGTCTCCGCATGATCACTATATCAAGGAAAGGTAGCTACAATCGCTCCTAGAGTTGTTGGGTTCAAGGGAGAAGAAGAACAAGGCTAGCTCTTGCTTCTCTCTATCTCTATGGTGTGTGTGCTGTGTTCAGAAGCTAACCCTTTGCATGGGTGCTCCGGGGGGTTTATATAGGCCTACCCCCCCGGGGGTACAATGGTAATCCGGCTGGGCACTGGTCCCAGCCGTCAGTGTCTACGCTCGCCGGCTTCTCCGCCGGCTATTGGGTCCCGCCGGCTGGTGGGTCCCGCCGGCTGCCGGCTTCTTGGTCGACAGGCCGGCCCCACCGCCTAGGGTCTTGTCGGTGGCTGCTCACTGTAGCCTCGCCTCTGATGACGAGGGCTTCGTCGAGGTAAGCGTGGCTACAGTGGGCCGCCTCGGGGGCTCTCACTGTAGCCTTACCTCGTCTTGTCTCCTTAATGGGGCTCCTGCTTCGAGGAAGGGGGTAGCCGGCTTCCGGGGGCCGGCTACACCCTTGGCCGACTGGGGGAGGCCGGGCCGCCTCCGCGCCTCTCTCTGGCGGGAGGGGCCCGCCGCCCGCGAGCCGTACAGGAGTCGGTCGTGGATGACGTCGAGGCTGGCATGGCTACAGTGCCGAGCCGAACAGGAGATGGTCATCCCGTATGGCCTCCTGTGGCCATGCCTGCCTCGGGCCTTGGGGGTAGTGGGCCGCACTGCGGCCACGCCCCGTCTTGTCACCGTTAGGTGGGTGTAGCTTTGGTGGTTGTGGTCTCGGCCGACTGCTTGGAGGAGGCGCTCTTCTTGGCCGGCTCCCTGGAGACGGCCACCCCGTGGTTGTCCTGGGGGGAGGTCGTTGAGGCTGGGTCGCCTTCCGGGAGTCGGCTTCAGAGGTAGCCGGCCAGGGAAGGCGGCCCAATGCTTGGAGTGCTTGGAGGCCCAAAGGCCTGATAATTTTTTCAGAAGAACCAGGGGCAGTTGGTTAGGCTACCCGTGGCCATTTACTCCGGCAGTAGTCCCCGAAGCTGATTGGGCTTCGAGGTGGAGTAGGGGTTGAGAAGCTCGATCAGCTTCCTATCTTGACAAGTCGGCAGCTGGGAGCCGGCTTTAGTTAGGCGTGCCGCCTTGGTCGAAAACTCCGGAGTCGGAGGGCGGGAGCTCGCTAGCGTGGGCTCCGGGCCGCGGGCCAGCCACTTGCCATCTGCGAACCACGTGGCCTCCCTCGGCCGGAAAGCCTGCCAGCCCACGCGCGTGACGGGACGTCGCCGCAGGGCGGGGGCCCGCCACGTCCGCGCCCGGGCCCAGGCGCGGATTCTCTATATCCCGAAACCGCCCGCACGTCTCCTTGCGGCAGTTTCGCCTCGCCTTTAGGGCGCAATAATCGCGGGGCGTGGGGGAATGGGTGCAGTTAATCCCACGTCTCCCCCCCCACGTCCGGCCTCTTCGGCCTCGCCTCGCGAAGCTATAAGTAGGGGGAGGTGGAGGGCGGCAGGCCCTCGCACGCTCCTCCTACTTCCACCATCTTCTTCGCTCGCCGCTTCTTGCAACAGCGCCTCGCCGCCGCGCTCTTCCACCGCACGTTCCTCCGCCGCCGCGCTAGTTTTTGCCATGCCTCCCACCACGGAGCAGTATGGCGGGGATTGGGACGGCTCCAACGTGCACGAAGACCACGTCGAGTTCCTCCGCAATACTCGGCGGCTGCCGGCCGCGGACAAGGTGGAGGTCCGCCTTGCGCCGGCGAGGGAGATTACGCCGGAGCCGCGGGAGGGCGAGCGGGTGGTCTTCCGCTCGCACTTCTTACAAGGCATCGGCCTGCCAGTGAGCGCCTTCTTCCGCTCCTGGCTTGATTTCTATCAGCTCCAGCCGGACCACCTCACCCCAAACGCGGTGGTGCTGCTATCAGCCTTCGTCACCCTGTGCGAGGGCTACCTCGGCGTCCTCCCCACCCTCGAGCTCTGGGGGGAGTTCTTCCAGTCCAAGCTGGGCACGCGCATGCAGGGCGTGCCGGCTCAGACTGGCGCCTTCATCGCGTCGCGGAGGTCGGTCGCCGACAACCCCTTCCCCGTCATCACGCTAATCCAATCGGTGAAGAAATGGCAAAAATCGTACTTCTACGTGCGGAACATCGCCCCGCGAGGCGACTACATCAACCTGCCGGCTTACGTAGCCGGCCCTTCGGCGGGCAGGCGGCCCCAGTGGTCCTTCCGGGCCGTGACTCTGACGCCGGCCGGGTCCGCCGCCGTCGCCCGAGTGCGAGAGCTGACCCAGTCGGAGGGCTTGACGGGGCCCGACCTGCTGGCCGCCTTCGTCACGCGCCGGGTTCTTCCGCTCCAGAGCCGGCCTCATCTGATCTGTCAGATGAGCGGCCAGCTCGATCCGAGCCGAATGTGCACCAAGGAGATGCCGCGCGAGGAGGTCGCCTATATGGTGAACTACCTTGCGAACTGCAAACTCATCGAAGAGTGGCAGTTCGGTAAGGAGCCATATAGCCGAGCCAATCCGCCGCCTACGGTATGTTCTCCTTGTCCCTTTTTCTTTTTCCTTGCTTTGTTGTCGAGTTCCTCTTGGACGACTCTAACTTAGTCGGTTCATTTTTCCACAGAGTCCTCTTCTTCGGCCGGCCAACGGGTCAGACGCGGAGCGTCGATTCGTCCCCGACCGGACCGAACACGATCTGGAGGACCCCGACTTGGGGGCGGCCGGTATGGACGACAACATCGAGCCGGGCGGTGGCCATGCCGGCGGTGAAGCAGGCGGCTCCGGGCTCGGAGTCACCTTCGACGACTGGCCGGACGACGATGAGGACGAAGTCGCCCCGTGCCGCTAGCCGGCGTCTGGACGCGGCGCGGGTTCCTCTGCTGCACCGCCTGCTCGGGGCGGAGGTCAAAAGCGTCACGCCGCCCAGGGTTTGTTCGGTAGCCGGACGAAGAAACCCAGGGGCGGGGCGGCAGCCACCAGGCGGGAGGAGGCGGCCGCGAAGGCGGCTCGCTTCCGCAAGACGGTGAAGCAACCGCAGACCGTGTCGGCGTAAGTTCACTTTCTTTCGTATACTCTTTTTCTTTCTTTTCTCTGGTGGTTCCTGAACCCTTGTCTTTTTCTCCAACGATCAGAGCTCCGCTGCCGCTTGAGCGGGCGGCTGCCGCCTCCGTGGTTGAGTCGCCGAGGGGCTCTGGGAGCACCACCCGCCGCGTGGACCCCCGTGCCGACTTTCAGGAGGCGACAGAAAGGAACGCGCGGGAGGCGCGGGCGGAGCGAGAGGCGCGGGAGGCGGAGGCACGGAGGGCGGCCGCCGCCCAGGCGGCACGGGAGGAGGAGGCGGCGAAGGCACTCGCCGATGCCGCAGCCAGGGCCCAAGCAGAGGCTGCGGCCGCGGCGGTGGCGGGGGAGGTTTTGATGGTCACCCCGCTGCACGTCATGGCGCCTGGGGACATGGAGCCCTTGCCAGAGGGAGCCAGCGGCGACCAGCCAGGGCTGGGGGGAAGCGACGACGTCATCATCCTGGAGAGGGCGCCGGTGCCGACCCCGCCAACTGGGGCGGCTCAAGGCGGCCGGCCTGATCCGCCGCCTGCACAGTCGGCGCGGGGCGAGCCGGCCGCGAGGGCTGAGATGGCGGTCCGGATTCCGTCGAGCCAGCGCGCGGGGAAGGCCGCGTCGGAGCCACAGAAGGCCGCGTCGGAACCGCAGCCGGCCGTGGGCTCCAGCTCGTCGGCCCGGGATGCGGAGGCGGCCAGCGCTACCTCGGGGTGGACGCCAGGCAGAGGGACGGCCGTGGTGAACGTGGCTGCACAGGACGTCCGGACCCGGCTCCAGGGCCAAGCTGCGGCGCTGAGGCAGTTCACCGACAAGTTCCTCGCGACGCGGGCGGCCATCCAGGTTAGTATTCCCATCTTGCTTCTTCTTGATCTTGATTTCTTCCGTGGGGGCGCGTCAGCGCACCCACTGGGTGTAGTCCCCGAGTTCCGAGTCGGCTGCTGAGCAGGCGGCTTGGAACTTCTTGGTGGATTTTCCTTTGCTATTCTTGTTCTTACTTCGATCTTTTGTCCATCTTGCAGGACTACCACAACCTTCGAGCGGCCGCCTTCAACTCCCAGGCTCGGGAACTGACTCAGAAGACCGCCGACCTTACTGAGAGCCGAGGTACGTGCTTTGTTCTTTATCTCATGTGGGGGCGCGTCAGCGCACCCACTGGGTGTAGTCCCCGAGATTCGGGCCGACTGCTGAGCAGTCGGGTCGGATCTTCCTTGACGACTTCTTCTTACTGTTCTTTCTTTTTCTGCCATCCCTGCAGCGGCCAACGCCAGTCTGAGGGCACAGCTGGGAGAGTCTTAGACTGCCCTTCGTGCCAAGGATGCCGAGCTCGCCGCCTTGGTGCAGGAGCGCGACCGCCTGGTCAAGAAGCTGGCCGACCAGGAGGAAGGCCACAAGGCGGCCCTGAAGGTGGTGCAGGACCGCGAAGCCACCCTCCAGGCCGAGTACGAGACGGAGGCGGCTGGCTGGGCTGAGGCCAGGCAGACTCTGGTCTCTGGCTATGGCCAGATCGAAGATCTGGTTGACGGTAAGCCGCCTACCTCTTCGTCCTTTCTTGCCATCTGCCACTTTGGCTCTTTTTCTGATTTGGTGCTCTTTTCTCCTTTTCTTCTTCTTTTTTGGCGCAAATATTTCCCTGGCTATTCTATTGTCGCCAACCAGACCATCGAGGCCCGTCGCCAAGCGCGAAGGCAGGCTGGCTTTGAGATCTCGCCAACCGCCGGCCGCTCACTGGAGGAGCAGCTCCTGGCGATCCAAGCCCGCATCCAGCCGGCTCACCAACTGCTCCGTCGGCTTCAGCGTGCCGGGGCGCAAGTCTTGGCAGCCCTCTGGCCCGGCCAAGTGGTTCCTCGCACCCCAAGTCGGACTGCCGACTGGCTGGAGGTGGCAGTCGGCCGCTTCGAGGCTTGGAAGGCCTCCGCGGCTCGCTCCGGCGCCAGGCGGGCGCTGGAGTTCATCAAGGCCTGGTATCCCGGCCTGAGCCTGTATCAGCTGGCTACCTGGCGGCAGCAAGCCGACACAGAGCTGGAACCGGCGCGACCGGCTATCATCCGGCGGGCTTCGGCGATCGCCGATTACACTGACACCAGCGTCTTCGCCCCCGAGGTAGATGACAACGGTGTCGCCCAGCCGGAGGAGTGGTTCGGGCTGAACCCGGCGGACGGTGAGGACTCGGCGGAGGAGATCGACTCCAGCGAAGAGGAGGAGGAGGAGGGTGAAGACGCCGAGTCGGCTGGTGGGGCAGCCGGCCAGCCTCAGCCTGACCGTACCTCCAGCACTACGTCGCGAGCGAGTGCGTCGCCTGCCGCTGGTGGTGGTCAAGCCTAGACCCGCTAGGCTGCCACTCCTTCAGCCGGCGGGGCCGTCTCCACCGACCAGCTCGGCCTCCGCGCTGCGCCCTAGTCTGCCATCTTTTGTTTTCCTGTCTTGTTACTTTTGGAACAATGTTTGGTTAAGTCTGCACAATTTCACCCACTGGGTGTATTCGAACTTATGTCTGTTGCCAGCCTGTTGGGGGCTTTATGTGTATATATAACTTATGCATTTGGCCTTTCCTTGTACTTTTGCTTTTTGTCCTTCTGTTGTTTCCTTTGCCGCCCTCCCTTGGTTGCCGCCTCCCCAGTCCAACAGTTGCTCTGCAATCTGTAGCTGGAGGAGTGCTTGGCCAATTGGAGGGAGGAGTACTTTAGCTTTGCTGGACTAAAGCTAAGTGTTTAGGAAGCCGGCCAGCCGGCTGTTCTGGCAGCCGGCAGGCATGTTTGGAGGCCGTCTCTTTGCTATATAGGTTCGTTGTTCCTTAGCCATTTTTCGTGTGGGCGTCCTTTCTGCCTTGCCTCTTGCTAGTTGGACAGTCGGTTCTTCGAGCTGCGACTTTCAACAAGAGGGGACTCGGGAGCCGGCACACTACTTTTCTGACTTCAGGTAGAACTTTCAATATAGCTCAAGGCGGCCAGTCCCGGGCCGACTAGTCGAACCCGGTGCCAGACAAGAATTCAAAATGTAATAATACATTCATGGATATGACACTTGTCATTCATAGATAAACAAGGGCAGTCCCCGAGTACTGCTCGGGGGGCCTGTTGGTTTGTACTTAATACAAAAAAGGGTAGCATGATACATACTGCTTTCAACTGTAAAATCGTCTCAGGAGGTTTGCGTTCCATGGTCGCTCCGACTCCTTGCCGGAGTCGTCTCTCTTGCGTGCTCTTGGTTTTTGCGCGTCGATCAAGTAGTAGGAGTCGTTGCCGAGTGCCTTGCTGACGACGAAGGGGCCTTCCCAAGGGGCCGAGAGCTTGTGCTGGCCGGCTGTTCGCTGGATCAGCCGGAGCACAAGGTCGCCCTCTTGGAAGGATCTTGGCTTGACCTTGCGGTTGTAGTAGCGGCGCAGCCCTTGCTGGTAGATGGCGGACCGGCTGAGTGCTAGCAGCCGGCCTTCTTCCAGTAGGTCCACGCCGTCTTCTCTTGCTTCTTTGGCCTCCTCCTCCGTGTACATGGTGATCCGAGGCGAGTCGAACTCGATGTCTGTTGGGATGACAGCCTCGGCACCGTACACGAGGAAAAATGGAGTAAAGCCGGTTGACTTGTTGGGTGTAGTGCGCAGGCTCCAGAGGACAGCCGGCAGCTCTTCGAGCCAGCAGCCGGCCGATTGCTCCAGTGGTACAACCAGTCGGGGCTTGATGCCGGAGAGGATGAGTCCATTTGCTCGCTCGACCTAGCCGTTTGACTGCGGGTGGGCAACGGACGCTAAGTCCAGTCGGACGCCCTGCGTCGCGCAGAAACATGCCAGTGCTCCTTTGGCGAAGTTCGTGCCGTTGTCGGTGATGATGCTGTGCGGCACGCCGTACCAAGTAGTGATGTCGGTGATGAATGTCACGGTAGTCGGCCCGTTCAGCTTTTTGATCGGCTTTGCTTCGATCCACTTTGTGAACTTGTCCACAACGACAAGTAGATGCGTCAAGCCGCCGCGGGCTGTCTTGAAAGGGCCCACCATGTCCAGTCCCCAGACGGCAAAAGGCCAGGTAAGGGGAATGGTCTTGAGTGCAGAAGCCGGCAGGTGTTGCTTGGAACTAAAAACTTGGCATCCTCTGCAGCTCTTGAGTATTTCTTTAGCATTCTCCAAGGCAGTCGGCCAGAAGAAACCATGGCGGAAAGCCTTGGCCACAAGTGATCTTGAGGCTGCGTGGTGGCCGCATTCGCCTTGGTGGATGTCTTTGAGGATTGCCACTCCTTTTTCTGGCTCGACACAACGCTGACAGACTCCAGTGACGCTGCGCTTCACAAGCTCTCTGTTGATTATTGTATATGCTGCGGCTCGTCGTTGCACTAGTCTTGCTGAGATCTCATCAGCCGGCAGCTCTCTGCTGACTAGGAACTTGAGGATGGGCTGGGCCCATGAGGGAGCTGTGACTTCTTCTTCTGTTAATGTAGCCACCATGACTCGGGTGGGTGGGTTGGGTGAGTTGGCCATTGCTTCTTGTGTCGTTGTAGTCCCCGGGCCGACTACTGCAGTCCCCAGGCCGGGTTCTGAAGTCCCCGGGCCGGGTGCGACTACGGCTGTCCCCGGGCCAGTTGTCGAAGTCCCCGTGCCGCCTGCGGGGTTTCTCTAGTCGGATCCGGCTGTATCTGGCGCAGGTGGTACAAAGATGGAATCCGACTCTGGAGACGGCTTGATGGACGGCTTGAGGAGGCGCTGGAGGGAGACGCCAGTCGGTATGGCTTGTCGGGTGGAGCCGATCCGTGCTAGGGCATCTGCTTGGTCGTTGTCGGCCCTCGGCACATGGAGGAACTCGCACCCCTCGAAGTATCCGCTGATCTGCTGGACGAGGAATCGATAACTCGCCATGTTCGCGTCCTTGGCGTCCCAGTCGCCAGATGATTGCTGGACCACCAAGTCTGAGTCGCCGTAGCACAGGATCCGGCGTATGCCAAGCTCTTTGGCTAGCCGGAGCCCGTGTACGAGCGCCTCGTACTCGGGCACATTGTTGGAGGCGGCGAAGTGGATCTGCAGCGTGTACTTGAGCTTCTCGCCTTTGGGAGAGGTAAAGACGATGCCGGCTCCCAAGCCGGTGCACATCTTGGACCCGTCAAAGTGCATCCGCCAATGGGTAGAGTCGGGAGCCGGCGGTAGGTACTGGGTCTCGGCCCAGTCGACGAGGAAGTCGTCCAATGCTTGCGACTTGATGGCGGTGCGGGGTTGGTAGAAGACTGTGTAGGGCGCCAATGCAATGGCCCATTTTGCCACCCGGCCGGATGCATCCCGGCTGCCTATGATCTCGGCGAGCGGGGCAGTGCATACGACCGTGATGGGGTGCTCTTGGAAGTAGGGCTTCAGTTTCTTGGCAGCGAAGTACACCCCATAGCACATCTTCTGGTAGTGCGGGTAGTTTTGCTTTGAGCTGGATAGCACTTCGCTGAGATAGTACATCGGCCTCTGGACTAGCTAGGCTCGGCCTTCCTCCAGGCGCTGGACCACAACAACAGTGCTGACGACTTGGCTAGTCGCGGCGATGTAGAGGAGCATGGGCTCCTTCTCAGTCGTTGCCGCCAGGACAGGCGGAGTGGTCAGCATTTTCTTCAACTCATGGAAGGCTTGGTCGGCTTGGTCGTTCCACTCGAAGTGAGTGGACTTCTTCATGAGTCGGTATAGGGGGAGAGCCTTCTCTCCTAGTCGGCTGATAAAACGATTCAGGGAGGCTAAGCAGCCAGTGAATTTCTGCACATCTCGCAGTTTGGTGGGAATCTCCATCCTCTCGATGGCCTTGATCTTAACAGGGTTGCATTCGATGCCGCGTTCGGAGACCAGGAAGCCCAGCAGCTGGCCGGCTGGCACTCCGAATACGCACTTCTCGGGGTTGAGCTTGATTTGGAATCGGCGCAAGTTGGCGAATGTTTCTTTCAGGTCCTCCAGCAAGGTACCGCGCTTCTCTGTCTTCACCACAATGTCGTCTACATAGACGTGGGCATTTCTGCCGAGTTGTTTCAAGAGGCATTTCTGCATGCAACGCTGAAAAGTGGCACCGGCATTCCTCAAGCCGAATGTCATAGTCAGGTAGCAGAAAGCTCCAAAGGGTGTGATGAAGGCAGTCTTCAGGCGGTCAGCTGGGTCCAACTTGATCTGATGGTACCCTGAGTACGCATCCAAAAAACTTAACAGCTCGCATCCGGCTGTGGAGTCTATCACTTGGTCAATCCGTGGCAGAGCAAACGGATCCTTTGGGCAAGCCTTGTTCAGACTGGTGTAGTCTATACACATACGCCACTTGTTATTCTTCTTCAGAACCAGAACTGGGTTGGCAAGCCACTCTGGAAAGAACACTTCCATGATAAAGCCAGCGGCAAGGAGCCGGGCTATCTCTTCTCCCACAATTCTTTGCTTCTCTTCTGACAGTCGGCGGAGGGGCTGCTTGACCGGCTTCGCATCAGCTCGGACATGTAACTTGTGCTCGGCGAAATCCTTCGGGACACCCGGCATGTCCTTTGGGGACCATGCAAAGATGTCTCGATTCTCACGGAGGAAGTCGACGAGCTCGCCTTCCTATTTACTGTCCAAGTTCGCCCCAATGACAGCGAACCTCTCCGGGTTCTCCGGGTCCAAAGGTATCTTCTTCGTCTCTTTGGCAGGCTGGAAGGAGCCCTGCGCATCACAATCCTTGGGGTTGGGGGGCAAGGCTGCTTGCCGGCCATGGCCACAACCCGTTCCAACATTTTCTTCTCTTCTGCCACCACGAGGGACTCGGCCAGCCGGCTACTGGCCATGGCGCACTCGATGGACTTCTTGTAGTCGCCGGCTACCGTGATGATCCCCTTCGAGCTCGGCATCTTCATCTTCAGGTAGGCGTAGTGGGGCACAGCCATGAACTTGGCCAGGGCAGGTCGGCCGAGCAGTGCATGATAAGGGCTCTCCAAATCCACTACCTCGAACCATATTGCTTCTCGGCGAAAATGATCTTTGTCTCCGAAGAGAACATCCATTTTGATCTTGCCGATTGGGGAGCAAGACAGGCCAGGGACGATACCATGGAAGACGGTGCGGCTCGGCATGAGCTGCTTCGCTTTGACGTTCAGCTTCTCCATGGTATCGCGGTACAATATGTTGATACTGCTTCCGCCGTCTATCAGGACGCGGGAAAATCTGGCTGCTCGCCTCTCGGTCGCGAGGGTGACATCCAAGACCATTGCATAGGAGCCAGGCAAAGGCATTACCTCTGGGTGGTCGGCCTGGCTCCAGCTGATTGGTTTTTCTGACCAGTGCATGAACTCGGGAGTGCTAGTGGCGACTACATTCACTTCTTGATGCTGTCGGCGTCGGCTGCGCTTGTCGTCGGCTTGACTGGTGAAGACGACGTAGGCGGCGTGCTCTTCGGGAAATTCGTCTTGGATGGCGCCGACTACCGGCCGAGCCGCCGGCTGCTGGGGGGCTGGAGGCGGCGGGCCGGGAGGCGGAGGCGGCAACATCCCCTCGCCCTTGGTGATGCGGGTGAGCCAGTGGCATTTCCGGGTTGTGTGGTTGGACGGCTTCGCGCCGCTGTGGAACTTGCAGGGGGCGTCGAGAGCTTGTTCGTAGGAGAAAGACGGCTGCCAAGCCGGCCTTCCACCCTTCTTCTTGGGAGCGGGCCGTTCTTCGGGCTGCTCGTCTTCAACTGTGGCCACCTGCCGACTGGAGGAAGTCGGCATGGGGGCCTTGCGCTTGTGGTCGTTCTGGTAGGGGCGCCGATTAGGGTCGCCAGCCGGCGTCTTAGGAGCCGGAGCAATCACTTTCCCCGAGGCGTCCACCCAGAGCTCCGTCTTCATTGAGGAGTCAGTTGTGGCGTACTTGTCCGCGATGACCAGCAACTCATCGAGGGTAGCCGGCTCGTCGCAGAGGAGTCGGTGCTTGAGGAGGGTGCCCTCTCGGCACCCGGCGGTGAAGTACTCGATGGCCTGGACCTCGTGCACCCCCTCGCAGGAGTTGCGGAGCTCGGCCCATCGCGTGAGGTAGTCGCGGGTCGACTCGTTGGGCCCTTGGACGCAGAGGGAGAGCTGGCGAGGCTTGGGAGGCCGCTTGTAGGTGCTGGTGAAGTTGCGGATGAAGACTTCGGTGAAGTCCAGCCAACTGTTGATGCTGTAGGGCTTGAGGCTGTTGAGCCATGTGCGCGCCGTGCCTTGCAGCATGAGGGGGACGTACTTCACGGCGACGCGCCGATTGCCGTTGGCTATGCTGACGGCCGTGGAGTAGTCGATGAGCCAATCTTCCGGCTTCACCGAGCCGTTGTACTTGGGCGTGTCTCTGGGGAGCGAGAACCCTTTGGGGAAGGGCTCGTCGCGGATGCGGGGGCCAAAGCATGGCGGGCCGACATCGTCTTCTTCTTCTAACGCCAAGGATCGAGCAAGGCGGTCGATCCTGTGGCGGGCGTCGTTCTCGCCGACTCCTTCTCGGCGGCCGAGTCGGTCTCCAAGAGTCGGGTGTGTGATAGGCGGCGGAGTGAGGCGTCTTTCTCTTCGAGGCGTGGGAGGAGGCAGATTTCCTTGGTGTTCAACCGCTCGAGGGCGGCCTTCCGCGTCGCGCTTGATTGTAATGCGAGTCCGGCTGCGGCTGGCAGCCGGCTCCTTGTCTTTCTTCTGGCGCGCGCCGCTCGCAGTCGGCGAGCGGGACGTCGCGGCGTGCTCCCGGCGCGGGGGATGACTATCAGCACGGGCGCCGGCTTCGTGCCGTTCTGCAGAGGCGTCGATCAGCTGCTGGATCCGTCTTGCCATGTAGGGGAGCTCATCGGCCCCCAGCCCATTGAGCTCTTCTGCAGCCGCCTGAGTGGCTCGCAGATTCTCGAGCGGGGTGGCGTAGACGGGGCGATCTGCCCCCAGCATGCTGGCGACGGCCGCGCCGCGCTTCTGGACGAAGCCGGCTCGGCTCGGGCCGCTAGGCATCGGCGTACCGAAGGCGGCACGGCCGACTTCGCGCTGGTGGGCCTCGGTGAGGCATCTCATGGAGGCTATCTTCTGGCCCTCCGCGATGAGGGCAAGGCGGCGTGCCTCCAGGGTCTCGGCGTCGGCGTCGGCCGGGATGGGGACGGAGAGGTCGTGCATTGCCGCTTGCAGGGCGTCGTGGGCATTCTCGCCCGAGTTGGCGACGTGGCTGATGACCAGCACTTCGGTGACAGCGCTGCTGCCGCTGTCAGCTCGAGGGAGGGGGTCGTCGAAGACCACCACGTCGGAGGGGTAAGCGTCAAGCGATGCTGTGTCGGAGTCGATGAGCATCGGGTCGGTGGAGCCGACCGACTCCATGTCTACAGCAGACTCGCTGGAGACGTGAAGCTGGTCGAGGAGGCTGACGAGGCGGTTCTCGGGGTAGTCGGTGCCTGCGTCGGACGCAGGCTCGTCGGAGATGCGAGTCTCGCCGAGCAGATCGGCGAGGCAGCTCGCTGCGCAGGCGTCGTCGACGCCTTGCAGCGCGTCGAGGCAAACACCATCGGGCGCAGCAAGCTGGCTGTGCTCGCGGGGGAGGAAGAGGGTTCCCGTCCATAATAGATCTCCGGACGACGGTGCACCTGGCCCCACGGTGGGCGCCAAATGTCGGGTGGTTGGTGTGACATATGCCAACGGATGGCTTATCATTGTGGGTGCCAATAAGACATCACCGGTGCCTGGAAACGGGATGAGGCGAAGACATGCACGCCGGCGGATCTTACCCAGGTTCGGGGCTCTCCGAGGAGATAACACCCCTAGTCCTGCTCTGCGGGGTCTCCGCATGATCACTAGATCAAGGAAAGGTAGCTACAATCGCTCCTAGAGCTGTTGGGTTCAAGGGAGAAGAAGAACAAGGCTAGCTCTTGCTTCTCTCTATCTCTATGGTGTGTGTGCTGTGTTCAGAAGCTAACCCTTTGCATGGGTGCTCCGGGGGGTTTATATAGGCCTACCCCCAGGGGGTACAATGGTAATCCGGCTGGGCACTGGTCCCAGCCGTCAGTGTCTACGCTCGCCGGCTTCTCCGCCGGCTATTGGGTCCCGCCGGCTGGTGGGTCCCGCCGGCTGCCGGCTTCTTGGTCGACAGGCCGGCCCCACCGCCTAGGGTCTTATTGGCGGCTGCTCACTCTAGCCTCGCCTCTGATGACGAGGGCTTCGTCGAGGTAAGCGTGGCTACAGTGGGCTGCCTCGGGGGCTCTCACTGTAGCCTTACCTCGTCTTGTCTCCTTAATGGGGCTCCTGCTTCGAGGAAGGGGGTAGCCGGCTTCTGGGGGTCGGCTACGCCCTTGGCCGACTGGGGGAGGCCGGGCCGCCTCCGCGCCTCTCTCTGGCGGGAGGGGCCCGCCGCCCGCGGGCCGTACAGGAGTCGGTCGTGGATGACGTCGAGGCTGGCATGGCTACAGTGCCGAGCCGAACAGGAGATGGTCATCCCGTACGGCCTCCTGTGGCCATGCCTGCCTCGTGCCTCGGGGGTAGTGGGCCGCACTGCGGCCACGCCCCGTCTTGTCACCGTTAGGTGGGTGTAGCATTGGTGGTTGTGGTCTCGGCCGACTGCTTGGAGTCGACGCTCTTCTTGGCCGGCTCCCTGGAGTCGGCCACCCCGTGGTTGTCCTGGGGGGAGGTCGTTGAGGCTGGGTCGCCTTCCGGGAGTCGGCTTCAGAGGTAGCCGGCCAGGGAAGGCGGCCCAATGCTTGGAGTGCTTGGAGGCCCAAAGGCCTGATAATTTTTTCAGAAGAACCAGGGGCAGTCGGTTAGGCTACCCGTGGCCATTTACTCCGACACCCACTCCAGGGGCGCCTCCCTCCATCGCATAGGAAGGCGCGCCCGGTGCCCTCCTCGGGCAGGGCTCGGGGGCTCTCTCCTTGAGGGCCTCAGACCTTGCCCACATCACGAGGGAGGCACTCGGGCACCACTTGGAGGCGTGCTTCAAGGCACGTTTCCCTCAGGAGAACACAGGGCAAGGAGCGCCCACCGCTCAGGAGTTCATCACCAAGACCACTCAGGAACTACAAGACGCAAGGACCATGCACGGCGACCGCCGCTCGCGAGGCGCAGCTCCCCATCCAGGCGAGGAGTTCGGGCTGCGCGTCTGCGTCGACGTCCCAGGGCTCAATAGGGCCGCCTCTCAGGAGCTTTTCTGGCCTTCGCGCGTGGGCCGGTGCGAGGGTCCACCGCACAGCTACGTTCGCATGCCTTTTGGCTTGCCGAGCGTGTCGTTCGTCTACCAGCGCAACCTGCAGCGCGCCCTGGCGGCTCTGGAGGCGAGGCACCACGCCGTCCTGGCAGAGATGGAGACGGTCCTTAGGGAACCGCCTGGGCCCCCAAAGCCTCCCGAGGCTCAGGGCCCTGGTGACTCGTGAGGAGCAGCCTCCCCGCCGCGTACCTTCAGTTGCCCCGACATCACTTCATCAACAGAACCAGGTGACATTTTCCAAGTTCATTCAGCTGGGAGCGCCCCTCGGGCTGCATCATTCCCAGGCCGCGTGGGTCCGTCCCTATGGCATGTATCCCTTTTGCTTATGTCTTTAGCTTACCTTGCTGGGGGCGCCCCTCGGGCTGCATCATCCCCAAGCCGCTCGGGCCTAACCCAAGTGGCATGTATCTTTCCGCATTTACCCAAGCTGATTTGCCTTCCAGTGCTTAATCTACCATGATTATCACCTGCTCGATTGCCACCCGCCACGGGTCCACCCCTCCATCATGCAATTCGCTTGCGCGTTAAAAGGGGAGCTCCTGAGCATCGTGACTCGGGAGCTCTTACTGGCTCTCCAGCCCTCACCCCCTGGCCTTGACCACAGCATCACAACCTGGCATACCAGCGGTGGCTGAGCTCGCTTGAGGGCTGGGACCTGAGGACGTAGAGCGCTTGCACCTAACCTCATCGCAGGAACATACAGCTATCAAGACCCAAGACCAGGCGCAACCCGCCTTGAGGTAGGGCCTCGTGAGTCCCGCGTTGGCTCACGAGTGCCCAGATACACCTCGCAGCCCTGCCGTGCAAGCCACGTGTCAGCGCGGGGCTGTACACGCCCCGGGGGCTCCTCCCAGAGGGGGCCCCCCTCCCACGCACAAGTGGAAGCACCATGCTCCGCGCTGGCCATCGACACTGCCGAGTAGCTGCTATGCCCGTGCACAAGTGGAAGCACTATGCTCCGCGCTGGTGATAAACAACTGAGGGCGGCTTCGTGGTCGTACCAACCTCAGGCAGCCCCAAAGCTCAGTGTCCGGCCTCACCGCAACGCCTCCCCTCGGGAGAGCCGTGCGAGGGGGCTGGGCACGGGGGCTGCGCTCGGGTCACGCCCAAGCGTACGCCACCCAACCAGGTCTCCCAGACATGGGGGCTGCGCTCAGGTCACGCCCAAGCGCACGTCACCCAACCAGGTCTCCCGGACCTGGCCGTCGCACGCCCCTCCCGAGGCCTCGGCGAGGGCGGGTATGGAGATTGTTTGCACATCAAGGGGGACTCCTGAGCATCGCGACTCAGGAGCCTAACTTTTCACGTAGCCCTCACTCCTTGGTCCGTCCTGGTCTCCGGTCGGCCCAATGGTGGTTCAGGTATGCGCGAGGCCGGGCTCTGCCGACGCAGAACACAAGGCGGATGGGAAGAAAATCGCAAAATCTCGAAGCAAATATTACAAAACATATTGTCCTCACAACATCAAATGAAAAGTTTAATGCCTCCACGAGGCCTGATGCATATTACAAGAACGAAATAGGAGAGCAGCCGCAGATCACCCCTGGACACCGCCATGACCTGCAGAAGATGCTCCTCCTTGGGTAACATCGCCTTCACCTGCACCAACAGCCGCAGGATCGGCAACATCGCCGGACAAGGGTGCGGAGGCAAAGCCGCAGAACTTCTGCAGCAGGGCCTCCACCCGACCTAGCTATGCTGCGGAAGCTTGTGCGCCAGCCTGGCACATCACAAGGAATCGACCCCAAACCGCCAAGATAAGTCTCGCGCTCAGATCGACTGATTGATGAAGCTTAAGGGTCACGCACGCCGCAGCCCCGTTGCGGCCACGTCGCCTCCCTTTCTTGCCTTACCATGGCTGCATGAGCGCTAAAGGTGACCTCCTAAGCATCGCGCCTCAGGGGCTCTTACTGGACCTCGGGCCACACACCTCCTGGCCTTGACCACGGCACGTGACCTGGCATACCAGTGACGGCTGTAGCCTGCCTGGGGACCGGGACCTGTCAGTGTAGAGCAACAAGCTATCGCGAGGATGGAAAGGGGAGACCGAGCCTTAACGAGACATGCGTTCGCAAATTTTCATGACAAGGAGGACGTATACAAAAGACATTACACACCCTTTACACACCCCCACGGGATACTCCGTGATTCTTCGCAAGGAACAAAAGACTGAAACTTAGAGGAATCCTATCCCCACCCTCCGTGGTGGACGCCATCATCAACAGTGGGCCATGGGAGGCCGGCGCCAACCCCATCCAGATCAGCGGCGGCGGCGGCTGGATGCCGCAGCCCGGCTCCGGGCACGACGAGAGCTCGGGGGGCCGTAGCAGTCGTTGCTCATCTCCGGAGTCTCGTAGAGCTCAGGAGAACCGCTGGACTCCCAGGGGCTGCTGCTGCTGGAGTAGCCGCGAGCGGAGCGCACGTCAACCTGGCGCTCCTCTCCAGGGCAACACTCCAGGCGGTGGCCCTCCGCGTCGAAGACCTTGAAGAAAAGCGTGGAGGCGCCGTCGTACACAAAGTGGATCGCGAGAGCGCCTCTCGCACGGCAAACCCGTGTGATCTCACCCCAGCCGCGGGTCATCAAGATCTTGCCGGTGGGAACCGTTTCGATCTTTGCTCCGGTCGCTGGAGCGTTGCAGTCAGCATGCTGCAGCCAGAGCTCGAGGGCCCCCCTCGGCGGCATCACGTCAGAGAAGAACCACGGGAAGCGGATCCAAGAGCTTGGGGGCATCGGCGCCCATAGCACAAGCTCACACGAGGAATCCGCGGCGTGGATGCCAGGAGCAACGACATGCGTCGCCATCGCACGGCGACCACAGGCCCGGCGTGGACGATGCCGCTCGACGCTTCCTCCTCCTGAGCCCCCGGCTTGGGCACAGGGGTAGCGGGTACCCTGGAGGAGGCCGCTTGCACCAAGGACTCGTCGCCAACTGCATTGCCGCCTCATCATGGCTATGAACCAGCCTCTTCTTTGGCGGAAGAGGCCCCGGATCATCGCGGGGAGCCTTTCCTTTCTCGCCAGCAGAAAACCTTCGGATCGGCACCATTGCTGTTGGCAATGGGGCAAGGAGGAAGAAGCAAGCGAACCGCGAAGATATGGGCGACGGGGGCTCCGCCCCCCTCCCCATTTATAGCGGAAGAAGGCCAACCGGCGCCTCCCACGATCACAGGTAATGATGATTTTCCTTGCATGTCGCAGGGACTTGTCAAGTCGAGCAGTTGCCGAGGCAGCGTGGGGAAGCGGAGACGCCCACGTCCAATCAACCGCCACGCGTCGACCAAGGCCGCAGGCTTTTGGGGCCCGCGGCGCTCCGCGCTTGACCTTTGGCTTCGCCGTGAAGCCAAGCCCGAGCGCACCTTGGGCTCGGGGGCTACTGTTGGCGTTCTGGGAACGGGGGTCCCCAGACTTGCCTGCCTGCGGCCCACGGCGTGGCTGTGCTGCAGGCCTGTACGGCCCATCTTCGTCAAACAAGGCAATCAAGACCCTCGCTAGGGGCCAAGCCTCACGAGGCGAACGACGCGAGACCTCCGCAGGAGCGGCCTCACCAGGCTGCCTCGTGAGGAGCGGAGATATCAAGGCAGGGCAAACCTCGCGAGGCTCTCGTGACGTGAGCCATGACGATCAAGATCAGGCGGGCGCCAGCGTGCACAACGTCCTTGTTTCCTCTTTGGTGCTAAGGAGGCCAGCGCAGGCGCGAAGTACCGAGGCATCAGGCAAAGGTTTCCATATCAGTGCAACAAGACCAAGACCAGCCGGACGGCAGGACGGAGGTCACCATGGAGCCCGAGACGACGTCACCACCAGAGCTTTCCGCAGGCGAAGACTGCTTTTGTCAGGATAAGCTGCACTAGTTGTCCCCTTTCAAATTGGTTGTTGTTGGCTCCCTTCCCACTCAATATTTGGGGGGAGGACCAGGGCCTATATAAGTAGAACTAGCCACCACAATAGAAAAAAGGCTTGATCTCACCTGATCGAGAGCCAATCCCTAGCCACACACCGAACACAAGAACACCCCAACCTCAGGAGGCTGTTCTTCCCCTTGTACTGTTCATCATCAGCCCAAGAGGCAATCCACCACCACCACACTGGAGTAGGGTATTACACCACAACGGTAGCCCAAACCAGTATAAATCTTGTGTCTTTGTGTTGCGAGTTCGTCGAGTTCGTCTGCGAGATCTTAGCGAGCTAGGGCATAGATCGGTAGGGAGGAAATCCCCGCGCGCACCCCAGTGTTCGAACCTTGAGGGTTTTGCCGGAACCCATGATCCGACACAAAGTATCTCTACTTTGACCGGAGTACAAAGAGTTTGAGCAGCTTTTTAGCATTCCTGTACATTGCAATCAAACACACAAGCCTGGCAATTCATAGAGAACATTCAAAACAATCGATGATTATGCATCTCAGCGATTCACATGTCAGAGCCAATATTTACTTCAAAACTAAAGAATAAAGAAAAATAGATCGACGCTGCTGACAGCAAAGGGCTTCCCATTCGAAAATATCAAATGCATGTCTTCTTGCTAACATCAATGAGCAAAATTTGACAAGGTTGTCCCATTCCAAAATGTCAAATGCTTGTTGTTTTGCGTACATCAATGAGCAAACTTTGACAAGGTTTTCCCATTCCAAAATGTCAAATGCTTATTGTTTTGCGTACATGAATGAGAAAACTTTCCCATTCCAAAATATCAAATGCCTACGATTGTGGAATGGGCAGGGTTTGCCATCAATTCGGACATTGACATGGCACCTCGTGCTAAATAAACAGCTGTTCTTTTTGTGCAGTTCCACCAAAATCAACCAAATTTGCCCGTAGCTTGTATGATTTCACCCTTATATGTTGCAACGCCTTGAACATATGGGCATCTCCTTTCTTGTGGTGGAAATGAATGATTCGATGTATTCATAAACATTCTGTGCAGTTCCCATTGAAATCAAGCTGAGCACCCCTGTTTGCACAAATACAAAAAAGTGATTAGTATAAATCAAATTGTACTGTGAATTGACAGTTTAAACAGGCACCTACATGGTCCATGTAGAGCACACTTTTAAAAAATGGAACTCACCAGAAAGAATCCTAGAACAATATTGTACTTGCGCATCACAGCAAAAAGATGGAGATATGTCAGTCCTTCTGAGCTGAAGTTAGTTTGGTCTTGTGGGGAGTAATGTAACCATCCTTCAACTGCTCCTTCTGATGAGAAGATAGACAGGGCTTCTTCATCCTGGCATAATCGGAACTAGTCACTTCACGTACTCCATATTCTTCTTCAGAGGAGGATGATCCTGTTGTGCAAAGACAAGAGGACAACTAAATGCTAGCATCTCTGTTTGCTCGAAAAAAAGGAAAGGAAATATTTAAAACAGCACAGATGAAGCACTTCTCAAGGACAATACCACTTTCTCATGACAGTATCTAAATAGTAGCACAACACCAATAGAGATGACAAAGCTCAATCATATGGATGAAATCCGTGGGCGAGTACCAACCTTTGTCAGGAGGCTTATTGTGTAGAGCATACAGATCAAGCACTTCTCCGGAACCATCTGTTGTTATCTACTATGTTGCCATGCTTACTATATACTCCTCGATTAGTTTAATGTTTCCAACATCTTCTTGTGCAGTTCCACTAAAATATATGGTATGTTCAAAGAAGATCCCTGTTTGCACAAGTAGAGATGATTACATATTACATTAAGAGTGGCATCAAATCAGTGGCAAAACAATTGCTCATTCCAGCCATAGCAATAAATTAAGATGCAAAACTATATCATTACTTGTGTCATCACAGTTCCAGTGCTTCATTACAGCACCGGGAGTTGATTTTTGTTTTTGTTCCGCTTGTTCTTCCCCTTCATCACTTGGTTCAATAACATACAAGCTTTGTCTTCAATGTAAGATTTGGCATGTCAATTAGGGAGCACAAGTATAGCACTAAACAATGATACGTCTCCAACGTATCTATAATTTTTTATTGTTCCATGCTATTATATTATCTGTTTTGGATGTTTAATGGACTTTGATATACCTTTTTATATTATTTTTGGGACTAACCTATTAACCTAAGGCCCAGTGCAAATTGCTGTTTCTTTGCCTATTTTAGTGTTTCGCAGAAAAGGAATATCAAACGGAACGGAACCTTCGCGAGGATCTTTTTTGGAACAAACGCAATCCAGGAGACTTGGAGTGGAAGTCAAGGAAGCAACGAGTCAGCCACGAGGCAGGAGGGCGCGTCCAGGGGGTAGGCGTGCCCCCCACCCTCGTGGGCCCCTCGTAGCTCCACCGACCTACTTCTTTCGCCTATATATACTCTTATACCCTGAAAACATTAAGGGGAGCCATGAAACCACTTTTCCACCGCCGCAATCTTCTGTACCCATGAGATCCCATCTTGGGGCCTTTTCCAGCGCTCCGCCGAAGGGGGATTCGATCATGGAGGGCTTCTACATCAACACCATAGCCTCTCGGACGATGTGCGAGTAGTTTACCACAGACCTTCGGGTCCATAGTTATTAGCTAGATGGCTTCTTCTCTCTCTTTGGATCTCAATACAAAGTTCTCCTCGATCTTCTTGGAGATCTATTCGATGTAATTCTTTTTGCGGTGTGTTTGTCGAGATCCGATGAATTATGGGTTTATGATCAAGATTATCTATGAACAATATTTGATTCTTCTCTGAATTCTTATATGCATGATTTAATATCTTTGCAAGTCTCTTCGAATTATTGGTTTAGTTTGGCCTACTAGATTGATCTTTCTTGCAATGGGAGAAGTGCTTAGCTTTGGGTTCAATCTTGCGGTGCTCAATCCCAGTGATAGAAAGGGAAACGACACGTATTGTATTGTTGCCATCGAGGATAAAAAGATGGGGTTTATATTATATTGCTTGAGTTTATCCCTCTACATCATGTCATCTTGCCTAATGCGTTACGCTGTTCTTATGAACTTAATACTCTAGATGCATGCTGGATAGCGGTCGATGTGTGGAGTAATAGTAGTAGAAGCAGAATCGTTTCGATCTACTTGTCACGGACGTGATGCCTATGTTCATGATCATGCCTAGATATTCTCATAACTATGCGCTTTTCTATCAATTGCTCGGCAGTAATTTGTTCACCCAGCGTAATATATGCTATCTTGAGAGAAGCCACTAGTGAAACCTATGGCCCCGGGGTCTACTTTACATCATATAAGTTTCGAATCTACAATTTTAGTTTACTATCTATTTTATTTTCAATATTTACTTTTCAATCTATACAAAAAATACCAAAAATATTTATCTTATTATCTTTATCAGATCTCACTTTTGCAAGTGGCCGTGAAGGGATTGACAACCCCTTTATCACGTTGGTTGCAAGATTCTTGATTGTTTGTGCAGGTACTAGGCGATTTGCGTGTAGTCTCCTACTGGATTGATACCTTGGTTCTCAAAAACTAAGGGAAATACTTACGCTACTTTGCTACATCAATCTTTCCTCTTCAAGGGAAAAACAACGCATGCTCAAGAGGTAGCAAGAAGGATTTCTGGCGCCGTTGCCGGGGAGATCTACGCCAAGTCAAGACATACCAAGTACCCATCACAAACTCTTATCCCTCGCATTACATTATTTGCCATTTGCCTCTCGTTTTCCTCTCCCCCACTTCACCTCTGCCGTTTTATTCGCCCTTTTTCCGCCCGTCTCTTTTCGCTTGCTTCTTGTGTGTCCATGTGTTAGACCGTTTGTTTCGCCCTCATGGCGAATCCTTTATCTCTTCCTTTGTCCCCCGAGTTTGAAGTTCTTCACTTCAAACAAAGACAAGGAGAAAACTTAAAAGATGCTTAGTATAGGATGATGGAATCTTATCGTAATTGTACCCTAGAGGTAAATTTTAGAATTTTACTTTGAAATTTTTATGTTGGACTAAATATGTCCCATAGACAACTCTTGGATTCTGCTGCCAAAGGCAATTTTATCGAAATTGATCCCAGTATTGCGCATGAAATTATAGAGGGAATAGTAGGAATACTTCCCCCAAAAAAGGGACTACATCATACCCAGGAAGAGACACAAGTTTTTGAGAAAATTTGCGAAGTAACGAAAATCTTACAAAAGTCTCTTGAACCTCTCAAAAGTGTTAGCGGAAACCTGCACCGCATGAATATGTTGATCACCCTTTGCAATAAGCGGTTGGATTCTTTAGATTTGAAATTTTCTGAATATGAAGGGAAACGCAAAGAATCTCCAGGATTTGAGCATGACTCCGCTAAAAAGATAAAAACCAAAGATGATAATACCTAGATCTATTCTTGTTTTTATGCCTAGCTAGGGGCGTTAAACGATAGCGCTTGTTGGGAGGCAACCCAATTTTATTTTTTGTTCCTTGCTTTTTGTTTCTGTTTAGTAATAAATAATTCATCTAGCCTCTGTTTATATGTGGTTTTATGTTTTAATTAGTGTTTGTGCCAAGTAGAACCAATAGGATCTTCTTGGGTGATAGTTGTTTAATCTTGCTGAAAAAGACAGAAACTTTGCTCTCACGAAAATAATTGTTAAAATTCACCAGAACGTGATAAAATACCAATTCTTTTTGAAGTAGATCAATATACAAATTATCCAGGTTGTCCTAGTTTTTCCGAATTTTGCGAGTTCGGGAAGTATTCGAACAAATCAGATTGCTACAGACTGTTCTGTTTTTGACAGATTCTGTTTTTCGTGTGTTGTTTGCTTATTTTGATGAATCTATGGCTAGTATCGGGGGTATGAACCATAGTGAAGTTGGAATACAGTATGTTTAACACCAATATAAATAAAAAATGAGTTTATTACATTACCTTAAAGTTGTGGTTTGTTTTCTTTTACTAATGGAGCTCATGAGATTTTCTGTTGAGTTTCGTGTTGTGAAGTTTTCAAGTTTTTCGGTAAATATTTGATGGATTTTGGAACAAGGAGTGGCAAGAGCCTAAGCTTGGGGATGCCCAAGGCAACCCAAGGTAAAATTCAAGGAAAACCAAAATCCTAAGCTTGGGGATGCCCCGGAAGGCATCCCCTCTTTCGTCTTCGTCCATCGGTAACTTTACTTGAGGCTATATTTTTATTCACCACATGATATGTGTTTTGCTTGGAGCGTCTTGTATGATTTGAGTCTTTGCTTTTTAGTTTACCACAATCATCCTTTCTGTACACACCTTTTAGAGAGACACACATGAATCGGAATTTATTAGAATACTCTATGTGCTTCACTTATATCTTTTGAGTTAGATAATTTTGCTCTAGTGCTTCACTTATATCTTTTTAGAGCACGGTGGTGGTTTTATTTTATAGAAATAATTGATCTCTCATGCTTCACTTATATTATTTTGAGAGTCTTTTAGAACAGCATGGTAATTTGCTTTGGTTATAAAATTAGTCCTAATATGATAGGCATCCAAGATGGGTATAATAAAAACTTCCATATAGAGTGCATTGAATACTATGAGAAGTTTGATACTTGATGATTGTTTTGAGATATGAAGATGGTAATATTAGAGTCGTGCTAGTTGAGTAATTTGGAATTGAGAAATACTTATGTTGAGGTTGCAAGTCCCGTAGCAAGGACGTATGGTAAACGTTGTGCGACAAATTTGAAGCATGAGGTGTTCTTTGATTGTCTTCCTTATGAGTGGCGGTCGGGCACAAGCGATGGTCTTTTCCTACCAATCTATCCCCCTAGGAGCATGCGCGTAGTGCTTGGTTTTGATGACTTGTAGATTTTTGCAATAAGTATGTGAGTTCTTTATGACTAATGTTGAGTCCATGGATTATACGCACTCTCACCCTTCCATCATTGCTAGCCTCTTCAGTACCGTGCATTGCCCTTTCTCACCTTGAGAGTTGGTGCAAACTTGGTCGGTGCATCCAACCCCCGTGATACGATACGCTCTATCACACATAAACCTCCTTATATCCTCCTCAAAACAGCCACCATACCTACCTATTATGGCATTTCCATAGCCATTTCGAGATATATTGCCATGCAACTTTCCACCGTTCCGCTTATTATGACACGCTTCATCATTGTCATATTGCCTTGCATGATCATGTAGTTGACATCGTATTTGTGGCAAGGCCACCATGCATAATTTTTCATACATGTCACTCTTGTTTCATTGCCCATCCCGATACACCGCCGGAGGCATTCATATAGAGTCATATTTTGTTCTAGTATTGAGTTGTAATCCTTGAGTTGTAAATAAATAGAAGTGTGATGATCATCATTATTAGAGCATTGTCCCCAAAAAAGGCCAAATATAAAAAAAGGAAGGCCAAATAAAAAAAGAAAAAAGAGAAGGGACAATGCTACTATCCTTTTTCCACACTTGTGCTTCAAAGTAGCACCATGATCTTCATGATAGAGAGTTCCTTATATTGTCACTTTCATATACTAGTGGGAATTTTTCATTATAGAACTTGGCTTGTATATTCCAACAATGGGCTTCCTCAAATGCCCTAGGTCTTCGTGAGCAAGCAAGTTGGATGCACACCCACTTAGTTTCTTTTGTTGAGCTTTCATACATTTATGTCTCTAGTGCATCTGTTGCATGGCAATCCCTACTCCTCGCATTGACATCAATTGATGGGCATCTCCATAGCCCGTTCATTAGCCGCGTCAATGTGAGACTTTCTCCTTTTTTGTCTTCTCCACACAACCCCCATCATTATATTCTATTCCACCCATAGTGCTATGTCCATGGCTCACGCTCATGTATTGCGTGAAAGTTGAAAAAGTTTGAGAATACTAAAGTATGAAACAATTGCTTGGCTTGTCATCGGGGTTGTACATGATGAGAGCATTTTTGTGTGATGAAAATGAAGCATGGCCAAACTATATGATTTTGTAGGGATGAGCTTTCTTTGGCTATGTTATTTTGAGAAGACATAATTGCTTAGTTAGTATGCTTGAAGTATTATACATTATTTTATGTCAATATTAAACTTTTATCTTGAATCCTTCGGATCTGAACATTCATGCCACAATAAAGAGAATTACATTAAAATTATGTTAGGTAGCATTCCACATCAAAAATTCTGTTTTTATCATTTATCTACTCGAGGACGAGTAGGAATTAAGATTGGGGATGCTTGATACGTCTCCAACGTATCTATAATTTTTGATTGTTCCATGCTATTATATTATCTGTTTTGGATGTTTAATGGGCTTTAATATACCTTTTTATATTATTTTTGGGACTAGCCTATTAACCTAAGGCCCAGTGCAAATTGTTGTTTTTTTCCTATTTCGGTGTTTCGCAGAAAAGGAATATCAAACGGAATCCAAATGGAACGAAACCTTCGCGAGGATCTTTTGTGGAACAAACGCAATCCAGGAGACTTGGAGTGGAAGTCAAGGAAGCAACGAGGCAGCCACGAGGCAGGAGGGCGTGCCCAGGGGGGTAGGCGTGCCCCCACCCTCGTGGGCCCCTCATAGCTCCACCGACCTACTTCTTTCGCCTATATATACTCTTATACCCTGAAAATATTAAGGGGAGCCACGAAACCACTTTTCCACCGCCGCAACCTTCTGTATCCATGAGATCCCATCTTGGGGCCTTTTTCGGTGCTCCGCCGGAGGGGGATTCGATCACGGAGGGCTTCTACATCAACACCATAGCCTCTCCGATGATGTGTGAGTAGTTTACCACAGACCTTCGGGTCCATAGTTATTAGCTAGATGGCTTCTTCTCTTTCTTTGGATCTCAATACGAAGTTCTCCTCGATCTTCTTGGAGATCTATTCGATGTAATTCTTTTTGCGGTGTGTTTGTCGAGATCCGATGAATTGTGGGTTTATGATCAAGATTATCTATGAACAATATTTGATTCTTCTCTGAATTCTTATATGCATGATTTAATATCTTTGCAAGTCTCTTCGAATTACCGGTTTAGTTTGGCCTACTAGATTGATCTTTCTTGCAATGGGAGAAGTGCTTAGCTTTGGGTTCAATCTTTCGGTGCTCGGGCCCAGTGACAGAAAGGGAAACGACACATATTGTATTTTTGCCATCGAGGATAAAAAGATGGGGTTTATATCATATTGCTTGAGTTTATCCCTCTACATCATGTCATCTTGCCTAATGTGTTACTCTGTTCTTATGAACTTAATACTCTAGATGCATGCTGGATAGCGGTTGATGTTTGGAGTAATAGTAGTAGATGCAGAATCGTTTCGATCTACTTGTCACGGACGTGATGCCTATGTTCATGATCATGCCTAGATATTCTCATAACTATGCGCTTTTCTATCAATTGCTCGGCAGTAATTTGTTCACCCATCGTAATATATGCTATCTTGAGAGAAGCCACTAGTGAAACCTATGGCCCCGGGGTCTACTTTACATCATATAAGTTTCCAATCTACAATTTTTTTTGAAAGTTGGACAGTAGGAACACGTCCTATTGCATGTATATATTAGAGGCCTAAATGGGTGAATATGTTACAAATGTACAGGGGGGGCCTAAACTATTACAAAGGAAAGTCAGAGAGCTAATAGGTTAAACTAATTAGGGAACAGAAGCTAGGATGGCAGAGATGAGATGTCTCTTATCTTCAGGTAGTCTATAAGAAATGTTGGCAAAGTATTTTTTAAATCTGGCTTGCCAACTATCAACCGAAGGGGCCACTTTCCGAAAATAGTTATTATTTCTTTCCTTCCACATACTCCACAGAGTGACCAGGAAGGCGTCCATGATCATTTTACGTTGATTCCTCGTCTTTAGGTGTTTCATCATATGCAACCAGTCTCCTGTAGCAGGCCAGGTGATATTAAGCTTGAGCCAGCATCGTTTGCTAAAGTTGCAGCGAAAGAAGAGGTGCTCAAGGGTTTCTTCCACGTGTTCACCACAAAGTAGACAGTCCAGGTTGGACCCAATGTTATAGTGCCTCCTACTGAGCATATTGCGTGTGTTAAGACGGTCGACCAGAAGAAACCAACCAAAAACTTTGATCTTGGGGACACTTTTGGCTTTCCAGAGCCATTTAAACGCCTCGTGGACCGAAGCTCTCGAAAACAGAACTTGTAGTATGCCGTAGTCTTGAATATGGACGAGCACCAGGTGCAGATCCAAACATCTTTCTCATCCGAGAGTGCAGTGGAGGAGACCGCACTTTGGATCGATTTAAGTTCATCATGGGCTTGAGTTGAGAGAGGGAGGTGAAAGGCTTCAGCGACTTCGGATATAGTAAGCATTCCACGGACCGAGGTATCTTCGCTTAAAGTATAAGAGAAGGCCCTAGGGAATTGCTCCTCAAGGATATGATTGCGCCAGTCATCTTTCCAAAACAGGGCAGTCTCACCCCTGCGAATTTGGACTTTGGTCACACCTCGGTACGTTGGCATGAGCTTCATCAGTTCACGCAACCAATGAGAGCCACAAGGTGGGGATGCATGCGGGATTGTGGCCACATAATAGGTTTCCCAAATCAAATTAACCCAAGGGATGTCCATTTGGTTGTAGAGTTTGTGTAGAAGTTTGAGCAGCAAAGCATCATTTTGGACTTTGAGATTAAGAATGCCCAAACCACCTTTCTCCTTAGGGCGACAAACCATGTCCCAAGCAGCCAAAGTGTTGCACTTGTCTCCATCATCTGTTTTCTTGATCCAGAGGCAATGTCGTCGTATCTTGTCCAATTGCTCAATAATTTTTCCGGGGAGACGAAGAACACCCATGGGGTAAATAGCCAAGGACGTGACAAGTGAATTCATTAGAGCCAATTTGCCCGCGTAGGACATGCGCGACATGGCAGCCGTGATCTTCCACTCGACTTTGCAGAGCCAGGGGGTCATGTCAAGGACCGTAGGTTTAGTAGTACCAAGCGGTAGACGAAGGTAGGTGAACGGCATATTGGCGGTGGTACATCCAAATATATTTGCAATGTCACGGCACTTGTCAGCAGAAGTATTAATAGGGATCAGTGTAGACTTGGAGAAATTGATGTGTAGACCAACAGAGTCGGCATAGTCTGTGAGGATAGTTTTCATACGAGCCGCTTGATCCAAACATCCTGGCAGGAGGATTATTGTGTCATCCACGTATTGTATGACCGGGTAGTTAGATGGTGCAGTCAAGGGGATAGGTAGTTGCAATAGATTATCTGCTAGGGCTTCATTAATTGCAGTTTGAAGGAGGTCCGCCGCCAGGACAAAGATGAGAGGGGAGAGAGGATCCCCCTGCCTAACCCTGCATTTGCACCGGAATTGTTTCCCCGGGACACCGTTGAGCAGCACCGAAGATTTTCCAGAGGAGGAGATGTTGTTGAACCAAGAAATCCATCTGTCATTGAACCCCATGCTCTTCATGATCTGAATGATGGCAGCATGCTCAACCATATCGAAAGCTTTAGCAAACTCCAGTTTAAGTAGAACGATCTCGCATTTCGAAGCTTGGCATTGGTGGATATACTAAAAAGCCCACGCAAGACAGTCATGGATTGATCGTCCTTTTAGAAACCCATATTGGTTTTTATGAACAATTTTCAGGATCACTCGCTCTAGTCGATTGGCTAGAATTTTGGTGATCCACTTAAGGCAGCAATTGTCGGCGTTCTGGGAACGGGGGTCCCCAGACTTGCCTGCCTGCGGCCCACGGTGTGGCTGTGCTAGCAGGCTTGTATGGCCCATCTTCATCAACAAGGCATTCAAGACCCTCGCAAGGAGGACGACACAAGACCTCCTCAGGAGCGGCCTCGCCAGGCAGGCTCGCGAGGGGCGCAGAGATCAAGGCGAGGCAAACCTCGCGAGGTTCTCATGACGTGAGCCATGACGATCGAGACCAGGCGGGCACCAGGCGGGCGCCAGCCCGCGCAATGTCCTTGTTTCCCCTTTGGTGCTAAGGGGGCAAGCGCAGGCGCAGAGTACCGAGGCATCAAGCAAAGGTTTCCATATCGGTGTAACGATACCAAGACCAGTAGGACGGCAAGACGGAGGTCACCATGGAGCCCAAGACGGCGTCACCACCAGAGCCTTTTGCAGGCGAAGACTACTTTTGTCAGGATAAGCTGTACTAGCTGTCCCCTTTCAAATTGGCCGTTGTTGGCTCCCTTCCCGCTGAATACTTGGGAAGAGGACCAGGGCCTATATAAGTACAACTAGCCACCACAGTAGGGGGGAGATCAGATATAAAGCCAACCCTTAGCCACAGACTGAGCACAAGAACTCCTCAACCTTAGGAGGCTGTTCTTCTCCCCTGTACTGTTCATCATCAGCCCAAGAGGCAATCCACCACCACCACACTGGAGTTGGGTATTACACCACAACGGTGGCCCGAACCAGTATAAATCTCGTGCCTTCGTGATTGTGAGTTCGTCGAGCTCGTTCTTGAGATCTTAGCTAGTTCAGACGTGGATCGGTAGAAGGGAAAGAGCTTCGTGCGCACCCCAGAGTTCGAACCTTAAGGGTTTTGCCGGAACCCATGATCCGACATTTGGCGCGCTAGGTAGGGGTGCGCCGTAGCTTCCCTTCCGTTGATCTGCGCTCCGTCGCCACCGCGCTTCGCCCTCATGGCAGGCGCCCTGCTACCGACTCCAACGGCCGGCGTTGACGACGGGGCCAGGGGGCTCCGAGCCCTGGCCCCCGCCTTGCGGCAGGTACGGTGGCCACACAAGTTCAAGCCAGAGATGCCGTCGCGCTACGACGGCGCGGCAGACCCGTCAGCTTTCCTGCTGGCATATGGGGAGGCCGTCCTCGAGGCCGGGGGTGACGACAAGGTCATGGCCAACTGGCTTCCCATGGCCCTCACCGGCGAGCCGCGCGCCTGGCTGCTCAACCTCCCCGGATCCACGGTGGCGTCTTGGGAGGAGCTGCGCGACCTCTTCACTACACGCTACGCGGCACCGGCGCACCACGCGGTCGCGGCCCTGCTAGGAGGCTCTCAGGCGCCGCCTTCGGATCACCACATCAAGCCGTTCCTCCGCCAGATTGGTGCCGCTTCCAAGCACTCGGGGGCTGCGCCTGAGGCCGACCTGACCTTCGGCTCAGAAGACCACCCCGTCACCACCGTTGGCTCGGGCATGCTTCCGATGCTCTGCACGCCCACCATCTGCAACATGGCCGTCACCAAGACCCTCATCGACAGTGGCACCGGCCTCAACTTGCTCTCCGTGGAGGCCTTCAGCCTTCTTCACGTGCCGCTCGAGCGGCTCAGCCTCAGCAAGCCTTTCGCAGGAGTTGGTGGCGGCACTGCCCGCTCCATGGGGCAGATCCGCCTCCCCGTCACCTTCGGCACGCGCGACAACTACCGCACCGAGCTGGTCGACTTCGACATCGCCCGCATCGGCCTCCCGTACAACGCCATTCTCGGGTACCCAGCTCTGGCCCAGTTCATGGTAGCGACTCATCCGGCCTACAACCTCATGAAGATGCCTGGAAGCAAAGGCGTCCTCACCGTCAAGGGGGACGCCAAGGAGGCCCTGGCGGCGCTCAAGCTCTCCCTCAAGACCGCCGCGGCGGCACAGCCTGCCAACACGAGCACCTCCGGGCCCAAGGAAGCCGCACCGACCAAGAAGAAGCAGTTGTTCACGCAAGACAAGGCGGAAACCAAGCAGGTGCTGGTCAGCGAGGACGGGTCCTCAGGAGCCACCTTTACCGTAGGTGCTGGCCTCGACCCAAGCCAAGAGGAAGCGCTGGTGAAGTTCTTGCGTGCAAACAAAGATATATTTGCGTGGGAGCCCAACCAGCTGATAGGGGTCCCGAGGGAGGTGATTCAGCATCACTTAAGGGTATGCCCCAATGTGCGCCCTGTGAAGCAGCGAGTGAGACGGTAGTCCACAGAGAAGCAGGCCTTCATCGTCCAAGAGACCTGCAAGTTGGAGGCGGCAGGTGCCATCCGTGAAGTTCGGTACCCCGAATGGCTGGCGAACCCCGTCGTAGTGCCGAAGAAAGGCGGAAAGGAGCGAATGTGCGTCGAATTCACCAATCTCAACAAGGCCTGCCCCCAGGATCCGTTTCCGCTCCCACGCATCGACCAGATCGTTGACTCCACCGCCGAGTGCGACCTGCTGTGCTTCCTGGATGCATTCTCAAGGTATCATCAAATCAAGATGGCGGTGGAAGACGTAGAGAAGACGGCCTTCCTGACCCCGTGTGGGGTGTACTGCTACACCTGCATGCCCTTCGAACTGTGCAACGCGGGCGCAACCTTTCAACGGCTGATGCACATCGCCTTAGGACGGCAGCTCGGGAGAAACACGGAGGCCTACGTCGACGACATTGTGGTGAAGTCTCGTGAGGCAAGGACCTTGATCCAAGATCTGGAGGAGACCTTCGCGAGCTTGCGCCAGGTGAACTTGCGACTTAACCCGGAGAAGTGCGTGTTCGGTGTCCCTTCCAGCAAGCTCCTGGGATTCCTCGTGTCCCAAAGAGGGATCGAGGCTAACCCAGAGAAGATCAAGGCCATTGAGGATATGATCCCACCGCAGACCCTCAAGGAAATGCAGAAGCTGGCTGGTCGGGTAACTGCGTTGAGACGCTTCATCTCCAAGCTGGGGGAGCGCACCCTACCCTTCTTCAAGCTGATGAAGAAGAAGGGCCCATTCGAGTGGACCCTAGAGGCCGACCGAGCTTTCCAAGACCTCAAGAGATACCTGACCAGCCCTCCGGTGATGGTGGTGCCACGACCTCTCGAGCCTCTAGTACTTTATCTCGCCGCCACCCCGTACTCCGCCAGCGCGGCGCTAGTGGCAGTTCGGGAGGAGCACAAAACCAAGGGCGCGCCGCGCCAAGCTACGCCGCCAACCGAGATGACGCAAGATCAGGAAGGCACAGCAAGAGCCGCAGCGACAACAGCAGAAGACCAAGCTCGGTAGGACGACGTCACGGAGATTCCCGCGAGCAAACAGGCGCCAAGAGTCCTGCCACCTCAGGACACACCCAAGTTTCCACAAGGCACGAGCCTCATCAACGTGCCAGCCCTTGTCGAGCACCCGGTGTATTTTGTCAGCACGGTGTTGCGGGACGCAAGGGCACGATACCCCATGCCCCAAAAGCTCCTGCTTGCGCTCTTGGTGGCCTCGCGCAAGTTGCGGCACTACTTCCAGGGCCATCCCATCAAGGTCGTGTCAGCCTATCCATTGGAGAGAGTGCTCAGGAGCCCCAACTCTGCTGGAAGGGTCGCTGAGTGGAACATCGAGCTGCATGCGTTCCAGTTGGAGTTCAACACTACCAGGGTCATCAAGGGAGCCGCGCTCGCTGACTTCGTGGCAGAATGGATGGATGCTCCGACGCTTGAAGTAGGCGAAGACCAGTCCACCTCGCCAGGAAGCGAGGCGCCAGACGGTTGGGTCATGTATTTCGATGGCGCCTTCGCACATCAGGGCGTGGGGGCTGGAGCAGTACTCATCTCGCCCACTCAGGACAAGCTCTACTACACTGTGCAGCTCTGCTTTCAGCAGGGCGAGAAGGTCTCCAACAACATCGCAGAGTACGAAGGCCTCATAGATGGCCTGAAGGCCGCGGCAGCTCTGGGGGTGAAGCGCCTCACCGTTAGGGGCGAATCACAACTCCTCATCAACTTCTCCAACAAAGTGTACAAGCCAAAGGACGAGCACATGGAGGCATATCTCGCGGAAGTGCGTAAGATGGAAAAGCAGTTCCTGGGCCTGGAGTTGCAGCATGTGCCCTGAGGCACCAACAAGGAAGCCGACGACATCGCCAGGAGGGCGTCAAAGTGGCAGCCCCAAGAGCCTGGCGTCTTCGAGGAGCAGCTCTTCAAGCCGTCAGCAACACCACCGCTTTCAAGCACAGCTCAGCCTCGGGAGGAGCTCCCACAGCCGCCTGCCACAGGAGCCCCAGCCTGTGGCCCGACCTCAGGAGCTCGCCTGCTCCTGGCGCTCGAGCCCCAGGAGGGATGCTGGACCAAGGAATTCAAGGAATATCTGATGCAAGGGGCACTGCCGGAGAAGGAGGAGGACGCAGAGCGCGTGGCCCGGCAAGCCACGACATACTGCATCCAGGACGGTGAGTTGTACAGGAAGCGACCAAATGACGTTTCACTAAGTTGCATTTCCAGAGACCAGGGGAAGGAGTTGCTGATTGACATACACGGCGGGGACTGCGGGCACCACTCGTCATCACGAACCCTCGTCGGCAAGGTATTCCGCAGTGGATTCTACTGGCCCACGACGCTCAACGACACAGCTGAGCTGGTGAAGTCCTGCGAAGCTTGCCAGTTCCATGCCAAGCAGATCCATCAGCCGGCTCAAGGCCTCCAGACCATCCCACTCACATGGCCGTTCACGGTCTGGGGGCTGGACATCTTGGGCACGTTCCCTCGAGTGCCTGGGGGCTACCGCTACCTCTACGTCGCCATCGACAAGTTCACCAAGTGGGCGGAAGTGGAAGCCGTCCGCACCATCCCAGCTGGCTCCGCAGTCAAATTCATCAAGGGCCTCGTGAGCCGCTTCAGGGTCCCAACCGCATCATCACAGATAATGGCACGCAGTTCACTAGTAACCTCTTCAAAACATATTGTGCTAACCTTGGAACGCAGATCTGCTAAGCTTCGGTGGCACACCCCAGGAGCAATGGTCAGGCCGAACGCGCCAATGCAGAGGTCTTGAGGGGCCTCAAGACCAGGACTTTCAAGAAGAAGCTCGAGGCCTGTGGCAGGGGCTGGCACGACGAGCTCCAGTCCATGCTGTGGTCCATCCGCACCACCGCCACCAAGCCAATGGGCGAGACCCCATTCTTCCTCGTCTACGGAGACGAAGCGGTCCTCCCTCACGAGGTCAAGCATCGCTCCGCACGGGTCCTGGCGTTTGATGAAACGTAGCAGGACGCCACGCGGGGGATGGACCTCGTGCTGGGGGAGGAACGTCGCCGCGAAGCTACACTGAGGGCGGAAAGGTACCAGCAAGCGCTGCGGTGATACCACTGCCGAAACATCCGCTCCAGGACGCTCGAGGCGGGCGACCTCGTCCTGAGGCGGGTCCTCTCTAGGGAAGGGCTGCACAAGCTCTCACCTATGTGGGAGGGCCCGTTCAGGGTCGTCCATGTCTCCAGGCCTGGCGCCGCGCGCCTGGAGACCCAGGACGGGGTGCCCATCCAGAACGCCTGGAACATCCAGCACCTCCGGAAGTTCTACCCATGAAGCAAGGCCTAGTGCATGTGAAGAAAGGCCCAGTGCCTGTGAAGAAGGCCCGGTGCCTGTGAAGAATCGCCGGCCGTGACACTCTCACGTAATAATGAGTGGGGCTGTACACGCCCCGGAGTCTCAGGAGTGCCGCCCTCGGGCCTCGGGGGCTCGCTCCCACGCCTAGTGACAGCACTTAGCTCCGCGCTGGTGATAAGACTTGAAGACTAGACTAGGTGCCAGACGCGGATTTTCATTTGCTTTTCGTAGTTGGCTTGCCTTCTCTTAATCGAAGTTTGCTTCTGGTGTTCCTTGCTGATTTGGTTCCATCGCCTTTTGTCGCTATTTCCGTCTCCAGTTCGCTCGTGTTCTCTCTCTCGCATACCTCACGAGGGGGCTAGGCAGGTGCCCTCGCGAGCGTTTTTTCCTCTCTCTACCTTCTGTCTGCTTTCTCGCAAGGCACCCTTGTTTGAACACACAAGATGGCGCATCTCCCCTAAATCCGTGCCCCTCGGGTACCGCGATATGAAACGACGGGCCAAGGCTTGGGTGAACGACAAGTTTCCTAGCGAGCTTCCTAATGAATTTTTGCAGCTCCTCAACGACCCCTAAGTTAAGACGGGCACGAGGAAACAAGTGCCTCGTGAAGAAGAGGCTGCCCCGAACGCGCCAAGCTAAGTTATCCTTGCACAAAATAACGACACAGCATGGAAACAACAAGCATAGCATAATGATTGAGGAATCATAGTTCGATACACGCCCCTCCGGGCCCACACTGGTTTCATTTTTGATGCAGGAAAGAAAGGAAGAACGAAATAAAAGCGGCGCTTGCCCCTGCGGTGGTCCACGGGGACAGGCCCTCGGTGACGTCCCGGGCTCAGCCGGATCCTTCCTCGCGCTTCACGGAGGCGCGACGACGAGACGACCCGCTATCACCTTTGAAGCGAGCGCGGCGGCGTGGCGGCTGGTCGTAGCCGCCGCTGCTAGATCTGTCACCAAGAGAAGAGCCACCATAGCTGGACGAGGCGCAGCCGGCGGGTTCGCCCTCCCCCTCGTCCCCACCATCGCCAAGGCCGAGCACCTCCTCGCCGTCGTTCACCTCGGGGCAGCACCCGGCGCGGCGACCATCTTCCCCAAACACCCTCACATAGAGGGTCGCATCACCATCGTACTTGATGTGGAGGGTGCACCGCCTGCCCAGGCCGCGCGCACGGGCGAACGTCTGCCAACCGCGGGCCAGAGCTATGTTGCCCACAACGGAGACCTCGACAGCAACCCAAGAAGCCCGGCTGCAGCAACCGTCCCCCTGCAGCTAGAGCCCACCTGGACTGGAAGCCGGCAACTCGTCGGCAAAGAAGCAGGGAAGCTGGATCCAGTTGCCGGCCAGATCCTTCGACCAGACAACGAACTCCGGCAACACCTCTGCAGAATGGAAGCGCGGTCGGGGAGGCCGCGCGACCATGGCGCGTCTCCCTTCGTCGACAGGGCTCCCACGACCGGAGTGACCCCTGTCGCGCGTAGTGGCGCCCCCGCGGGGTCGGGGGGCCACGGCGGGGGTCGCGGTGTGCTTACGGGGACGGCCGCGTCCCCGCTTGGGCGCCGGAGAGCCGGCCCCCTCGCGGGGAGCCTTTCCCTTCTCCGCCGAGGAGAACCTCTTTGATGCCACCATTGGAGTCGGTGGTGGAGCAGAGGAAGAAACAAGCAGACTAGGAAGAGATGGGTGACGGGGGCTCTGCCCCCCTCCCCATTTATAGCAGAAGAAGGCCAACCAGCACCTCCCACGATCATGGGTAATGATGGTTTTCCTTGCATGTCGCAGGGACTTGTCACGTCGGGCAGTTGCCGAGGCAGCGTGGGAAAGCGGAGACGCCCACGTCCAATCAACCGCCACGCGTCGGTCAAGGCCGCAGGCTTTTGGGGCCCGCGGCGCTCCGTGCATGACCTTTGGCTTCGCCTCGAAGCTAAGCCCAAGCGCGCCTTGGGCCCGGGGGCTACTATCGGCGTTCTGGGAATGGGGGTCCCCAGACTTGCCTGCCTGCGGCCCACGGCGTGGCTATGCTAGCAGGCCTGTACGACCCATCTTCATCAACAAGGCATTCAAGACCCTCGCGAGGGGCCAAGCCTCGCGAGGCGGACGACACAAGACCTCCTCAGGAGCGGCCTCGCCAGGCAGGCTCGCGAGGGGCGGAGAGATCAAGGCGAGGCAAACCTCGCGAGGTTCTCGTGACGTGAGCCATGACGATCGAGACTAGGCGGGCGCCAGCCCGCGCAGTGTCCTTGTTTCCCCTTTGGTGCTAAGGGGGCAAGCGCAGGCGCAGAGTACCGAGGCATCAAGCAAAGGTTTCCATATCGGTGCAACGAGACCAAGACCAGCAGGACGGCAAGACGGAGGTCACCATGGAGCCCAAGACAGCGTCACCACCAGAGCCTTTTGCAGGCGAAGACTACTTTTGTCAGGATAAGCTGTACTAGCTGTCCCCTTTCAAATTGGCCGTTGTTGGCTCCCTTCCTGCTGAATACTTGGGAAGAGGACCAGGGCCTATATAAGTAGAACTAGCCACCACAGTAGGGGGGAGATCAGATCTAAAGCCAACCCTTAGCCACACACCGAGCACAAGAACTCCTCAACCTCAGGAGGTTGTTCTTCTCCCCTGTACTGTTCATCATCAGCCCAAGAGGCAATCCACCACCACCACACTGGAGTAGGGTATTACACCACAATGGTGGCCCGAACTATTATAAATCTCGTGTCTTCGTGATTGTGAGTTCGTCGAGCTCGTTCTTGAGATCTTAGCTAGTTCGGACGCGGATCGGTAGAAGGGAAAGAGCTTCGCACGCACCCCAGAGTTCGAACCTTAAGGGTTTTGCCGGAACCCGTGATCCGACAGCAATTCAGTAATGTGATTGAAAGAAAGTCATTGATAGATTCAGGGGCCCTAGTTTTGGGGATCAAAGTAATGTACCCATAGTTGAGGCTTTCAAGGTTCAGCGTCCCCTGATGGAACTCCTCACAAAGACGATAGAAATCCATTTTGATTATGGGCCAGCAGGCTTTCAAGAAAGCACCATTAAAGCCGTCTGGGCCAGGGGCCCGATCAGGCGGCATTTCTTTGATCACAGCATCAATTTCTTCGTGCTTAAATGGAACGGTGAACATACAGACTGGAAGTCTTGTCTTCATTTGACCAGGCGGCATTTCTTTCCAATCTACAATTTTAGTTTACTATCTATTTTATTTTCCAATCTTTACTTTTCAATCTATACAACAAAAATACCAAAAATATTTATCTTATTATCTTTATCAGATCTCACTTTTGCAAGTGGTCGTGAAGGGATTGACAACCCCTTTATCGTGTTGGTTGCAAGGTTCTTGATTTTTTGTGCACGTACTAGGCGATTTGCGTGTAGTCTCCTACTGGATTGATACCTTGGTTCTCAAAAACTGAGGGAAATACTTACGCTACTTTGCTGCATCACCCTTTCCTCTTCAAGAGAAAACCAACGCATGCTCAAGAGGTAGCAAACAACGACATTAATTTTCCGGTGAAAGTGGCAAAATACGGGCCAACAGTAGTGAAATATGCTTATCTTACCTCAATGGGATATTACGGTGCACATACAGACTAGAAGTCTTGTCTCCATTTGTGCAGTTCACTAAAATCAAACAACCTTACCTTACAAGTAGCACAACATATGAAAGCACACTGCACAATCATGTGAAAGAAAGCTAGTACTGACCTCTCATGACGCGGAATTCAAACAACTCACAAGAAGAAGATCTGAACCAAATTTGCCAACACGGATAGGAAGTAAGATCTCCTCTTGTGCAGTTCCACTAAGATCAAGCAATCAAGCAACGTTGTCGGTGTGACATTTTGGTTGAACTGCACAAAACTCTCTTAAAACAAAAGTGTTTTGTGCAGTGCAACAAAAGGTCACAATAGCAACGAGGTGAAGTAGATAACCCTGTTTACACAGAGGTGCAAAGGAAACAACTAGTGGTCAATAACGGTGGATGACACAGAAGCCAACAAAAAGAAGCATCTAACGTATCTAAATGGGAAAGAAAGCAAGGCAGTAGCATTTCTCAAATGGTGGCATTGATTAATATTAACAATAAATTTTGTTAAACATGTAATTTGCTTTTAACTGTGGCATTGCATCAATTTTCTAGCGGCATTATTAGAGGGTGTTTGTTTACAGGGAATTTTTGGTGTAGGGACTAAAAAAAGTCCTTGTCAGTCCCATCTAAACCAAACAGGAGGGACTTTTAGGGACTAAAAGTGGGCATTTGGGACTAAAGAAAGAAGACCCCGAGGGAGAGTCTTTTTGGGACTTTTTCCAACAGTTGCCCCTGCCCCGCATCGCACCTTGTCTCTATTAGTTCATTACTAGGGGTAACATGGTCTTTTAGCATGTTATTTAATAACCTCTAGTCCATGTTTAGTCCCTGGAACCAAGCAGGTAGGGACTAGGGACTTTTTAACCAAATAGGGCCTTAGATTAACAACAGCTAAAGAGTTGCACGAGACAGTGGACGCACCTGCACCATGTGCATCTCCCGATGTATGAAGGGGTGATGCACAGTCTGTTGCAACAAAGAACAAACAACCAAGGAGCATATTTGTGTTGGTCCCAGTTTTGTTATCTTTAGACACCTTTCCCTATGTGAGCACAGAAAATCTATTCATGCTCAAACTCTACAGCCTTGTCCCCCAAAACAAAAAGATCAGTTCGTTACAGATGTGCGTACATCGTTTGTCATTGTTTTCCCTTTTCGACCAACGTAGGTGCTGGATAGCCAGTCTGTACTATTACTTTCCCCCCTTCCTTTCCTCTTTGAACCACGTCCTAGATTCATGCTATACAACTTTCCCCACTACGTTCCCCCATTCCTTTCCTCTTTGAACCACGTCTTAGATTCATGCTATACAATTTTCCCCACTACTTCCCCCCTTCCTTTCCTTTTTGAACTACGTCCTAGATTCATGCTATACAACTTTCCCCACTACTTTCCCCCATTCCTTTCCTCTTTGAACCACGTCCTAGATTCATGCTATACAACTTTCCCCACTACTTTCCTGTTTGATCCAACACCTAGATTCGAGTGCAGAAGCGAAAAAAGCCCACATGCAGCTAGAGCAATGCATGTGGAATAAGTAAATTATACCATAAGGTTCTTGGGGTGTGGTTCGGTGGGCGACCGAAGGCCGTTCGGCCCACACTACGTACGGTAGCAAGGAAGAAGGGGTCAGAGGCCCTCCCGCGCCGCCGCCGGGTGAAAGAGAACAGCTGCGCCGGTGGTGGATTCCCTCCCTCGCTGACGGCGACAGCGTTAAGCCTCCTTCCCTTCCCGGCGGACGGATCCTGCCGGCTCTTTGACCAGCAGTGAGGGGAGAGAGAGAGGCCAACGAAGTCTTTTTTAGATCTGGAGAGGGTGAGAGAGTGTGAAGAGAGAAACTACAAGTGTTGAGGCTCCAGCGTGTATATATATACTGGAGAGAGAGTGTGAAGAGTGCAAACCCTAGAAAACAAGCGCCGAGGCTGCAGCATATACATGATGAGGTGATTATACGGTCACTAAGAGATCGTATAGCTCCATATCCATCCATTTTGATCAGTCAAAGAATCCTCCTGGCACCGCCCCAGATCACTTTCTCTCTCTGTCATGCGGGGCCTACCTGTCATTGGGTGGAAGAAAGAAGTCGAACAAAAAAAAATATGCTCAAGTGTAGTTATCCAACCCGAGACCTCAAGTTTGATGAACGAACAGGCTAACCAGCTACACCACCCTCCCGTTATGTTCAACGAGAGGAAAATAACCTTTTATACATTCCTGCATTCGTGTGACAAGCATGTCGTGTGTGTTTTTTTGCGTGCGAGTCATTGGGATTTAAATCACTGGTAAGGTCTTTTGGGATTTAAAGCAGTGTTGGTAGTATAGAAATAATGCAGCCTTAGTCACCTTACCTCTCTCCACGTAGTATGTTGGGTCCCACCAGTCAGAGGGTGAAACAAACAAATTAATAAGAAAAATTCAAAGCGCCAGCAGTGTATCTTACCTCACACATCTCGCTACTGCTCGTGAACACTGTCCAATTGATCCCTCTGTTCGCTCACGTACTATTTTAAGTGAACTCTTATTATAACATGCACACAATTTTCGGCACTTGTATTCGACCTAAGTCAGTGTGCCACCGTATCTCGTGCTACTCCCTCCGTCTAGGTGTAATCAGTCACGTTAGAAGGTGCAGCGGGACCAAGGTGCAAGCAGATTGGAGGAGAAGGAGAAACTTGACCGGTCCTTCCTCCAATCAAAGCCCTGATTTCTGTCTCTAAACACAACAATTAATCCCAACAACTAAGAGATGTCGTTTTAGCTACCATGCAGGGCCACGTATTAACTCACATGCAAGCCGACTTTGATTTCTTGACTGATCAACGCGTAGTAGCGCTGCATGCATTGGGTTTCCGGGGGAGATAACAAGGCAGAGTAAGCGTTTGGTTACATTGCTTAGGATGGTCATAGTGGTGAGTAACTTGGACTAGTAACATGCATATGTTACTAGTCTATGTTACTACTAGTACCTTCGTCCTGGTTTATAGGTCCCCTTTGTAGTTTGTGCCAATTTTTGACCAAAGATTTAACTAACAAAATGTTAATGCATGTCAACAAAAATTATATCATTGGATTCGTATTTGAACATAGTTTTCAATGATATAATTTTTGTGACATTCATGAACATTTTATTAGTTCAATCTATGGTCAAAATTTGACACGAAATACAATGGGGACCAATAAACTAGGATGGAGGTAGTACGCGAAGTTTGTCGTCGGAAGCGAGCCGATCTGGCTCTCCTGAGCTAGCAAGGTTTTTCTAGCCCACCCAAGCTAGCTGGCACACAAAAGCTAACATATTTTAAGACTAGTCACAATGGGGAGTAACTTAGAGTAGTAACATGCATATGTTACTAGTCTATGTTACTACCTCCACAGTGGGTAGTAACATATGTGTTGTGTGATGCATCACTTCATTTATTAGGCTGTAGACTCATCTTTTCTTGATACTCCTATGTGTGATGTTATAGTAACTAGCTATGTTACCACATCCCTCTCTTTCTTCATTAATTACATGCCACATCATCTATTTTGCTTAGATAAGTGTGATGTTACCACCTATGTTACTTCCACTGTGGGTAGTCTAACAGTTCCAAACGCCTAACCTTGCCCGGCTAGGCTATAAAATGTTCTTGCTACCAAACGCTCCCTAAGTAACTCGCACGATATTCCTATTCTATGAACGTGTGTGTGTGTGCGTGTGTGTTTAACAGCATGTGTGTGTTAGAGAGAGCGACACATCGACCTACTCCAACAGAGAGATGGTGTGCAGTGTATGATTTAGCCGTGAGAGTCGGTGCATCCTCTTCCGGGTGTCCGATCGAGACAGGCGGACCGCTGCCACGCCCGCTCCTGACCAGCCTGGCCCACCCAAAGCCCCTCCATCGCCCGCGCGCACTTCCCGCTCGAAACGGTCAGCGCCGCTCCAAAGAATCGGTGCCGCATTCATGCCCGGGCAGAGCGGACGCGACCTCTCACTGGCGGCTGCGTTGAAGAGAGAAGCGGGTTCAAGAGTGATGGTTGCTTCGTCCGTCCAACTTACTGCTGGGTCTATGTGATTTGACGGCTCATTGGTCATTATTACTGACTTGTAGGACTGCTGGATGTCCCACGCTTTCAGCGAAAGGAGGTACTACTAGATTACAATTTTCTCCATTCTTACAGCGGAGGAGTGTGAGGGCAGCGAAAACACGCAGGCTCAGTGATTACATGGCCCACCTCACATTATCACCATATTTTCTGGACACCGTGCGACACCTAACTCTTTACATAGTACTACTAGTATAGTACGTACTGTAATTTATCAGCTAGATAAATTTGTACAATGCTATGAAGCTTCCAGCTTCTGTTTCATGTATCTTGCGTCCAAGGTTACCCATTGCAACATTTCATCAAATACAAAGGAGACTAACATGCATGCTATTGCATCTCAATGATTGACATATCATAGCCAATATGTACTCCCTCCATTCCAAAATAAGTGTCTCAACTTTATGCAAACTTTAGTACAAAGTTGTACTACTACTAAAGTTAACACTTATTTTGGAACAGAGACATCTAAAGAAAAAACGATCCATGCAGTCCCTAGCCCCTGAACCGTAAACCCTAACCAGGCTTTAATTTGCTGGCAACATTGGAGCTTCCGAAGAAATGAAGTTTGCAACCCTTTGACCATCGGATCATTTTGTGCAGTTTCACCAAAATCGAGATGAGCATCCCTGTGGCAAAGAAATTGAAGAAGCGTGATTAGAACAAGATTACTGGGACTAGTTGATGAGACATAAACTCATCACAAATACAGTACGTAGAAGCCAGTAGAGGTATGTGCGGGACAAATAAGTAGAGAAATATCCACATGGAGTGATGTGGGCAGCTGGAGCAGTGGTGCAAGCCGGCTGTAAAGGGAGTTGTACCTGAGGGATGTCGGGACGTAGCTCATCCTAGAGGAGGGCGGCGGGAGGCGGCAACTGCCCACGTCGCGGCAGTGAGCAAGGGACGAAGGCAACCTCACCGGCTTTGTGAGAGAGAACGGCGGGGACCTCTGATCGGGACGTGCCAACAGTGGGTTTTCGCCGTCGACGACGGCGACCGCATCTACACTAAGCATCCACCCCTTCCCCCGGCAGACGTGATCCGCCGGGATGTTAGAGATGTGGCCACAATCGTTTTGTGCAAGAGAGTGTGAAGAGAGCAACCCCAGCAAGCAACCGTGTAGGCTCATCCTGCCTATGCATATAGTGGAGTGGTTTCATTTTCTCTCCATATGAACCTATTTATATTGCGTACGTGCCACTGAAGAAAAAAAAACTTTATTTATAAATGACGCAGCACCTACTACTCGTTCTCCTATAAACTTTGCGCTTGGCATCTCCAAAATATTAACCTTGCGATTGGCTCTTCGCCTCTTCGGGAGGTCGAACAATAATAGTACTGCAGTATATATCGTTCTGGCTATATGAGACCGAATGAATTGCTGCATGTCCACCACGTGTGCGAGGGTCGAGGGGCGAGGGAGAGTGCGTACTATTACGTCCGTTTCAATATGGACTACATACGGAGCAAAATGAGTGAATCTACACTCTAAAATACGTCTATATACATCAGTGTTTGGAGTATGTACTAGTAGTTCATATTGAAATCTACTAAAGGACATATATTCCAAACAATATGATAACCTCTCTAACCAAGGTAGGGACGAGGAGTAAACGGAGGGAGTAGTAAAAAATTTCTCCTCGTCTTGTGAGCCACGGCGCGCGTGGGCGAGGGAGCGGGCGTAAGGCGTAGTACTACTACCTCCGTCCTGGTTTATAGGTCACCTTTGTAGTTCGTGCCAAATTTTTACCAAAAATTTAGCTAACAAAATGTTAATGCATGTCAACAAAAATTATATCGTTGCATTCGTATTTCAACATAGTTTTCAATGATATAATTTTTGGTAACATGCACGAACGTTCTGTTAGTTCAATCTATAGTCAAAATTTGACACAATATACAATGGGGACCAATAAACCAATATAGTACAATGAGTAGCAGTAAACAAGCTTCACCTCGTCCTGCGAGCCACCGCGCCCGTGGGCGGGGGAGACGACGTAGTAAGCAAGCTTCTCCTCGTTCTGCGAGTTAACGGGACACATCAAAAGTAATACATACAGAGCATCTCGAGTGTATAGAACCTTGCCTCTAAGGTAGGCCCCACATGGTTTGCCTCTTTTTTAACATAACGCATCAAGTCGCAATTTGTTTGTCCACCCGTGGTAGACGATCCTCCGTCAAGTGGACAACCAGTACACGTGTCAAATTACCATGTGGGATGCCTTTTCGTACAGAAATGAGCTCCACCGTGTACCCGCGCGGGTGTGGTTGGGAAAGAGACGGGAGTACGTGCGCCGTGCGTGCACCTCTGCTCTTCGTGCACGTCCCCCACCTATGTGGGTGTGTGTGAGAGAGATACAAACCTAGACAGATGGCGTGCGTTCGTGAGTGTTTTTTCTTTGGGGGGGATTTCGTGAATGTATCTATGGGAATATGTGTCGATGACATCTCAAACAAAATTTTGCATGCAATGTGTGTGAAATAGAGGCCTATCCATATCATATATAGAGGGGGAGATCCATGAGAAGAGGGGGAGGGGTCATAGATATCGATAGAGTCGAAGAGAGGATAAAGTGGGTGGGTGCGAGATCAATGAAGAGAGCCATCAAAATTGTGTGTGTGCAAGTCAAAGATATAGGGCTACTAACCAACCGGAATGTCAGAGGGCACAGGGCAAGTTTGTGTGTGGCAGGAAGACATGGCTAGAGCACTCGATGTATCGGTGTGTGTGGGGGGGTGGGGGGAGGCAGAGGGAGAGGCCTAACTAGAGAGGTAGAACGACTCGTAGATGTGTTGAGAAGGAGAGACCCAGCTATGTCTTGAGGGAGAGCGGTCGACATCCATACATAACTGAAGGACGGGAAATAGGTTGGGACAGAGAGAGAGAGAGAGAGAGGAGAGAGAGAGGGAGAGGGGTAGAGTGTTGGATGGGTGATGGAGTTGCTTCTCGAAGATGGTGGGAGAGGCCTACTAGACAAATTGAGGGTAGAACTGCAATCTTATCAATAAGAGTGGCGATGTGTTTCTGTGTGTGCCTGTGCGTGATAGATCTGTCGGGACGCATGCATGGATGATGAAGGGGAACCATGTGCTTGGTAAGCAAACCTAACTAGATCAGTAGATCAATTGTTGTTTGTCGGAGGAAGGGAGAGACATAACTAATGAGGTAGATCGATTGACGCGTGGGGAAAACGAGTTATAAGGACCTAGCTAGCTATATGTATAGTGGGAGATCGGTCGGTGTACATCCATTTGTTAGAGGCAAAGAAGGCCCAGCAAGACGGATAGACAGAGAGAATGGAGCTAGGAGGTGGTGCGAGAGGCCGAGCTACTAGCTAGATAGGGGGAGGAGTGTGCGGTTGTGAGATCGATGAAAAGAGGGGCGAGAGTTTACACGTGTGTGGGACCGTATGAGAGACACGAGGCATGGACACAGAAAGGAGGAGATGGAAGGTGCGTGTGTATGTTGTAGGCAGACATCGCTGGAGAGGTTTATCGATCAGTGTGTGTCGGAAAGGAGTTGTGGAGACTGTGGGAGAACGACCTAAAGAAAAAAATGAATGTGCGCGATGGATAGAATGCTGAGGGAGGGGGAGGGCGAGCAGGGCTGATACGTCTCCAACGTATCTATAATTTATGAAGTATTCATGCTATTATATTATCTGTTTTGGATGTTTATGGGCTTTACTAAACACTTTTATATTATTTTTGGGACTAACCTATTAACCGGAGGCCCAACCCAAAATTTTGTTTTCTTGCCTATTTCAGTGTTTCGAAGAAAAGGAATATCAAACGGAGTCCAAACGGAATGAAACCTTCGGGAGAGTTATTTTTGGAACGGAAGCAATCCACGAGACTTAGAGTAGACGTCGGGGAAGCTTCGAGGAAGCCACGAGGCAGGGAGGCGCGCCCTACCCCCCTGGGCGCGCCCCCACCTTCATGGGCCCCTTGTGGCTCCCCTGACTGACTTCTTTCGCCTATATATATCCATATACCCTAAAAACATCGGGGAACGGAATAGATCGGGAGTTCCACCGCTGCAAGCCTCTGTAGCCACCAAAAACCAATCGGGGCCCTGTTCCGGCACCCTGCCGGAGGGGGAATCCCTCACAAGTGGCCATCTTCATCATCCCGGCGCTCTCCATGACGAGGAGAGAGTAGTTCACCCTCGGGGCTGAGGGTATGTACCAGTAGCTATGTGTTTGATCTCTCTCTCTCTCTCGTGTTCTTGAGGTGGTACGATCTTGATGTATCGCGAGCTTTGCTATTATAGTTGGATTTTATGATGTTTCTCCCCCTCTACTCTCTTGTAATGGATTGAGTTTTCCCTTTGAAGTTATCTTATCGGATTGAGTCTTTAAGGATTTGAGAACACTTGATGTATGTCTTGCATGTGCTTATCTGTGGTGACAATGGGATATCACGTGATCCACTTGATGTATGTTTTGGTGATCAACTTGCGAGTTCCGTGAACTTATGCATAGGGGTTGGCACACGTTTTCGTCTTGACTCTCCGGTAGAAACTTTGGGGCACTATTTGAAGTTCTTTGTGTTGGTTGAATAGATGAATCTGAGATTCTGTGATGCATATCGTATAATCATACCCACGGATACTTGAGGTGACATTGGAGTATCTAGGTGACATTAGGGTTTTGGTTGATTTGTGTCTTAAGGTGTTATTCTAGTACGAACTCTTGAATAGATCGATCAGAAAGAATAACTTTGAGGTGGTTTCGTACCCTATCATAATCTCTTCGTTTGTTCTCCGCTATTAGTGACTTTGGAGTGACTCTTTGTTGCATGTTGAGGGATAGTTATATGATCCAATTATGTTATTATTGTTGAGAGAACTTGCACTAGTGAAAGTATGAACCCTAGGCCTTGTTTCCTAGCATTGCAATACCGTTTACGCTCACTTTTATCGCTTGTTACCTTGCTGTTTTTATAAATTCAGATTACAAATACCTATATATACCATCCATATTGCACTTGTATCACCATCTCTTCGCCGAACTAGTGCACCTATACAATTTACCATTGTATTGGGTGTGTTGGGGACACAAGAGACTCTTTGCTATTTGGTTGCAGGGTTGTTTGAGAGAGACCATCTCCATCCTACGCCTCCCATGGATTGATAAACCTTAGGTCATCCACTTGAGGTAAATTTGCTACTGTCCTACAAACCTCTGCACTTGGAGGCCCAACAACGTCTACAAGAAGAAGGTTGCGTAGTAGACATCAAGTAGTTTCTGGCGCCGTTGCCGGGGAGGTGAGTGCTTGAAGGTATATCTTTAGATCTTGCAATCGAATATTTTTGTTTCTTGTTTTATCACTAGTTTAGTTTATAAAAGAAAACTACACAAAAATGGAATTGAGGGCGCCTCATATGCTTCATCTTTTTAATATCTTTCATGAGAATAAGGATTCCGATAATTGTGCTCAATTGCTAGAGGAAGAATGCATTAGAATGATTGGCACTAAATCTTTGGATGATGAGCATGATTGCAATGTTGTTAGTATGAACTCTTTGAATATCCATAGTACTAATGATGATTGCACTAGTCATGATGAAAATGTCTCTTATAAGCATGTCAACTTTTGTGGAATACATAGAGCTTGCAAGTACAGACCAATTATGGAAAATAGATTTTGCAAGAGGCATAAGTATTTGGAAACTAAATGGTTGCAAGAAAGGCTAGATGTTTGTGCTGAAAATTTAAAATTTCTTCACCATACTTGTGAACTTTGCAATGAACATGGTCATTTAAATCTCCAATGCAAATTGTTTCATGATCGAATCGTGTCCAAAAATTGTGATGACTTGATTTCCCTTGCACATCATAATGAACTTAGTTTGCTTTTGGGTTATGAAGAAATGAAACGTATAACTAAGCATATTCCAGAATATAACCTTGAGATATTCCTCGATATTGATCTAGAAGAAATTTTTATGTATTGTGCGGTGAATTGCATTGAAAATCCTTATATTGCCAAGTACATAAAGAAAAGAAAAGAAATAAAAGAGGAAGAGAATACTAACGAAAGGGAAGAGGCTTCCCAAAATCCTCCTATTATTTCTTATGATGAATCCGGTAACGAGGAGGAGCTTTCTATTCAACCAATCTCATTAATAAGGAGCTCAAAAAAGAGGGTTAAACCCACACATGATGTGAAGAAGAAAAAGAAAAGACGGAGAAGCAAAGGTAGAAAGGTATCCCTCCCAAATGATGTTGCTCCTATTACTCATTGTGATGATGATAATTGCTATACTATTGGTGCTATCCATACTATTAATGATGAGAGTGATTATGCTAATGATATGAAAAGGGCCAAGCTTGGGGATGCTATTTTGATGAGAATGACATGTTTGAGAATATATTTGCTGCAATTAATGTTTGTCCCAAGCTTGGGGATGCTATGTTTAATGAAGATGATATTTTTAGCCTCCCAAGTTTTGATGAGCAAATTTATTATGATGATAGCATGCCTCCTATTTATGATGATTATTGTGATGACACTTATGCTATAAAAAGTAGTGATGATTACATTTATAAAACTTGTCATGATTATGATTACCCTTTTTCTGAACATTACTCTTTTAATTTGGAAACAATTTATAGTGTTCGAGTTTCTTATGACACTCCCACTATTCCGAATGAGAAGAATTTTGCTTATGTAGAGAGTAGTAAATTTTCTATGCTTGTAGATCATGAAAAGAATGCTTTAGGTGCTGGTTATATTGTTGAATTCATTCATGATGCTACTGAAAATTATTATGAGGGAGGAATATATGCTTGTAGGAATTGCAATAATATCAAGTTTCCTCTCTATGTGCTTATAGTTTTGAAGTTATGCTTGTTTTGCCTTCCTATGCTAGTTGATTATTGTCCCCATAAGTTATTTGCTCACAAAATCCCTATGCATAGGAAGTGGGTTAGACTTAAATGTGCTAGTAATATTCTTCATGATGCTCTCTTTATGTTTTAATTCTTATCTTTTATGTGAGCATCATTGAAATCATCATGCCTAGCTAGGGGCGTTAAACGTTAGCGCTTGTTGGGAGGCAACCCAATTTTATTTTTGTTCCTTGCTTTTTGGTTATGTTCAGTAATAAATATTTGATCTAGCCTCTAGTTAGATGTGGTTTTATGTTTTACTAGCAAATATGCCCGTGCGTTGCAACGGGAGATAAAATACTATGCATTTAAAGTCAGTGAGAATTATATGTGGGCACACGAAAAACAAACATTTAGCTTATCGGTTTCACCGCGTGTGAAGGAATCAATCTGCTATTTTTCCATTCATTGATCGATGACCTTTAAGAGTTTGCGCATGAGTCATTCAATCTACTATTCCTTTCAATCCTTCAATCGAGGGTTTTTAAGGTATGAAGTTTTTGAATATTCTAAGAAACATGAACAATTTTTTAAATGTTGAACAGTTTTTAAAAAATTAACTACACTTTCAAAATTCAAAAACATTTTATGAAAACACCAATTTTTTTAATAAAAACATGAACATTTATTTAAAATGGGAACATGTGTTGAGAATTCATAAGATTTTTAGAAAATGTGTATCTTTTCTACACGAACATATTTTTAATTTTGAAATTTCACAAAACCATGAATATTTTTCAAATTTGGAGCATTTTTCGAAATGCCATTTTATTTTTTGAAATTCTGAACAATTTTGAAAAACAATGATTTTTTAAAAGAATTGGCAAATTTTGCAATTTTCATTTTTTTTAAGTAGCAACAAAATTTTGGAATGACGAACATTTTCCAAATCTTGCTTTTTTTATTCTGAACTTTTTTGAGAATTTTTAATTTATGAAATAAATTCCAAAATAAAAATAAACTTGGAAGGGAAAAATATATAGGGAAAGGAGAATAAAAATAGAAGTAAAACACAGAAAAAATAAACATTATATGAATTTGTGAACCTTTTTTTAAAACGGGAAGATGTGTTGAGAATTCATAAGATTTTTAGAAAATGTGTACCTTTATACACGAACATTATTTTTAATTTAAAATTTCACTAAAACAGGAATATTTTTCAAATTTGGAGCATTTTTTGAAATGCCATGTTATTTTTTGACATCCTAACAATTATGCAAAACAATTTTTTAAAGGGCAACTTTTTATAATTTCTGAATATTTTTTAAAATAGAAACAAAATTTTGGAATTCTGAACATTTTCCAAAATTTGCTTTTTTTTATTCTGAACTTTTTCGAGAATTTTAATTTACGAAATAAATTCTAAAAGAAAAATAAACTTGGAAGGGAAAAAGATATAGGGAAAGGAGAATAAAAATACAAGTAAAACACAGAAAAAATATAAATGGGCCAGCTCATTATTGTTTGTATTGTGCAAAATTCTGACTATTTATGGTACTGCGCGGAAAATAGAGCTTTCCCAGCTGCATGGGCAGAAAAATAAGTGGGCTGGCTTTGCTGGGCCACCGCGCGCGGCCCACGTACAACAATTCTTTTTCTAGCAAACAAACGCATAAGACTTTAGTACCACCTCGGGTAGAAAGAATTATTTTTTTCCGATGGTGAACGGATGAAAATATAGGCGAAACGCACCTTGCTTTATTAGTAGGTATAAAATTAGTGTTTGTGCCAAGTAGAACCTTTGGGAAGACTTGGGTGGAAGTTAATGTGATCTTGCTGTAAAAAACAGAAACTTTGCGCTCACGAGTTATCTGTCATTTTTTACAGAAGAGTGATTTTAAGTTGATTCTTTTGGCAGAAGATTAATAGACAAATTCCTCAGGTCCACCAATTTATTTTAGAATTTTTGGAGTTCCAGAAGTATACGTTTGATACAGATTACTACAGACTGTTCTGTTTTTGACAGATTCTGTTTTCAGTGTGTTGTTTGCTTGTTTTGATGAATCTATGAGTAGTATCGGAGGGTTTGAACCATAAAGAAGTTGGAATACAGTAAATATAACACCAATATGAATTTAGAGTGAGTTCACAACAGTACCTAAGTGGTGGTTTTATTTTCTTATACTAACGGAGCTTACGAGTTTTCTGTTGAGTTTTGTGTTGTGAAGTTTTCAAGTTTTGGGTAAAGATTCGATGGACTATGGAATAAGGAGTGGCAAGAGCCTAAGCTTGGGGATGCCCAAGGCACCCCAAGGCAATATTCAAGGAATACCAAGAGCCTAAGCTTGGGGATGCCCCGCAAGGCATCCCCTCTTTCCTCTTCGTTCATCGGTAACTTTACTCGGAGCTATATTTTTATTCACCGCATGATATGTGTTTTGCTTGGAGCGTCAATTTATTTTGTTAGGATTTTCTTGCTGTTATTTAGAACAATGTTTTGCATCTTTTATTTCAATAAAAGTGGCATTGATGGCCTTTACTATGCCTATTTTACAAGTCTACATGTTGCTGTTTGAAAACAGAAAGTTTACCGCTGTTGCAAAAATTCACTAGAAAATTCAGAATGTGATAAAATATTGAAACCTTTTGCATAATAAGCTCTGATAAATTTACTACAGTGGGAATTTTCGTTCATAATTTTTGGAGCTAGGGAAGTATGGATCTTGCTGCATTCTTCACAGACTGTCCTGTTTAGGCAGATTGCTGTTATGTTTGCATTGTTTGCATGTGTTTGCTTGTTTAATGATTCTATTTGAGGATAGGACTATTAAATATGTGGGGGCATTTAGTATGCAATGTTGATTAATTTTAGTGATTTTCTACAAAAGAGCATGATAAGGTTTTTGCATTGGTTTATACTAACTTATCTCATGAGTCCTTGTTGAGTTTTGTGTGGATGAAGCTTTTGAGATTTAGGGAGACCGTGATATGAGAGGAATTAAGGAGACACAAAAGCTCAAGCTTGGGGATGCCCAAGGCATCCCAAGATAATATTTCAAGAAGTCTCAAGCGTCTAAGCTTGGGGATGCCCCGGTTGGCATCCGACCTTTCTTCTTCGACAACTATCGGTTAGTATCGGTTGATCCTAAGTTTTTGCTTCTTCACGTGATGTTTGCTATTCTTAGAATGTCATTTTATTTTGTTTTGCTTGCTGTTTGAATAAATTATCAAGATCTGAAATTATTAAATGGGAGAGTCTTCACATAGCTAAATAATTATTTAACTACTCATTGATCTTCACTTATATCTGTTTGGAGTAGTTTGTCATTTACTCATGTGCTTCACTTATATCCTATGAGTAAATAGTTGAATGATTTGAATATCATAAATCTGAAATTATATATGTTTTATATGCTTATCCCATGGGGAGTAATGTCTTCACATATAAGAAGTAGAGGTGGTAAATTTATTGAAGGTTAGCAAACATTGTATTGGTCACTTGAACAATTCATGAAAGAATATTGAAGGAAGAGAGATTTCACATATAATACACTATCTTGGACATCTTTTGTAATTGTGAGCACTCATTGAAATATGACATGCTAAAAGGTTGATTTTGGACAAGGAAGACAACGTAATGGGTTATGTTTTCTTATATCCGAAAAAAAGTATATTGTCATGGATCATTCAACATGCTGGGCTTGCCTTTCTCCCTCATGCTAGCCAATTCTTTGCACCAAGTAGAGATCCTACTTGTGCTTCCAAACATCCCTTGAACCAGTATTGCCATGAGAGTCCACCATACCTACCTATGGATTGAGTAAGATCCTTCAAGTAAGTTGTCATCGGTGCATGCAATAAAAATTGCTCTCTAAATATGTATGATCTATTAGTGTGGAGAAAATAAGCTTTATACGATCTTGTGATGTGGAAGCAATAAAAGCGACGGACTGCATAATAAAGGTCCCTATCACAAGTGGCAATATAAAGTGACGTTCTTTCGCATTAAGATTTTGTGCATCCAACTATAAAGGCGCATGACAACCTCTGCTTCCCTCTGCGAAGGGCCTATCTTTTATTCTTGTCTTATACCTTATGCAAGAGTCATGGTGATCTTCACCTTTCCTTTTTACATTTTATCCTTTGGCAAGCACATTGTGTTGGAAAGATCCTGATATATATATATATATATATATATATATATATCCAATTGGATGTAAGGCATCATGAACTATTATTGTTGACATTACCCTTGAGGTAAAAGGTTGGGAGGCGAATCTATAAGCCCCTATCTTTCTCTGTGTCTGATTTAAATTTGAACCCATAAATATCGCCTGAGTGTTAGCAATTGTGAAAGACTAAATGATAGTTGAGTATGTGAAGTTTGCTGAATCAAAGCTCTGACATAGACTCTTCCTGAAAATAAGATGAATTGTAATTGTTTGATGACTAATAACACGGTTTGTTAGTTTTCAAGAAAGTTTATGATCTATACTTTAACATGTGAATAGTTTGTTACTTGATCATGAAAAGTTTTATGAGATGAGCTACTGTTATGACATATGATGATGCTAGAAAAGGTGACTGAAATTATCAATGATCAAACTTGTGCACCTACTAGCATTCACACTTCATAAATTATTTCTTTTATCATTTACCTACTCGAGGACGAGCAGGAATTAAGCTTGGGGATGCTGATACGTCTCCAACGTATCTATAATTTATGAAGTATTCATGCTATTATATTATCTGTTTTGGATGTTTATGGGCTTTACTAAACACTTTTATATTATTTTTGGGACTAACCTATTAACCGGAGGCCCAGCCCAAATTTTTGTTTTCTTGCCTATTTCAGTGTTTCGAAGAAAAGGAATATCAAACGGAGTCCAAACGGAATGAAACCTTCGGGAGAGTTATTTTTGGAACGGAAGCAATCCAGGAGACTTAGAGTAGACGTCGGGGAAGCTTCGAGGAAGCCACGAGGCAGGGAGGCGCGCCCTACCCCCTGGGCGTGCCCCCACCCTCGTGGGCCCCTCGTGGCTCCCCTGACCGACTTCTTTCGCCTATATATATCCATATACCCTAAAAACATCAGGGAACAGAATAGATCGGGAGTTCCACCGCTGCAAGCCTCTGTAGCCACCAAAACCCAATCGGGACCCTGTTCCGGCACCCTGCCGGAGGGGGAATCCCTCATCGGTGGCCATCTTCATCATCCCGGCACTCTCCATGACGAGGAGGGAGTAGTTCACCCTCGGGGCTGAGGGTATGTACCAGTAGCTATGTGTTTGATCTCTCTCTCTCTCGTGTTCTTGAGGTGGTACGATCTTGATGTATCGCGAGCTTTGCTATTATAGTTGGATCTTATGATGTTTCTCCCCCTCTACTCTCTTGTAATGGATTGAGTTTTCCATTTGAAGTTATCTTATCGGATTGAATCTTTAAGGATTTGAGAACACTTAATGTATGTCTTGCATGTGCTTATCTGTGGTGAAAATGGGATATCACGTGATCCACTTGATATATGTTTTGGTGATCAACTTGCGAGTTCTGTGAACTTATGCATAGGGTTTGGCACACGTTTTCGTCTTGACTCTCCGGTAGAAACTTTGGGGCACTCTTTGAAGTTCTTTGTGTTGGTTGAATAGATGAATCTGAGATTGTGTGATGCATATCGTATAATCATACCCACAGATACTTGAGGTGACATTGGAGTATCTAGGTGACATGAGGGTTTTGTTTGATTTGTGTCTTAAGGTGTTATTCTAGTACGAAAACTTGAATAGATCGATTAGAAAGAATAACTTTGAGGTGGTTTCATACCCTACCATAATCTCTTCGTTTGTCCTCCACTATTAGTGACTTTGGAGTGACTCTTTGTTGCATGTTGAGGGATAGTTATATGATCCAATTATGTTATTATTGTTGAGAGAACTTGCACTAGTGAAACTATGAACCCTAGGCCTTGTTTCCTAGCATTGCCATACCGTTTACGCTCACTTTTATCGCTTGTTACCTTGATGTTTTTATAAATTCAGATTACAAATACCTATATCTACCATCCATATTGCACTTGTATCACCATCTCTTCACCGAACTAGTGCACCTATACAATTTACCATTGTATTGGGTGTGTTGGGGACACAAGAGACTCTTTGCTATTTGGTTGCAGGGTTGTTTGAGAGAGACCATCTTCATCCTACGCCTCCCATGGATTGATAAACCTTAGGTCATCCACTTGAGGGAAATTTGCTACTGTCCTACAAACCTCTGCACTTGGAGGCCCAACAACGTCTACAAGAAGAAGGTTGCGTAGTAGACATCAAGGGCGTGTGCCGGTGTGCGTGCACGAGAGAAAGTTAGTGCTAGCTACAAAGGCTAGAGGATTCTGTGGGTGTAAGATACTAACAAAGATCATAATTTGATATGAAAGTGGATTCATGTATTTGAATACGAGATCATAGTGTTATAAACATATGCATGCATGAATATAGTGGTGATACGCGTGCTGTGGTTTTGCACATGTTATACCATAATGTGATAATGCATGGCGTTTGCAACTCACAGCTAAATGTCGAACAATCTAAACCATACTATACATCGAACAATCTCACATTATTTGAATTTGTGATAATGTGTGGCGTTTGCAGCTTACAACTAAATATCAAAAAATCTAAACAATACTATATATCGAACAATCTCACATTTTATTTGAATTTGTGGTAATGTGTGGTGTTTGCAACTCACATCTAAATACTTGTAGGCGTAGGGGGCGGGGCACCATACATTATGTGATAAACACATTATACATATGAGACATGGTTTAGATTATGAAGATCTAGCTAGAGCTTGAAATGTACTATGATTTGAAAACAACATAAAGTGGATTCAAAAAATCGAGTTTGAGTTCATATAGTACACATAGTTCATATCTAACTCGAGAGTAATCATGTGGTGTGCTGTGAAGATAATACAGAAACGATGGTTTACCTTGACAATAATGATGATTGTAGATCTTATTAAAATAGAGAAACGAATTCAAATGGTTTGACTTCACAACAATCATTATTGTATATCTTATTCAAATAGAGAAAAGAATTCAAATTTAGTTCATATTGAAGCGGTAGTATATACGTTTGGAATGCACTAAAACGTTCATTTGAGTAGCAGGTTGCATGCATTATACACGTAGCGAAATATTTTAATTGAACATAACATGAATTCAAAGTTTTGAATGAAATTTGTAGTGCGAATTGATTTTGTACAGTACACGGAACTAGACTCTCTTGTGTGCTGCGAATTGATTTCTTTTTGTTTTTTCGTCGATGGAAGTACGAATTGATTTGGTACAGTACACATTAGGCTTGTCCGGAAATTTCAACCCGCGCCTTGTTACCCCGAAATATTTAAGATATATCTTTGTCTTGTTGTGCTCCGACAACTCCCTCCATCTCAACCCGTGCCTTGCTATTCCAAAATTACAACGCGTGCGAAAACTCCCACCTCCTGTGAAATCCCAACACGCGAAATGCCCGTGATACCCCTGAACCGAAAGAACCGCCTAGGTCAAATCGATGGGGGTACTTTCATAACTTACCCCACATTTCGGACAAGCGCGTCCCTAAGCCATGGTTCCCCACTCCCATCCCATCCGCCCACCCATTCGTACACCGGGGCCGTGAAAACCCGCGAAGCCCCACACCCTCCTCCGTCCGACACCCAGCCAGAGCCTCTTCTCGACGACGTCGTCCATAGCAACACCTCGACGTCCCTCATCCACCGTACCAGATGAGGATCCGTCGTCGATCTCGTCGTCCCGCCTGTTCAGCCAGCCCGTCCTCCACCTCCAAGGAGCTTCCCCGATGTTCCCCTCGTCTTTTGCGCCACCTCCATTCCCACACCACCGTCTTCACCTGCACCACCGGAAGAGCATCATCATCACCGTTTCCTCGGATGAAGCTGAGGCCTAATCGGCGCCACCAAAGAGGTTGTACACTAATCGCCGCATTTTCTTCTTGATTCGATCTCAAGGTGCTGCCGGCGCTCGGTCCCGAGCCGACACGGCCTGACTCCATCCACGGCAGTGTCGCCGGCCACTTCCTCCATGGTGTCGCTCCCTCGGCAGCGACGTCCACATCAGTAGGAGCTGCTGCTGCTTTAGCTCTTGCTCGTGCTGCTACTCTGCTCTTGCTCTCGGTCCCCTGCTTGGTCTACTCTTGTTATTGCTCTTACTCGCGCTGCTGCTCTCGCTCTTGCTCTTGCTTGCGATGCTGCTCCGATTTAGCTACACTTCAGTCAACTGAATCGACTTTTGGGTCAGTCGATTTTCAGGGGGTGGGGGCTCGCCGGAGTTAAGGAAGAACTAGCCGCAGCGGGGAGGGAGGCTCGCCGGAGAGGTACCCCACTATCTATCTTAGGGTTCAGGGTGGGGGCAGTGGTCGCCTGCGGTGGTGGGGCAATGGCGTGGGGATCGCCGGAGAAAAAGCTCGGCATGGGGGGGGGCCTAGAGGGATGGCCGGGGCGGCGGCAGACCGGCGGTGGGGAGTGGTTTCGGGGCAGCTGTTTGGCCGGTGGTGGCTGGCGGCTCAGGGGGGTGGAGGTTGAAGATGAACTGCAGGCCCTTGATTTCGTATCCAACGGCTGGAAAATCGACTGACCAGAGATGAAAAAGTCAGTTGACTGACGTGTAGCCACACCTGATGCTGCTACACGACCAGCTGCCCCGGCTCTCGCACGCGCTGCTGCTACTGCTTTTCTGCTACTAGTGCATTCAGTTTCGACAGCAAAATTCAGTTTCGACAATTAAGTTCAGTTTTGATAGTTAAATTCAGTTTCGACAGTTAAGTTCAGAGATGAGCGGCTGATGTATTTTACATATAGCACTTTGTGGTTATGTATTTTACGTCATCTATTGGAGATGCTATTAGAATTCCACTCAGATTAACGTTGTCTCTCCTGTCCTGCTTCAGCCTCGGCGTCATACAACTCACCGGAGCTGCTCCAACGACGAAACCCTCCATCACAGCGGAGCAGTACCCCGGGCTCCATATCAAGATGCCTAAGATCTTCTTCCCCTCCTCCGACAGCCAAGTCAGCCGGATCATCCTCACCGACCAACCCAATTACGCTGAGATTGACATGGCTTCGCCAAAGAGGTTGTACACTTGTTGCATCTCTTTTTTACTCTACATGTTATATATATTGTCCACTGAGCACACGCAGTAACGTGAAATATGATTAGTTTCTCCTACTATATGACAAGCAGTGAGGTACCAGGCAAATTAGCTATCCGTGATGGACTCTCTTGAACGCCATCATTATTTATCTCTGCGCGTTTGAGCTGTGCATTTGTCGATGGGCCTGGGAGTTGAGGTAGTAGGGCAGTGGCCTGGGTCCAAAGTAGTAGAAATAGCACAAAAACATTTTTTGAGTGTAGGCTTTTCCTTGCTCAAGCCTGCCTGCTAGAATCGCCAGTGCTTGAAAGGAAAAGTGAAGGAAAAACATAGGAATTGGAAAGTTTCCTATGGTACTACTATTCATGCATTTGGTTCAAAGGAATGGAGCAAAGGAAAACTGTAGGATTTGTTCCTTTAGTGTCTCCTTGAAAGAAAAACCGTAGGAATTTTAATATCCACTTGTCCTCCTTTTCAAATTCCTATTCATGTAGCACAAGACTAAGAGATAGTAGCATAATAGCATTATAACCGTACATTTTCTTGTGGTTTGACTTAATCCCACCATGCTTCTTTGCATCCTGTGATCTTCAAATTCTTGTGAACCAAACACCCAGATTGGCAGAAATCCTGTGTTTATAAATTCTCTGTTTTGCACGTGCATTCCTATCCTATTACTGTGTATTTCCTATCCCTGCGTTGTTAGAATCCTCCAATTCAAATGAGCCCTTACGGAATTACTTATTTTATAGATAGTTTTCAAAGAAAACCTTGTGTGGTTTGTCCCACTCCTGCTGCGTCGTCGTCCACCCCAGCTCAGCTACTCCAACGACAGAAGGGTCCAGCACAGTAGGGATCCGGCCTCCAGACTGTCTTTCGCCGCCTCAGATCTTCTTCCCCGCCGCTGGCAGCCATGAAAACTGCATTACCATCATCAACCAAGCAGATGACCTCGAGGACTACACGGGTCCGCAAGAGAGGTCGCACTCTTTTGTCTCTGCTTACATTATGCATCGCTTAATACTACATGCTACTTTATCGTCCTATTCACCGATTAGACTCTGAGTCGGTTCCAAACTAATGGTCAAACTTGAGTTTTTAAATGGTTGTGGGGTACATATCGGGGCCGCAATCAATAGTATCTATCTACTATCTGGTTAATCTCTGGTGTCTACTAAGAGTTTCATGTTGGGTGGGAAACAAACAGTAAAGAAGCCATTATCTATATTTTTTAACTGAAGCCATTATCTGCCTGCTATCATTGGTTTTGGGTCTATCCACAGGTTGCTACCATCACTCAGGATTTCTGCATGCACTCCTTACATAATCTCACTATGTTTTATTCCTATGCATGTTAGTTGTTGTACACAATGGAACTGAACATGTAGAGCAAAAGAGGCGAGCCTTGCGTGGCAATAAAATTTCATGCAGACGTCGCTCCATGGTAGGCGCAAAGGCACCCCCCTCCACCCATTTCGGATTGTAATCGAGAGGAAGATATCTGTTCTGAGGGGATTCAAAAGGAGAAGACCACTCCTATTTACCCCCTGAGGTCTTCGCTCTAACTTGGCATGCTGATGTTGGTTATATCATGCATATGGTGCCTTGTATTTCTTACTTTATACATCAAATATTTCATCTGCTTAGTTTAGACATGCTTTGTGTGAATGCCATCTATTTAGTTTATTCATCGTTTATGTGAATTATGAAACACCATCTTGTTTAGCCAGGCATCATATATGTGAATTTTGCAATGTCATCCTGCTTATCTAGTGATCTTATATGTGAATTATATCAGGCATCCTTTTTTCGTTACGTGTTACATTTGTCAACAATGTTAGTACATTCAACTACTCTTCGTGTGCATCAACCACTTGACACGGTGATGGAAAATTCTGGAGTGAAAACAAGGTCTTCAGAGCAGACTATGCTATCTGACAAAGCGCATATCTCGCTGGTTACGGATAGCTCCTCAGAGGAGGATTCAGAGACAGATGACCAGTCCTATTTCCCCCCAAGGTGTATGCTCTAACTTGGCAGGGTTATGTTGCTCATATCGTGTGTATGGTGTCTTGCATTTCTATGTCATTTGATTAGTTTAGACATGCTTTGTGTGAATGCCACCTGTTTAGTGTCTAATTACCATATATGTGAATTATGCATTGCCATCTTGTTGCAAGACATTATATATGTGAATTATGCAATGCTATCTTGTTGCAAAGGCATTATATATGTGAATTATCCAATGCCATGCTGTTTAGCCAATCATCATGTATGTGAATTATATCATGCTATCATTTTTTTGTATTACGTGTTCCATTTGTCAACAACATTTGTATATTCAACTACTCTTCCTGTGCATCAACCATTTGAAGCGGTGATGGAAGTATCTGGAGTGAAAACAAGGTATTCAGAGCAGACAATGCTACCTGCTGAAGCAGACATCTTGCTGGTTACAGAGAGCTCCTCAGAGGAGGATTCAGAGACTGATGACCAGTCCTATTTCCCCCTGAGGTCTATGCTCAAACTTGGCAGGGTCATATTACCCATGTCATGCATGGTGCCTTGCATTGCTTAGTTTTTACATCATATATGGATTGCCATCTGCTCACTTGATTACTATATAAATCGTATATTTGAATTATATCATGCCATCATGTTTACATACATAGCATGTATCTGAATTATGGCATGGCAACCCATTTAATAAAGACATCATATAGTTATATCATCTCATCCTGTTTAGTGTTTACAGTCATCATATTTTGAATTATGTCATTCTATCCGTGAATTATATCATGCTATCAAGTTTCCATAGGCGGCATGTATGTGAATTATGGCACGCCAACCTATTTAATAAACACATTATGTAGTTATATCATGTCATCCTGTTTACATAGTCATCATATTTTGAACTATGTCTTTCCATCTTTTTTAGTTAGCCATCATAATGTGAAATTGTGTCATGCTATCCTGTTTAGTTAGCCATCATATATGTGAAATTGTGTCATGCTATCATGTTTGGTTAGACAACATAAATGTGAATTATTTCATGCCCTCTTTTATTCCCCACTATCCATTGCACATGTCTTATCATACAATGTCTATACATTCAATTACTTTTATTGTTTATCAGCCATTTGAATTGGAGAGGGTGATGGCAGTATCTAAGGGAGTAACAACACGGTCTTCAGAAAAGATAGTGCTACCAGTTGATGCAGATAGAACCATGGTTGTACTTGCCCAAGAACCAGCCCCACCACACATAACCCAGACTCTCGCAGATTGTACCCCTACCCAGTTGGACAAAGAACCAGCTACTCCCCTTCCAACCCCAACCCCAGCAGATAGTAACCCAGTTCCAGTTGACACAGCACCGTCTCCACCACAAAGCACCCAAACACGATCAGTTAGTAAGGGAACTGCAGTGCCCAAAGCACGAGGACCACCACTCCGAATCCTAACTCAACGCTTAAAGGAGAAGAAGAATTGTTCTCAGGTCAGGTTCTGTAGCTATGGTTCATACTCCTTTGCTCTTGCATCACTGTATTTACTCATACCAACTATTTTCAAAATTGAAGGATGGAATTGAAACTCCAATGACGGAACAGGTATGTTTTAAACCTGTTTCTTTAACTGGTTTGCTGTTGTAACTTGCTCTATGTTGATTTTAGTTTCAATTGAATAAACAGCTATGTTCTCATGTCATGCACATTACAAGTGTTGTTATTGCTCTATAGTTTCCCACACTTATATTCTGTCTATTCTGCTTTGTCTTGAACAAATATTATTTGAACTGTGTCTCTATCTTGATTTGGCAACAAAAACTAGAATGATATAGACCATAAAGTGACCATGGTACATAGATATATGTTTGTTTCATGCTGTTATCCTATCCACTTTACTACTGATACCAAAATGAGTTTCATATACAACATGGTAAACCTGTGATGTGTCTGCTTGTTTCTCTTTTAGAATGCGGACAAAATATTGGAGAATAGTACCCCGTTATGCAATGGTAAAGGAAGTAATGCAGATAAGGTTCAAGATAGTGAGTCATCCCTGTTGGTCTCCAAGAAAGCTGATAAAAACTATCTTGACGGCGGTGAGAGAACCCAAAAGTCCTGTCTTGATGTAGTGTTCGAGTTACTGGCCACTACTGCTGGCACAAGCTCTTCGAACTCGCTTCCTGAATCAGTTCGTCTTCTTCAGTCTCAACTTCAAGTTGAAAGACATCGATCAGATGTGCTGCGACAGGAAGCTGAAGGACTGAGGACGTCCCTGCAGAATTCAGATGCATACTTTCTCGTGCAACGGCAAGCGCTGGAGGATTTAAGCGCCAAACAAGAGAAAGTTAATAAGCTTGCTAAGCATCTTGCCAGCATTATAGGTACACAGGATATTGTTTCTTGAGATCTTCTGAAGTGGTTTCAGTTCTGGACTTGTTTTGTTGCGGCGTTTATTTGCACTAGTCTCCAACTTTGACAACCAGTGTATATGATATGCTGCTTTGTTCCCTATATTTGCACTGGTGGCGAACTCTGATGCCTAGTGGATGTAATATGTGTAATAGCTGTGATAGCCTAGCGTAAGTTGCTTGCTTATTTATTTCCTTGTTGTCTTGTTTATTTGTTTGCTTGTAGTCAGTGCAGTTCTTTTTCCGTGGTTTGGCCGCAATAACCTATTTTTTAAAACTAGACCACAATAACCATGGGCTACATATTTACTGTAGTTACCATGGGCCTCCTACGGGCCGTAGAAACAATGGGCCTTGTAAGAGCCATAGAAACAATGCGCCTTCTACGGGCTGTAGCATCAATGGGCCTTATACGGGCCGTATGATCGATCGGCCAAACATGGGCCAATAACATACCGCATTATGGGCCGTAAATTGGCTAGATTTGGAATCGTCCATTCATGGGCCTACAATAACGGGTCATCGTTAATCGGCTGTATTTGATGACGCTATGAAAATGACCCAACGGATTAACGGGCCACAAACGGGCCGATTGTAACCACGGGCTGAATTTGGCCCACAAGCAGAAAAGGCCAGTAACAGGCCGTAAGTAACCGAATGCTGGAAATAAGCCCAAGAATAAATGGGCCCTAAGAAGGCCGAAAGATAACACGGGTTGGAAACGGGCCAATGGAATAATGGGCCGTTACTGGGTATGAAGCAATACACTGTTCATTGCGGGCCATATTCACTACGGGCCGTTAATGGGCCAAGAGTTTCAAATGGCCTCGTATGGGCCGAAAGACATCATGGGCCATACATGGGCCGGAAGTTACAACGGTCTGGAATCATATTGGACGGCCCAGATGAAGCTACTGGGCTTAATTCCGATAGGCCGTAACGGGTCGTGAGTTAGCGGGCCGTAAATGGGCTATATAGGAACAGGCTTTCCATGGGCCAGCCCTTTACCTTTTGACCAAGTCAAACGGGCTGGCCTTTTCACCGGAATGGGCCTCTGTTGGCCCGTGCCACGTGTCGACCTATCATAGGCGCCTCCTGTCCAATGAATGGATGACATCTGTCCCAACGGTAAGCCAACATGTGTTTCCTCCGGCCAATGACAATTTTACACGTGGAAAATCCTCATTGGTCCGGGCTATTAACGGGTTATCGGATCCAAAACTGGACCCGGTAGCTTAACGACGACCCGTTACGGTGGATGCCACGTGTCGGTCACCCTTGACAAAAGCAATTCCATGACGCGCGATTTATCGTCATGGAAGTGGACACTTCCGTGATGATAATTTTGGTAATGTCATGGAACACTTCTACTACAGCACATGTATGACTATCTTGATTCTGTCATAAATTTGTCATGGATGTACATGCATGACAGAAAACGTGACCTACTGTGACAAACACGTATCATCATGGAAGTGTATTTTTTTGTAGTGTATTGCTTTCTTCATGACTTATACATGTTCCTCTGACTATGAGATTTTGCAACTCCCGAATACCGGAGGAACACTTCGTGTGCTATCAAACATCACAACGTAACTGGGTGATTATAAGGATGCTCTACAGGTGTCTCCAATGGTGTTTATTGAGTTGGCAATGATTGAGATTAGGATTTGTCACTCCGATTGTCGGAGAGGTATCTCTGGGCCCTCTCGGTAATGCACATCACAATAAGCCTTGCAAGCAATGTGACTAATGAGTTAGTTGCGGGATGATGCATTACGAAATGAGTAAAGAGACTTGCCGGTAATGAGATTGAACTAGGTATGGTGATACCGACGATCAAATCTCGCGCAAGTAACATACCGATGACAAAGGGAACAACGTATGTTGTTATGCGGTTTGACCGATAAATATCTTCGTAGAGTATGTAGGAGCCAAAATGAGCATCCAGGTTCCGCTATTGGTTATTGACCGGAGATGTGTCTCGGTCATGTCTACATAGTTCTCGAACCCGTAGGGTACGCACGCTTAACGTTCGATGACGATTCGTATTACTAGTTTATGTGATTTGATGTACCGAAGATTGTTCGGAGTCCCGGATGAGATCACAGACGTGACAAAGAGTCTCTAAATGGTCGAGACGTAAAGATTCATATATTGGAAGGTTACACTTGGACACCAGAATGGTTCGGGTCATTTCGGATAAGTTTTGGAGTCCCGGGGGTTACCGGAACCCCCCCCCCCCTGAGAAGTTATTGGGCCTCATGGGCCTAGTGGTGGAAGAGAGGAGGCAGGCCAAGGTGTGGCGCGCGCGCCCCTAGCCCAAACCGAATTGTACTAGGGCTAGGGGGGCGCCTGATACGTTCATTTTGCATCATGCTTTTATATCGATATTTATTGCATTATGGGCTGTTATTACACATTATGTCACAATACTTATGCCTATTCTCTCTTATTTTACAAGGTTTACATAAGGAGGGAGAATGCTGGCAGCTGGAATTCTGGGCTGGAAAAGGAACAAATATTAGAGACCTATTATGCACAACTCCAAAAGTCCTGAAACTCCACAAAAGTTATTTTTGGAAATAATAAAAAATACTGAGCGAAAGAAATACCAGAGGGGGGCCCACACCCTGCCCACGAGGGTGGGGCGCGCCCTACCCCCTGGGCGCGCCCCCCTGCCTCGTGGGCCCCCTGTTGGCCCTCCAGTGCCCATCTTCTGCTATATGAAGTCTTTTGTCCGAAGAAAAATCATAAGCAAGCGTTCGGCATGAGACTCCGTCGCCACGAGGCAGAACCTTGGCGGAACCAATCTAGGGCTCCGGCAGAGCTGTTCTGCTGGGGACACTTCCCTCCAGGAGGGGGAAATCATCGCCATCGTCATCACCAACGCTCCTCTCATCGGGAGAGGGCAATCTCCATCAGCAACTTCACCAGCACCATCTCCTTTCAAACCCTAGTTCATCTCTTGTATCCAATTCTTGTCTCTAAGTCTGGGATTGGTACCTGTAGGTTGCTAGTAGTGTTGATTACTCCTTGTAGTTGATGCTAGTTGGTTTATTTGGTGGAAGATCATATGTTCAGATCCTATATGCATATTGATACTCCTCTGATTATGAACATGAATATGCTTTGTGAGTAGTTACGTTTGTTCCTGAGGACATGGGAGAAGTCTTGCTATTAGTAGTCATGTGAATTTGGTATTCGTTCGATATTTTGATGAGATGTATGTTGTCTCTCCTCTAGTGGTGTTATGTGAACGTCGACTACATGACACTTCACCATTATTTGGGCCTAGAGGAAGGCATTGGGAAGTAATATGATGGGTTGCTAGAGTGACAGAAGCTTAAACCCTAGTTTATGCGTTGCTTCGTAAGGGGCTGATTTGGATCCACATGTTTCATGCTATGGTTAGGTTTACCTTAATACTTCTTTTGTAGTTGCGGATGCTTGCAATAGGGGTTAATCCTAAGTGGGATGCTTGTTCAAGTAAGGACAGCACCCAAGCACCGGTCCACCCACATATCAAACTATCAAAGTACCGAACGCGAATCATATGAACGTGATGAAAACTAGCTTGACGATAATTCCCATGTGTCCTCGGGAGCGCTTTTCTCTATATAAGAGTTTGTCCAGGCTTGTCCTTTGCTACAAAAAGGATTGGGCCACCTTGCTGCACTTTATATACTTTTGTTACTTGTTGCTCGTTACAAATTATCCTATCACAAAACTATCTGTTACCTATAATTTCAGTTCTTGCAGAGAATACCTTGCTGAAAACCGCTTATCATTTCCTTCTGCTCCTTGTTGGGTTCGACACTCTTACTTATCGAAAGGACTACGATCGAAAGGACTACGATAGGTCCCCTATACTTGTGGGTCATCAAGACTCTTTTCTGGCGCCGTTGCCGGGGAGTGAAGCGCCTTTGGTAGGTGGAATTTGGTAAGGAAAAATTTATATAGTGTGCTGAAATTTACTGTCACTTGTTACTATGGAAAGTAATCCTCTGAGGGGCTTGTTCGGGGTATCTTCACCCCGACCAGTAGAGCAAAGAGTTGCTCCTCAACCTACTGAACCTACTGAAAATGAAAATGTCTACTTTGAAATTCCTTCGGGTATGTTAGAAAAACTGCTACCTAATCCTTTTGCAGGAGACGGAACAATATCATCCTGATGAGCACCTAATATATGTGGATGAAGTTTGTGGATTATTTAAGCTTGCAGGTATACCCGATGATGTTATTAAGATGAAGGTCTTCCCTTTATATTTGAAGGGAGATGCATTGACATGGTATAGGCTATGTGATGATATGGGATCATGGAACTACAAACGATTGAAATTGGAATTTCATCAGAAGTTTTATCCTATGCATCTTGTTCATCGTGATCGCAATTATATATATAATTTTTGGCCTCGCGAAGGAGAAAGCATCGCTCAAGCTTGGCGGAGGCTTAAATCAATGTTATATTCATGCCCCAATCATGAGCTCCCAAGAGAAATAATTATTCAAAATTTTTATGCTCGGCTTTCTGATAACACTCACACCATGCTCGATACTTCTTGTGTTGGCTCTTTTATGATGAAGACTATTGAATTCAAATGGGATTTATTGGAAAGAATTAAACGCAACTCTGAAGATTGGGATCTCGATGAAGGTAAGGAGTCAGGTATGACACCTAAGTTTGATTGTGTTAAATCTTTTATGGATACCGATGTTTTCCGTAAATTTAGCACTAAATACGGACTTGATTCTGAGATAGTAGCTTCTTTCTGTGAATCTTTTGCTACTCATGTTGATCTCCCTAAGGAGAAGTGGTTTAAATATCATCCTCCCATAGAAGTAAAAGTAGCTGCACCTATTAAAGTTGAAGAAAAGACTATCACTTATAATGATCCTATTGTTCCTACTACTTATGTTGAGAAACCACCTTTCCCTGTTAGAATAAAGGATCACGCTAAAGCTTCAACTGTGGTTCGTAAAAGCAATATTAGAACCTATACACCTCTTGAGCAAGTTAAAGTTGAACCTAATATTGCTATTGTTAAAGATCTCTTGGCTGATAATATTGATGGGCATGTTATTTATTTCCGTGAAGATACTGCTAGAATTGCTAAACCTTGTGCTAAAGATAAACATAGACCTGTGGTAGGCATGCCTGTTATTTCTGTTAAAATAGGAGATCATTGTTATCATGGCTTATGTGACATGGGTGCTAGTGCTAGTGCAATACCTATTGACTTCTACAAAGAAATTATGCATGATATTGCACCTACTGAGTTAGAAGATATTGATGTCACAATTAAACTTGCCAATAGGAATACTATTGCACCCATGGGAATTGTTAGAGATGTTGAAGTCTTGTGTGGGAAAACTAAATATCCTGCTGATTTTCTTGTTCTTGGTTCCCCACAAGATAGCTTTTGTCCCATTATATTTGGTAGACCCTTCTTGAACACTGTTAATGCTAAGATAGACTGCGAAAAGGATGTTGTTACTATTGGTTTGGGTGATATGTCTCATGAGTTTAATTTCTCTAAATTTCGTAGACAACACCGTGAAGAGGAATTGCCTAGTAAGGATGAAATTATTGGTCTTGCTTCTATTGCCGTACCTCCTAATGATCCTTTGGAACAATATTTGCTAGACCATGAAAATGATATGTTTATGAATGAAAGAAGGGAAATAGATGAAGTATTCTTTAAACAGGAACCCATCCTGAAACACAATTTGCCTATAGAAATCCCAGGGGATCCTCCTCCACCCAAGGGTGATCCCGTGTTCGAGCTTAAACCGTTACCTGATACTCTTAAATATGCTTATCTTGATGAGAAAAAGGTATATCCTGTTATTATTAGTGCTAACCTTTCAGAGCATGAAGAAGAGAGATTATTGAAAACTCTGAAGAAGCACCGTGCTGCTATTGGTTATACTCTTGATGATCTTAAGGGCATTAGTCCCACTCTATGTCAACACAAAATAAATTTGGAGAAAGATGCCAAACCAGTTCGTGATCACCAACGACGGCTGAATCCTAAGATGAAAGAAGTGGTAAGAAAGGAAATACTAAAGCTCCTTGAGGCAGGTATAATTTATCCCGTTGCTGATAGTCAGTGGGTAAGTCCTGTCCATTGTGTTCCTAAGAAAGGAGGTATTACTGTCGTTCCTAATGATAAAGATGAATTGACCCCGCAAAGAATTATTACAGGTTATAGGATGGTAATTGATTTCCGCAAATTGAATAAAGCTACTAAAAAGGATCATTACCCCTTACCTTTTATCGATCAAATGCTAGAAAGATTATCCAAACATACACATTTTTGCTTTCTAGATGGTTATTCTGGTTTCTCTCAAATACCTGTGTCAGCTGATGATCAATCTAAGACCACTTTCACTTGTCCTTTTGGTACTTTTGCTTATAGACGTATGCCTTTTGGTTTATGTAATGCACCTGCTACCTTTCAAAGATGCATGATGGCTATATTCTCTGACTTTTGTGAAAAGATTTGTGAGGTTTTCATGGACGATTTCTCCGTCTATGGATCCTCTTTTGATGATTGCTTGAGCAACCTTGATCGAGTTTTGCAGAGATGTGAAGAAACTAACCTTGTCTTGAATTGGGAGAAGTGCCACTTTATGGTTAATGAAGGTATTGTCTTGGGGCATAAAATTTCTGAAAGAGGTATTGAAGATGATAAAGCCAAGGTCGATGCTATTGAAAAGATGCCATGTCCCAAGGACATCAAAGGTATAAGAAGTTTCCTTGGTCATGCCGGTTTTTATAGGAGGTTCATTAAGGACTTCTCAAAAATTTCTCGACCTCTGACTAATTTGCTACAAAAAGATATACCATTTGTCTTTGATGATGATTGTGTAGAAGCATTTGAAATACTTAAGAAAGCATTGATTTCTGCACCTATTGTTCAGCCACCTGATTGGAATTTACCCTTTGAAATTATGTGTGATGCTAGTGATTATGCTGTAGGTGCTGTTCTAGGGCAAAGAGTTGATAAGAAATTAAATGTTATTCAATACGCTAGTAAAACTCTAGACAATGCTCATAGAAATTATGCTACTACTGAAAAGGAATTCTTAGCAGTTGTATTTGCTTGTGATAAGTTCAGACCTTATATTGTTGATTCTAAAGTAACTATTCACACGGATCATGCTGCTATTAAATATCTTATGGAAAAGAAAGATGCTAAACCTAGACTTATTAGATGGGTTCTCTTGCTACAAGAATTTGATTTACATATTATTGATAGAAAGGGAGCTGAGAACCCCGTTGCAGACAACTTGTCTAGGTTAGAAAATGTTCTTGATGACCCACTACCTATTGATGATAGCTTTCCTGATGAACAATTAAATGTCATAAATGCTTCTCGTACTACTCCATGGTATGCTGATTATGCTAATTACATCGTTGCTAAATTCATACCACCTAGTTTCACATACCAACAAAAGAAAAAGTTTTCTATGATTTAAGACATTACTTCTGGGATGACCCACATCTTTATAAAAGGAGTAGATGGTGTTATTAGACGTTGTGTACCTGAGCATGAACAGGAACAGATCCTACGCAAGTGTCACTCCGAGGCTTATGGAGGACACCACGCTGGAGACAGAACTGCACATAAGGTATTGCAATCCGGTTTTTATTGGCCTACTCTCTTCAAGGATGCCCGTAAGTTTGTTTTATCTTGTGATGAATGTCAAAGAATTGGTAATATTAGTAGACGTCAAGAAATGCCTATGAATTATTCACTTGTTATTGAACCATTTGATGTTTGGGGCTTTGATTATATGGGACCTTTTCCTGCCTCTAATGGATACACACATATTTTAGTTGTTGTTGATTACGTTACTAAGTGGGTAGAAGCTATTCCAACTAGTAGTGCCGATCTTAACACTTCTATTAAAATACTTAAAGAAGTTATTTTTCCGAGGTTTGGAGTCCCTAGATATTTAATGACTGATGGTGGTTCACATTTCATTCATGGTGCTTTCCGAAAAATGCTTGCTAAATATGATGTTAATCATAGAATTGCATCTCCTTATCACCCACAGTCTAGTGGTCAAGTAGAATTGAGCAATAGAGAGCTCAAATTAATTTTGCAAAAGACTGTTAATAGATCTAGAAAGAATTGGTCCAAGAAACTGGATGATGCATTATGGGCTTATAGAACTGCATATAAAAATCCTATGGGTATGTCTCCGTATAAAATGGTTTATGGAAAAGCATGTCACTTACCTCTCGAACTAGAACATAAGGCTTATTGGGCTATTAAAGAGCTCAACTATGATTTCAAACTTGCCGGTGAGAAGAGGTTATTTGACATTAGCTCACTTGATGAATGGAGAACCCAAGCCTATGAGAATGCCAAATTGTTTAAAGAAAAGGTTAAAAGATGGCATGACAAAAGGATACAAAAGCGTGAGTTTAATGTAGGAGATTATGTATTACTATACAACTCTCGTTTAAGATTTTTTGCAGGAAAACTTCTCTCTACATGGGAAGGCCCTTACGTTATCGAGGAGGTCTATCGTTCCGGTGCCATAAAAATCAATAACTTCGAAGGCACAAATCCGAAGGTGGTGAACGGTCAAAGAATTAAACATTATATCTCAGGTAATCCTATAAATGTGGAAACCAATGTTATTGAAACCATAACCCCGGAGGAATACATAAGGGACACTTTCCGGAACGTTTCAGACTCCGAAAAGGAATAGGTATGTGGTACGGTAAGTAAACCGACTCCAAAACAGTTCTAATGGAAATTTTTCTCCGTTTTGGAATATTTAGAAAAATAGAAAAATAAGAAGCAGTCTGGGAAGGACACGAGGCCTCCACGAGGGTGGAGGGCGCGCCCTACCCTACTGGGCGCGCCCCCTACCTCGTGGGCACCTCGTGTGCTCTCCGGACTCTGTTTTCTTGCACGATACGTATTTTGGTCGGTAAAAATTCATTATATAATCTCCCGAAGGTTTTGACTCCTGTATCACGCAAATATCCTCTGTTCTTGTTTCGAGCTGTTTTTCTGATAGATCTAAATCATCATGACGTCTCCAAGTGCCCCCAAGGACAAGTTCTTCGAGAAGGTCATCAATCCCTACTTCGCGGAGGTGCTGCAACACCCTCAAACCATTGAGATGCATGAGGGGGTGCTGTACATCCGCGATGTTGAGGGACCAAGGAAGACCGGAAGCGTGGAGACAAGGCTCGAGGCAATGGAGCAACAAGTTTTCAAGTGCCAGGAGATGGTGGAGCGTGGACTTGATTCCAATCACATGATGATCGCGGAGTTCACCAACAACCACAAGCTGGATGCCAAGGACATTGGGGAGGCCATCTTCAAGCTCCACGAGAAAATCGAGCACCTCCAAGCCCAAATCTATTACCTGCAAAACCAAAATTGTGAGTATGAATATAGATTCAAGAGAATGAGTTTGGCTGCAGATTTGAGGATCCCGGAGACTCGATCATCCTTCTATGATGGTGAGCCCATGCCTTGGAAGATGGATGACAAGCCTACTTCATCAACAACCCCATCACCACCTTCTTCACCAGCAAAGGAGATATAATCACATGGGTATGGGCACTCCCCTTGGCAACTGCCAAGCTTGGGGGAGATGCCCCGGTATCGTATCACCACCACATCTCCTTTCTTTACCGTTTTTCTTAGTTCGATCCTATTAGTAGTATCTTGATCTGGTAGAATAAAGTTTTGGTATGATCTAGTTTTGAGTTTTGCTTTATGATCCTTCTATGTAATCGAGTCCGTGAGCTATATATATAATAAAGATTAGTGTTGAGTCAAGGGCTTGATTGTCTTGCTATGATTTTGAGTGAATAAAAGAAAGAGAAAAGAATAAAAAGAAACAAAGAGATCATATTGATTTTATGGAGAGTAATGACTTCACATAGAAAGAGTATGATGATTAAAAGTTGTTGAGAGTTGACAAACATAGCTTTGGTCATTGTTGCAATTAATAGGAAGTAATAAAGAAAGAGAGGTTTCACATATAAATATACTATCTTGGACATCTTTTATGATTGTGAGCACTCATTAAAATATGACATGCTAAAGAGTTGATGTTGGACAAGGAAGACAACGTAATGGGTTATGTTTTCTTATATCTGAGATAAAGTATATTGTCATGGATCATCCAACATGTTGAGCTTGCCTTTCCCCCTCATGCTAGCCAAATTCTTTGCACCAAGTAGAGATACTACTTGTGCTTCCAAAAACCCTTAAACCAGTTTTGCCATGAGAGTCCACCATATCTACCTATGGATAGAGTAAGATCCTTCAAGTAAGTTGTCATCGGTGCAAGCAATAAAAATTGCTCTCTAAATATGTATGATTGATTGGTGTGGAGGAAATAAGCTTTACACGATCTTGTGATGTGGAAGAAATAAAAGCGACGGACTGCATAATAAAGGTTCATATCACAAGTGGCAATATAAAGTGACGTTCTTTCGCATTAAGATTTTGTGTATCCAACCCTGAAAGCGCATGGCAACCTCTGCTTCCCTCTGCGAAGGGCCTATCTTTTATGTTTATTTTCTACCTTATGCAAGAGTCATGGTGATCTTCACCTTTCCTTTTTACATTTTATCCTTTGGCAAGCACAGTATGTTGGAAAGATTCTGATATATATATTTAATTGGATGTAAGTTAGCATGAGTTATTATTGTTGACATTACCCTTGAGGTAAAAGGTTGGGAGGCGAAACTATAAGCCCCTATCTTTCTCTGTGTCCGATTAAAACTCCGTAACCACAAATATTGCATGAGTGTTAGCAATTGTGAAAGACTAAATTTTAGTTGAGTATGTGGACTTGCTGAAAAGCTCTGACATAGACACTTTCTGATGTTATGATAAATTGCAATTGCTTCAATGACTGAGATTATAGTTTGTTGGTTCTCAATAAAGTTTCTGATTCATACTTTGCATTGTGAATAGATTATTACTTGAGCATAAGAGATCATATGACAATATCCATATATGTTGCTGTTATGAGAATGATCATGATGCCCTCATGTCCGTATTTTATTTTATCGACACCTCTACCCCTAAACATGTGGACATATTTATCGTTATTGGCTTCCGCTTGAGGACAAGCGAGGTCTAAGCTTGGGGGAGTTGATACGTCCATTTTGCATGATGCTTTTATATCGATATTTATTGCATTATGGGCTGTTATTACACATTATGTCACAATACTTATGCCTATTCTCTCTTATTTTACAAGGTTTACATAAGGAGGGAGAATGCCGGCAGCTGGAATTCTGGGCTGGAAAAGGAGCAAATATTAGAGACCTATTCTGCACAACTCCAAAAGTCCTGAAACTCCATGAACGTTATTTTTGGAAATAATATAAAATACTGAGCGGAAGAAATATCAAAGGGGGCCCACACCCTAGCCACGAGGGTGGGGGCGCGCCCTACCCCCTGGCCGCGCCCCCTGCCTCGTGGGCCCCCTGTTGGCCCTCCGGTGCCCATCTTCTTCTATATGAAGTCTTTGGTCCGAAGAAAAATCATAAGCAAGCTTTCGGGACGAGACTCCGCCGCCACGAGGCGGAACCAATCTAGGGCTCCGGCAGAGCTGTTCTGCTGGGGACACTTCCCACCGGGAGGGGGAAATCATCGCCATCGTCATCACCAATGCTCCTCTCATCGGGAGAGGGCAATCTCCATCAACATCTTCACCAGCACCATCTCCTCTCAAACCCTAGTTCATCTCTTGTATCCAATTCTTGTCTCTAAGTCTGGAATTGGTACCTGTAGGTTGCTAGTAGTGTTGATTACTCCTTGTAGTTGATGCTAGTTGGTTTATTTGGTGGAAGATCATATGTTCAGATCCTATATGCATATTAATACTCCTCTGATTATGAACATGAATATGCTTTGTGAGTAGTTACGTTTGTTCCTGAGGACATGGGAGAAGTCTTGCTATTAGTAGTCATGTGAATTTGGTATTCGTTCGATATTTTGATGAGATGTATGTTGTCTCTCCTCTAGTGGTGTTATGTGAACGTCGACTACATGACACTTCACCATTATTTGGGCCTAGAGGAAGGCATTGGGAAGTAATAAGTAGATGATGGGTTGCTAGAGTGACAGAAGCTTAAACCCTAGTTTATGCGTTGCTTCGTAAGGGGCTGATTTGGATCCACATGTTTCATGCTATGGTTAGGTTTACCTTAATACTTCTTTTGTAGTTGCGGATGCTTGCAATAGGGGTTAATCATAAGTGGGATGCTTGTTCAAGTAAGGACAGCACCCAAGCACCGGTCCACCCACATATCAAATTATCAAAGTACCGAACGCGAATCATATGAACGTGATGAAAACTAGCTTGACGATAATTCCCATGTGTCCTCGGGAGCACTTTTCTCTATATAAGAGTTTGTCCAGGCTTGTCCTTTGCTACAAAAAGGATTGGGCCACCTTGCTGCACTTTATTTACTTTTGTTACTTGTTGCTCGTTACAAATTATCCTATCACAAAACTATCTGTTACCTATAATTTCAGTGCTTGCAGAGAATACCTTGCTGAAAACCGCTTATCATTTCCTTCTGCTCCTCGTTGGGTTCGACACTCTTACTTATCGAAAGGACTACAATAGATCCCCTATACTTGTGGGTCATCACCACCAGCCCCCCTTCCGTCTCTTCTCCCTCTCCTTCCCCCCTTCTCCTTGTGGAAGTAGGAAAGGGGGGGCGAATCCTACTTGGAGTAGGAATCCCCCCCCCCCCTTGGGCGCGCCTCCTCCTGGCCGGCCTCCTCCTCCCTCCCTCCTTTATATACGTGGGGAGGGGGGCACCCAAAGGTACAACAGACAATCTCTTAGCCGTGTGCGGTGCCCCCCTCCACAGTTTTACACCTCGGTCATATCGTCGTAGTGCTTAGGCGAAGCCCTGCGCCGGTAACTTCATCATCACCGTCACCATGCCGTCGTGCTGATGGAACTCTCCCTCGGCCTCAGCTGGATCTAGAATTCGAGGGACATCACCGAGCTGAACGTGTGCAGATCGCGGAGGTGTTGTGCATTCGGTACTTGATCGGTTGGATCGCGAAGACGTTCGACTACATCAACCGCGCTACTAAACGCTTCCGCTTTTGATCTACGAGGGTACGTGGACACACTCTCCCCGCTCATTACTATGCTTCTCCTAGATAGCTCTTACGTGATCGTAGGAAATTTTTGAAATACTACGTTCCTCATCACATAAATCAATTCCAGTGATTCCTACACCAATTAGTGAGGAAGCTAATGATGATGATCATGAAACTTCTGATCAAGTTACTACCTAACCTCATAGGTCAACCAGATTAAGATCCGCACCAGAGTGGTACGGTAATCCTATTCTGGACGTCATGTTACTTGACCATGACGAACCTACAAACTATGAGGAAGCGATGATGAGCCCAGATTCCGCGAAATGGCTTAAGGCCATGAAATCTGAGATGGGATCCATGTATGAGAACAAAGTGTGGACTTTGGTTGACTTGCCCGATGATCGGCAAGCCATAGAAAATAAATGGATCTTCAAGAAGAAGACCGACACTGACGGTAATGTTACTGTCTACAAAGATCGACTTGTTGCAAAAGATTTTCGACAAGTTCAAGGGGTTGACTACGATGAGACTTTCTCACCCGTAGCGATGCTTAAGTCTGTCCGAATCATGTTAGCAATTGCCACATTTTATGATTATGAAATTTGGCAAATGGACGTCAAAACTGCATTCTTGAATGGATTTCTAGAAGAAGAGTTGTATATGATGCAACCAGAAGGTTTTGTCGATACAAAGGGTGCTAACAAAGTGTGCAAGCTCCAGCGATCCATTTATGGACTGGTGCAATCCTCTCGGAGTTGGAATAAATGTTTTGATAGTGTGATCAAAGCATATGGTTTTATACAGACTTTTGGAGAAGCCTGTATTTACAAGAAAGTGAGTGGGAGCTCTGTAGCATTTCTAATATTATATGTGGATGACATATTGCTGATTGGAAATGATATAGAATTTCTGGATAGCATAAAAGGATACTTGAATAAGAGTTTTTTCTATGAAAGACCTCGGTGAAGTTGCTTACATATTGGGCATTAAGATCTATAGAGATAGATCAAGACGCTTAACTGGACTTTCACAAAGCACATACCTTGATAAGATTTTGAAGAAGTTCGAAATGGATCAGTCAAAGAAAGGGTTCTTGCCTGTGTTACAAGGTGTTAAGTTGAGTGAGACTCAATGCCCGACCACTGTAGAAGATAGAGAGAAAATGAAAGTCATTCCCTATGCCTCAGCCATAGGTTCTATCATGTATGCAATGCTGTGTACCAGACCTGATGTGTGCCTTGCTATAAGTATAGTAGGGAGGTACCAAAGTAATCCAGGAGTGGATCACTGGACAGCGGTCAAGAACATCCTGAAATACCTGAAAAGGACTAAGGATATGTTTCTCGTTTATGGAGGTGACAAAGAGCTCGTCGTAAATGGTTACGTCGATGCAAGATTTGACACTGATCCGGATGACTCTAAGTCACAAACTAGATACGTGTTTATATTGAATGGTTGAGCTGTCAGTTGGTGCAGTTCCAAACAGAGCGTCGTGGCGGGATCTACGTGTGAAGTGGAGTACATAGCTGCTTCGGAAGAAGCGAATGAAGGAGTCTGGATGAAGGAGTTCATATCCGATCTAGGTGTCATACCTAGTGCATCGGGTCCAATGAAATTTTTTGTGACAATACTGGTGCAATTTCCTTGGCAAAGGAATCCAGATTTCACAAGAAGACCAAGCACATCAAGAGACGCTTCAATTCCATCCGTCATCAAGTGTCAGAAGGGGACATAGAGATTTCCAAGATACATACGGATCTGAATGTTGCAGACCTGTTGACTAAGCCTCTCTCACGAGCAAAACATGACCAGCACAAAGATTCCATGGGTGTTAGAATCATTACTATGTAATCTAGATTATTGACTCTAGTGCAAGTGGGAGACTGAAGGAATTGTGCCCTAGAGGCAATAATAAAGTTGTTATTTATATTTCCTTATATCATGATAAATGTTTATTATTCATGCTAGAATTGTATTAACCGAAAACTTAGTACATGTGTGAATACATAGACAAACAGAGTGTCCCTAGTATGCCTATACTTAAGTAGCTTGTTTATCAAAGATGGTTATGTTTCCTAGCCATAGACATGTGTTGACATTTGGTGAACCGGATCACATCATTAGAGAATGATGTGATGGACAAGACCCATCCGTTAGCTTAGCAGTATGATCGTTTAGTTTATTGCTATTGCTTTCTTCATGACTTATACATGTTCCTCTCACTATGAGATTATGCAACTCCCGAATATCGGAGGAACACTTAGTGTGCTATCAAACATCACAACGTAACTGGGTGATTATAAAGATGCTCTATAGGTGTCTCCGATGGTGTTTGTTGAGTTGGCATAGATCGAGATTAGGATTTGTCACTCCGATTGTCGGAAAGGTATCTCTAGGCCCTCTCGGTAATGCACATCACAATAAGCCTTGCAAGCAATGTGACTAATGAGTTAGTTGCAGGATGATGCATTATGGAACGAGTAAAGAGACTTGACGGTAACGAGATTGAACTAGGTATGGTGATACCGACGATCGAATCTCGGGCAAGTAACATACCGATGACAAAGGGAACAACGTATGTTGTTATGTAGTTTGGCCGATAAAGATCTTCGTAGAATATGTAGGAGCCAATATGAGCATCCAGGTTCCGCTATTGGTTATTGACCGGAGATGTGTCTCGGTCATGTCTACATAGTTCTCTAACCCGTAGGGTCCGCACGCTTAACGTTCGATGACGATTCGTATTATGAGTTTATCTGATTTGATGTACCAAAGGTTGTTCGGAGTCCCAGATGAGATCGCGGATGTGACAAGGAGTCTCGAAATGGTCGAGACATAAAGATTCATATATTGGAAGGTTACATTCGGACACCGGAATGGTTCTGGTCGTTTCGGATAAGTTTCGGAGTACCGGGGGTTACCGGACCCCCCCCCCCCCGAAGTTATTAGGCCTCATGGGCCTAGTGGTGGAAGAGAGGAGGCATGCCAAGGTGTGGCGCGCGCCCCCTAGCCCAAACCGAATTGGCTAGGGCTAGGGGGGCCGGGCCCCCCTTTCCTTCTCTTCTCCCTCTCCTTCCTCCCTTCTCCTTGTGGAAGTAGGAAAGGGGGGCGAATCCTACTTGGAGTAGGACTCCCCCCCCTTGGGCATGCCTCCTCCTGGCCGGCCTCCTCCTCCCTCCCTCCTTTATATAAGTGGGGAGGGGGGCACCCAAAGGTACAACAGACAATCTCTTAGCCGTGTGCGGTGCCCCCCTCCACAGTTTTACATCTCGGCCATATCGTTGTAGTGCTTAGGCGAAGCCCTGCACCGGTAACTTCATCATCACCGTCACCGCGCCGTCGTGCTGACAGAACTCTCCCTCGGCCTCAGCTGGATCTAGAGTTCGAGGGACGTCACCGAGCTGAACGTCTGCAGATCGCGGAGGAGTCGTGCGTTTGGTACTTGATCGGTTGGATCGCAAAGACGTTCGACTACATCAACCGTGTTACTAAACGCTTCCGCTTTCGGTCTACGAGGGTACGTGGACACACTCTCCCCGCTCGTTGCTATGCTTCTCCTAGATAGATCTTGCGTGATCGTAGGAAATTTTTGAAATATTACGTTCCCCAACACAAGTACTATTTTGGCATGTCCATTTGGTATGAAACTTTTATAGCACCTTCATATGACCAAATAACCCTGCCTTGCCAAAATTGAGCTCAAGTTGATACTCCATGTGAGTGCATCATCATGCTAAAGTTTCTGGACCATTTTGGCCAGTTGCAAAGCAACTATATTAAGCCTTGGTCCATTTCCCTCCAAAACCCCCAGGATTATAGTCCTTACTAAGATAATCATCCGAGACAACTCCATTGGCCCCAATCAATCCTCTGTTCATCACCAGTGCACAGCCAAGTTTGCTGCAGCAAACTTTACTCGAAGCCTCACATCTCTCCAGAGCCCCTCTGCTTGATCCAGCACCTCTCTCAGACTCCGTGATGCAGGGACTCACCACCAGACATATCACGGCAGCCCCTCTTGTCCTCTTCATGCCAGTCTGCGCGGTGACCACCGTTTTGGCATGACATCTTCGCGCTCTGGTGCCTCTGTCCTCTTCTCCCTCTGTCTACTCATCGTTCCAGCGAGCACAGGCATGTATAGCGTGTTTCCCGCATTGTCGCCATTTCCCCGAAGCCATTTCCCCTTTGTTTGCTTCTCCGGTGACCCGTCCCCGTCGCCGAACAGCAAGCGTCCATGGGCGAACTGTAGCCGACCGGCTCTGTTCGTGCCTCGGCCGCTTCTCCCTCGTGCCCCTCGACCGCTTCTTCCCCGTGAGGCATGCCAGCTGCTCCTCCTGTTGTCTTCCTCGCCTCACGAGCGCTCTGTTCGCGCCAGGGCACCGGCGACACGTCACCATGGCGGCACTCAGCTCGAACCGCCTCGCCCCGCCTATATAAGCACACCCGACCCTCTCTGAGCTCATCAGCCTACTCACCACTCTCCCTCTAGCCGCCCCAACCACCTAATCGAGCTCGAGGAGCCCTCCTGTCCTCCCTCTGCTACCATAGTCGCCGCCTCCCCTCGGCTTATACCCGAGCCATCCCGAGCTCTTTCTTTCGTTCCACCACCTCTAGAGATCTACACCACCCCTCCAGAGCCACTCCAGCACCCATCCCTCTCCTCCGGTGGCCTCTAGCCGCGATTCCTCTGGTGACTGAATCCTTCCTCCGTCGTGGGCATGACCGTGCCCGTTTCCAAGCTCCTTGGCGGCGAAGCTCACCACCGACCGATGCGTCTCGGCCTCCTGAACGGATTGGTAGGTCGCCCGCCCCGGGATGTGGCCTGGTTCGCCGGCAATCGCCACCGGAGCGTGAGCCCCTCCTCCGCATCGGGCGAATGGTGAGGTGGAAGAAGAAGACCTGCCAGCAGGCCCCACCCCTCCCGGGCCCCGCCCATCAGCCCCTCAGCGTTGACCCCGCCCCTGCCACCGTGGCAAGTGGAAGTGCATTCGGTAAACTACGCTTTTGGTTTACTAAAAACGTACTTCAGTTCTTCTTTGACTCAGAACGCGTTTTCCCGCAGCGAAGGCGTATTCTTCTAAAAGGCGCTTTCTGATTTTCCAGCCAGGGGCCTATTTGTAGAAGTTATTTTACAGATTGGTCCCTGAACTTCGTCGGGCTATATCTTTTCAACCGAGACTCCGTTTGAGGTGAATCCAAAGCCCATGTCTTCGTCTCGTCGAGCCCTACCTATTGGTAACACTTTCACTATGTGTTCACATACTGAAAATGACCTTATTTCCCTTGTCCCTAATCAGCCCCCTCCAAGGGAGAACCCTTTCGGCGAATCTTTCCGCGATCTTTCTGCGCTTCTCCCCGGTGTATCCTTCATCCCCAGGCAAGCCACGACAACAAATTGCATGATAGTCATGCATTAGCCATGGTTTTCAACTTGAATAATTAATAAATGTCTGTTTGTTTTGCAACTGCTATTGTTGTTTTGTTAATGCTTATAGTTTCATGTTCACCTTTGTGCTATGTTTCTATGCATCTGGTTATCATGTATTCTTGCTAGTATTTCTTTCATAGTAGTACATGTTGGTTGGTCATGTTCTTTGGTGCATGACCATCGTCTGCTACCGGGTACCGTTGATATGCATGTTTCCTTTTCATCTAGCTGGTTATATGCTTACCTGGTAGTATTGCCGTTATGTTCTTGGATGGTGGTTATTTCCGATACTAGTGGTTATGTTATGCTTATGTGTAGTGTTATACTTGTGTTATTCATGCTCGTCAGTATGTCATGCTCAGTTGGATATGATTTATTGTTGTTCATATGATTTATGATTATGTTGTACATCCATGCTCATGTTGATATCATGCATAATAGTTGCATCATGTTATGTAGTACATCCATGGCGCACGTGCATTTGGCCGCCCCCCTCCCTCCCTATTTATACGGCAACGACGATGGGGCCGGGGCGACGCTTCGTGAGGGCGTGGGATTAACTGCGCCCATGCCCCGGATGCCCCCGCAAATCCCGCGCCATTATGGCACGTGATCATTACACATCGGAAGGGCAACCGTTTGCCTCGGTCGCAGCGGATCCGCTCGCACGCCGAGGTTGTGTAGTGGTGGGCCCGGGCCTGTGGTGGCGTCCCATGCGCGTGTGGGCTGGCTGGCCGACTTGGCCTACTGGCGACATGTGGCATGCGAGCAATGGGCAGCAGGCCCGCCGCTCGGCGGCGCACCACCCGGCTCCCGCCTCGACGATTCAAATTCACCAAGCGGCTGGCTTCGCCTCTGCCGGTTTCTGGCACGCGGCTTCCACCAGCCGTACGTAGCGAGGGCATAGGATCTCTTTGAGGGGAAACTTCTGAGGCACCTCGTTCTCGATCCGTGGCGCCTGACCAGCTTCGGGGACTACTGTCGGGGGGATGGACACCGGGTAGCCTCATCCGCACCTAGTAAAGTTTCAAGACATCGGGGCCAGCAAAGCCCCTCATGCCTTCTGGACATGCGGCCGGTTCCTTGGGCCAGCTAGGACCAAGCGGCCGGTTTCCAAAAGACGGTGCACTCTTAGAAGGCGGCTTTGGGGGAGGCCGGTTCCCAGCAGACGGCCCCTCTTCCCCTCGGAGTCTGCACTCACCTGCTCTGACGAGACGGGGCGAAGCAAAAGGGCCACATGCTCCCCCGAATCCCGGAGGAGCGTGTCTACAGTACGAGCTGGCGAAGCGACCACCTACCCGCCTGGCGCGGGACTGCAGCCATGCGACTCATGACACGGCCCTCGTCAGCAAGGGTCATGCTACCGCCAAGGGCAATCAGTATGGCCCGCAGGCGGCAGGCCCTACCTGTCCGTGGGCTTCTAGAAGACGGCGCACCCCTAGAAGGCGGCTTTGGGGGCGGGCCAGCTTCCAGCAGCTGTCCCTTCCCTTCCCTCGGAGTTTGCACTCACCCACTATGACAAGACGGAGCGTGGCTACAGTGTGCGCTGACCAAGCGGCCACCAACCCGCCTGACGCGGGACTGTAGCCAGACGACTCCTGATGCGGACTCCGTCATCAAGGACAGAGCTACAGCGAAAGGCAATCAGCTGGGCCCGCAGGCGGCGGGCCCTACCTGTCGGCCGAATTCTCGGCAGCCGGCGGGGCCCACTAGAGGTGGGCCCCAGCAGCAGGCGGGGAACCCGGCGAACCTAGGCACTGACATCCGGGTCCTACACCCAGTCATATTACCATTGTACCCCTGGGGGGTTGGCCTATAAAACCCCCCAGGGCTCACCCATGCAAAGGGTTCAGCCCTCATTCCACACACCATAGCTAGGAGAAGAGAGGTAGCTCTGCCCTTCTTCCTCCTCTAGCAACACAGCTCAAGGAGCAACCTTGTATACACTTGATCATAGTCATCATAGCAGGAGTAGGGGTGTTATCTCTCCGGAGAGCCCGGAACCTGGGTACGTCTCGTGTGCTACCGAGCTCGTGCTCACTCTCGCTTCCGGAACCCGACGACGTCCTCATGGCTCCACCCATGATAAGCCACCCCCTGACATCTGACGTGAGATTACCACGACAAGAATAGTTATGGGCCTCGACGTCGTAGTATCAGCCGAAGCTTTGTCAGGCGTCCAGTTCAGCATTGCGGCACGGCTGGGCCGGCACCATCCTGTAGTGGTGGAGCCTGGACCCGCCCTGCACGCAATGACCTGGAGTGCAATGGGCGATGGGCCCAAGACCTCGGAGTGCTTAGGATGTAGACCGGCGGGGACCTCTCCGCTGAGCCTAGGTAGGGCTGCGACGTGTTGATCTTCCGAGGCTAGGCATTGACTCAGAAAAGTGTGTCCGGCCAGAGTAATCAAGCGTGTTGGAAAACGTGGTGCACCCCTGCAGGAAAGATTATCTATTCGAATAGCCCTGTCCACAGTAACGGACGTTCAGGCTTGTATCCTGATCTATAAATCTCGGATGACAACACTTTCTCAAAACAATCATGATATGATATAATAAGATGGTATCTCGCTAGCCCTTTCTGAGACCGCAAAACATAAATGCAGAGCACCTTTAAAGATCAAGGATTGACTAAACATTGTAATTCATGGTAAAAGAGATCCAGTCATAGTCATACCCAATATAAATTAATAGTAATGAATGCAAATGACAGCGGTGCTCTCCAACTGGTGCTTTTTAATAAGAGGGTGATCACTCAACATAAAAGTAAATACATCGGCCCTTCGCAGAGGGAAGCAGGGATTTGTAGAGGTGCCAGAGCTTGATTTTTGAAGAGATAAATAATATTTTGAGCGGCATACTTTCATTGTCAACATAACAACCAAGAGATGGCGATATCTTCCATGCTACACACATTATAGGCGGTTCCCAAACAGAATGGTAAAGTTTATACTCCCCCTCCACCAACAAGCATCAACCCATGGCTTGCTCGAAACAACGAGTGCCTCCAACTAACAAGAGTCCGGGCGGAGTTTTGTTTGCAATTATTTTGATTTGATTTGCATAAAGCATGGGACTGGGCATCCTGGTGACCAGCCATTTTCTCGTGAGTGAGGAGCGGAGTCCACTCCCCTTGAGAATAACCCGCCTAGCATGGAAGATACAGACAGCCCTAGTTGATACATTAGCTATTCGAGCATACAAAACAGAATTTCATTTGAAGGTTTAGAGTTTGGCACATACAAATTTACTTGGAACGGCAGGTAGATACTGCATATAGGAAGGTATAGTGGACTCATATGGAATAACTTTGGGGTTTAAGGGATTGGATGCACAAGCAGTATTCCCGCTTAGTACAAGTGAAGGATAGAAAAAGACTGGGAAGCGACCAACTAGAGAGCGACAACAGTCATGAACATGCATTAAAATTAATAAACATTGAGTGCAAGTATGAGTAGGATATAATCCACCATGAACATAAATATCGTGAAGGCTATGTTGATTTTGTTTCAACTACATGTGTGAACATGTGCCAAGTCAGGTCACTTGAATCATTCAAAGGAGGATACCACCCTATCATACCACATCACAACCATTTTAATAGCATGTTGGCACGCAAGGTAAACCATTATAAACTCCTAGCTAATTAAGCATGGCATAAGCAACTATAATCTCTAATTGTCATTGCAAACATGTTTATTCATAATAGGCTGAACCAGGAACGATGAACTAATCATATTTACAAAAACAAAACAGGTCGAGTTCATACAAGCTTCTCTCATCTCAATCAGTCCATCATATATCGTCATAATTGCCTTTCACTTGCATGACCGAACAATGTGAATAATAATAATAATAATAATAATAATAATAATAGTGCACGTGCATTGGACTAAGCTGGAATCTGCAGGCATTCAATAAACAGGAGAAGACAAGGCAATATAGCCTCTTGGTTAAATCAACAATAATGCATATAAGAGCCACTTCAATATTTTCATTATGGTCTTCTCCTATCGACCCCCAAAGAAAAGAAAATAAATAAAACTATTTACACGGGAAAGCTCCCAACAAACAAAAGAAGAACATGAAATCTTTTGGGGTTTTCTTTTAATTATTACTACTACAGCAAGAAAGTAAACTAGCTAAAAGCTACTACTAATTTTTTTGGTTTTTCTTAAAGTTTTTCAAACACACAAGAAGAAAGCATAAAAGGAAAATAAACTAGCATGGATATTACAGTGAAAGAGTACGAGCACCGACAACTAGCAATGAATGTGTGAACATAAATGTAATGTCAGTGAGAAATACGTACTCCCCCAAGCTTAGGCTTTTGGCCTAAGTTGGTCTACAGCCACGGATGGCCTGGCGGATATCCAAAGTTGTAACTGGGGTCGTACTGAGATGCAGCGGCTATTGCATCGTGGGCTGCAGCTTGGAGGCGAGCTGCCCTCGTCCTCCTCTCATACTCATTTGCCTCCTCCCTGGTTATAAAATATCTCCCCTTTGCCTGAAAGTAAAAGAGAGTAGGAGCAGGGAGGACAATATTGACGGCGTGACGCCTGTCAAAGATTAGTCGGTACTGGAGAGGCGGTTCATTCCTCTCAACAAACTGATGGTGAACCATGGCATTAAAATCCAGATAAGAAGGAGGCAATTCCATATCATAATCACGAATAGGTATATCAAGAAAATTAGCTAAACGGGTTGCATAAATTCCACCAAAGAAATCTCCATTAAATCTATTATTATGCAACCTACGTGCAACAATGGCTCCAAAATTATAATGTTTATCTCCTAATACAGCACTCCTGAGAACACTGAAATCAGGGACACACATGTGACATGCTTCATCCTTACCATTTATGCACCTACCTATGAAGAGAGCAAAATAATGTATAGCAGGAAAATGAATGCTCCCTATGGTAGCTTGTGTTATATCTCTAGACTCCCCCACAGTTATACTAGCAAGAAAATCTCTAAACTCAGATTTGCGAGGTTCACTAGTACTACCCCATTGTGGAAGCTTGCAAGCAGTATTAAAATCCTCTAAATCCATAGTATAAGAATTTTCATAAAGATCAAACAGGACAGTTTGAGAATTACGTGAAGACGAAAATTCAAACCTTCTCACAAAGGAATCAGTGAGATAGTGGTACTGGCGACACTTATCTGCCTCGAAGCTCACAAGATCAGTGTTATGCACATATGCGTTAAATTCTTCCTTAATTCATGCTCGATCCATGAAGTCCTCTGAAGGCCATTCACAAGCCCGCACTTGAGCTTCCCTTGGTTGTTCATCGTCGGCATCGCGCATTGCGAGCCTGGGTCCTTGCTTCCTTGAAGGGCCACCTTGGTACATTTTCCTAAACATATTTCTTCCTCTGAAAAAATTTCTGAAAATTTTAGTAACTTCAAATAAAAGTGAACCAAACTCAAAAAAATTGATAGCAACTACTCCCTCAAGTGCCTAGAGACTATATCATGCATTAGAACTACTTGGAACCATATAAATTTGACATGCAAGCTCAAGAACATGGTCACCTAGGCAGCACAAATTTGCAATGAATAAAGCACTAGAACAAAAACTAATTGGACCATTGGAGGAGTTACATACCAAGGAACAATCCCCCAAAGTAGTTTTGTGAGAGATGCTTTGAGCAAGGAGATCGAAAATCGCAGTAAAATGAGCAAGAACTCGTGCTTGAGCTGGTTGGTGATTTTTTTGGGAGGAAGGAGTGTGTGGTGGCTGGAATAAGTGGAGGGGAGCCACCATGGGCCTACGAGGCAGGGGGCGCGCCCTGGACCCTCGTGGCCAGGTGCTTGCTCCCCCTGCTGTGTTCTCAGTGCCAGATATTCTCAAATATTCCAGAAAAATCATATTTCAATTTCGGGGCATTTGGAGAGCTTTTATTTTCGGGGTATTTTTTATTGCACGGATAAATCAGAAAAATGACAGAAAATACTATTTTTACTTTATTCATTCTAAATAACAGAAAGTAAAAGGAGGGTATAGAAGGTTGTGCTTTCTAACTTCATCCATCTCATGCTCATCAAAAGGAATCCACTAACAAGGTTGATCAAGTCTTGTTAACAAACTCATTCCGAATAACATGGAACCAGAGAAATTTCGAATAACACCATGTTACCTCAACGGGGATATGCACATCCCCAACAATAAGAATATCATATTTCTTCTTGACAGTAGGAAGAGGAAATTCAAACCTCCAAAAATAATCGATAGAATTTTTCCAATAGAATTTATACTATGAACTTGAGGTTGTTTCCTCGGAAAGTGTACCGTATGCTCATTACCATTAACATGAAAAGTGACATTGCCTTTGTTGCAATCAATAACAGCCCCTGCAGTATTCAAAAAGGGTCTTCCAAGAATAATAGACATACTATCGTCCTCGGGATTATCAAGAATAACAAAGTCCGTTAAAATAGTAACGTTTGCAACCACAACAGGCACATCCTCACAAATGCCGACAGGTATAGCAGTTGATTTATCAACCATTTGCAAAGATATTTCAGTAGGTGTCAACTTATTCAAATCAAGTCTACGATATAAAGAGAGGCATAACACTAACACCAGCTCCAAGATCACATAAAGCAGTTCTAACATAATTCCTTTTAATGGAGCATGGTATAGTGGGTACTCCTGGATCTCCAAGTTTCTTAGGTATTCCACCCTTGAAAGTATAATTAGCAAGCATGGTGGAAATTTCAGCTTCCGGTATCTTTCTTTTATTAGTAACAATTTCTTTCATATACTTAGCATAAGTATTCATTTTGAGCATATCATTTAAACGCATACGCAAAAAGATAGGTCTAATCATTTCCGCAAAGCGCTCAAAATCCTCATCATCCTTTTTCTTGGATGGTTTGGGAGGGAAAGGCATGGGTTTCTGAACCCAAGGTTCCCTTTCTTTACCATGCTTCCTAGCAACAAAGTCTCTCTTATCATAATGTTGATTCTTAGATTGTGGGTTATCAAGATCAACAGCAGGTTCAATTTCTACATCATTATCATTGCTAGGTTGAGCATCAACATGAACATCATCATTAACATTATCACTAGGTTCATGTTCATTACCAGATTGGGTTTCAGCATCAGAAATAGAAATATCATTAGGATTCTCAGGTGTGTCAACAACAGGTTCACTAGAAGCATGCAAAGTCCTATCATTTTTCTTTTTCTTCTTTTTAGAAGGACTAGGTGCATCTACATTACTTCTCTGAGAATCTTGCTCAATTCTCTTAGGATGGCCTTCAGGATACAAAGGTTCCTGAGTCATTTTACCAGTTCTAGTAGCCACTCTAACAGCGAAATCATTATCCTTACTATTCAATTCATTGAGCTAATCATTCTGAGCTTTAAGTACTTGTTCTACTTGAGTGGTAACCATAGAAGCATGTTTACTAATGAGCTTAAGTTCACCTTTAACTCTAGACATATAATCACCCATGTGTTCAATCATATAAGCATTTTGTTTTAATTGTCTACCAAAATAAGCAATAAAATCTTCTTGCTTAACCATAAAGCTATCAAACTCATCCAAACATTGGCTAGCAAACTTAGTAGGAGGGATTTCAGCTTTATCATATCTATAGAGATAATTTACCTTTACTACCTGTGTCGGGTTATCAAGACCATGTGTTTCTTCAATAGGTGATGGATTAAAATCATGTATTTCTTTAACAGGCGGTACATTAAGACCATGTATTTCTTCAACAGGAGGTAAATTCTTAACATCTTCAGCTTTTATACCTTTTTCTTTCATAGATTTCTTTGCCTCTTGCATATCTTCAGGAATGAGAAATAGAACACCCCTTTTCTTCGGAGTTGGCTTAAGAGTTGGTTCAGGAAGTGTCCAATTATTTTCATTTGTCAACATATTATTCAGTAGAATTTCAGCTTCATCTGGTGTTCTTTCCCTGAAAACACAACCAGCACAACTATCCAGGTGGTCTCTGGAAGCATCGATTAGTCCATTATAAAAGATATCAAGTATTTCATTTTTCTTAAGAGGATGATCAGGAAAAACATTAAGTAATTGGAGAAGCCTCCCCCAAGCTTGTGGGAGACTCTCTTCTTCAATTTGCACAAAATTACATATTTCCCTTAAAGCAGCTTGTTTATTATGAGCAGGGAAATATTTAGCAGAGAAGTAATAAATCATATCCTGGGGACTACGCACACAACCAGGATCAAGAGAATTAAACCATATCTTAGCATCACCCTTTAATGAGAACGGAAATATTTTAAGGACATAGTAGTAGCGGGTTTTCTCATCATTAGTGAATAGGGTGGCTATATCATTTAATTTAGTAAGATGTGCCACAACAGTTTCAGATTCATAGCCATAGAAGGGATCAGATTCAACCAGAGTAATTATATCAGGGTCGACAGAGAATTCATAATCCTTATCAGTAACAAAGATAGGTGAAGTAGCATAAGCAGGATCATATTTCATTCTAGCATTCAGAGTTTTTTGTTTCGGCTTAGCTAATAATTTCTTAAGATCACTTCTATCATTGCAAGCAAGAAAGTCTCTAGCAGTTTCTTCATCCATAACATAGCCCTCAGGCACAACAGGCAATTCATATCTAGGGGGAGAATCTTCATCATCACTTTCATCAATATTATCAGTTTCAATAATTTCATTCTCTCTAGCCCTAGCAAGTTGTTCATCAAGAAATTCACCAAGTGGCACAGTAGTATCAAGCATAGAAGTAGTTTCATCATAAGTATCATGCATAGCAGAAGTGGCATCATCAATAACATGCGACATATCAGAATTAATAGCAGAAGCAGGTTTAGGTGTCGCAAGCTTACTCAAAACAGAAGGTGAATCAAGTGCAGAGCTAGATGGCAGTTCCTTACCTCCCCTCGTAGTTGAGGGATAAATTTTAGTTTTCTCGTCTTTCAAGTTCTTCATAGTGACCAGCAGATATAAATCCCAAGTGACTCAAAGAATAGAGCTATGCTCCCCGACAACGGCGCCAGAAAATAGTCTTGATAACCCACAAGTATAGGGGATCGCAACAGTTTTCGAGGGTAGAGTATTCAACCCAAATTTATTGATTCGACACAAGGGGAGCCAAAGAATATTCTCAAGTATTAGCAACTGAGTTGTCAATTCAGCCACACTTGGATAACTTAGTATCTGCAGCAAAGTATTTGGTAGCAAAGTAGTATGATAGTAACAGTAACGGTAGCAAAAGTAATATTTTTTGGTTTTCTAGTGATTGTAACAGTAGCAACGGAAAAGTAAATAAGCGGAAAACAATATGTGAAAAGCTCGTAGGCATTGGATCGGTGATGGAGAATTATGCCAGACGCGGTTCATCATGTAACAGTCATAACATAGGGTGACACAGAACTAGCTCCAATTCATCAAGGTTGTAGGCATGTATTCCGAATATAGTCATACGTGCTTATGGAAAAGGAATTGCACGACATCTTTTGTCCTACCCTCCCGTCGCAGCGGGGTCCTAGCAGAAACTAAGGGATATTAAGGCCTCCTTTTAATAGAGTACCGTACCAAAGCATTAACACATAGTGAATACATGAACTCCTCAAACTATGGTCATCACCGGGAGTGGTCCCGATTATTGTCACTTCGGGGTTGCCGGATCGTAACACATAGTAGGTAACTATTGACTTGCAAGATAGGATCAAGAACTCACATATATTCATGAAAACATAATAGGTTCAGATCTGAAATCATGGCACTCGGGCCCTAGTGACAAGCATTAAGCATAGCAAAGTCATAGCAACATCAATCTCAGAACATAGTGGATACTAGGGATCAAACCCTAACAAAACTAACTCGATTACATGATAAATCTCATACAACCCATCACCGTCCAGCAAGCCTACGATGGAATTACTCACGCACGGCGGTGAGCATCATGAAATTGGTGATGGAGGATGGTTGATGATGACGATGGCGACGGATTCCCCTCTCTGGAGCCCCGAACGGACTCCAGATCAGCCCTCCCGAGAGAGTTTAGGGCTTGGCGGCGGCTCCGTATTGTAAAACGCGATGAATCCTTCTCTCTGATTTTTTCTCCCCGAACACGAATATATAGAGTTGGAGTTGAGGTCGGTGGAGCTCCAGGGGGCCCACGAGGCAGGGGCGCGCCCTGGGGGGCAGGCACGCCTCCCACCCTCGTGGAAAGGGTGTGGGCCCCCTGGCCTTGATTCTTTCGCCAATATTTTTTATTATTTCCAAAAATAATCTCCGTGAAGTTTTAGGTCATTCCGAGAACTTTTGTTTCTGCACAAAGATAAGACCATGGCAATTCTGCTGAAAACAGCGTCAGTCCGGGTTAGTTCCATTCAAATCATGCAAGTTAGAGTCCAAAACAAGGGCAAAAGTGTTTGGAAAATTAGATACGATGGAGACGTATTAGTGGGCTGGCTGGCCGGCTTGGCCTGCTGGCGACACGTGGCATGCGAGCAATGGGCAGCAGGCCAGCCGCTTGGCGGCGCGCCACCCGGCTCCCGCCTCGACGATTCAAATTCACCAAGCGGCTGGCTTCGCCTTTGCCGGTTTCTGGCACGCGGCTTCCACCAGCCGGACGTAGCGAGGGCATAGGATCTCTTTGAGGGGAAACTTCTGAGGCACCTCGTTCTCGATCCGTGGCGCCTCACCAGCTTCGGGGACTACTGTCGGGGGGATGGACACCGGGTAGCCTCATCCGCACCTAGTAAAGTTTCAAGACATCGGGGCTAGCAAAGCCCCTCATGCGTTCTGGACATGCGGCCAGTTCCTTGGGCCAGCTAGGACCAAGCGGCCGGTTTCCAAAAGACGGTGCACTCTTAGAAGGCGGCTTTGGGGGAGGCCGGTTCCCAGCAGACGGCCCCTCTTCCCCTCGGAGTCTGCACTCACCTGCTCTGACGAGACAGGGTGAAGCAAAAGGGCCACCTGCTCCCCTGAATCCCGGAGGAGCGTGGCTACAGTACGAGCTGACGAAGCGACCACCTACCCGCCTGGCGCGGGACTGCAGCCATGCGACTCATGACACGACCCTCGTCAGCAAGGGTCATGCTACCGCCAACGGCAATCAGTACGGCCCGCAGGCGGCAGGCCCTACCTGTCCATGGGCTTCTAGAAGACGGCGCACCCCTAGAAGGCGGCTTTGGGGGCGGGCCGACTTCCAGCAGCTGGCCCTTCCCTTCCCTCGGAGTCCGCACTCACCCACTACGACAAGACGGAGCGTGGCTATAGTGTGCGCTGACCAAGCGGCCACCAACCCGCCTGACGCGGGACTGTAGCCATACGACTCCTGACGTGGCCTCCGTCATCAAGGACAGAGCTACAGCGAAAGGCAATCAGCTGGGCCCACAGGCGGCGGGCCCTACCTGTCGGCCGGATTCTCGGCAGCTGGCGGGGCCCACTAGAGGTGGGCCCCAGCAGCCGGCGGGGAACCCGACGAACCTAGGCACTGGCATCCGGGTCCTACACCCAGCCATATTACCATTGTACCCCTAGGGGGTTGGCCTATAAAACTCCCCAGGGCTCACCCCATGCAAAGGGTTCAGCCCTCATTCCACACACCATAGCTAGGAGAAGAGAGGTAGCTCTGCCCTTCTTCCTCCTCTAGCAACACAGCTCAAGGAGCAACCTTGTATACACTTGATCATAGTCATCATAGCAAGAGTAGGGGTGTTATCTCTCCGGAGAGCCCCGAACCTGGGTACGTCTCGTGTGCTACCGAGCTCGTGCTCACTCTCGCTTCCGGAACCCGACGACGTCCTCATGGCTCCACCCATGATAAGCCACCCCCTGACATCTGACGTGAGATTACCACGACAAGAATAGTTATGGGCCTCGACGTCGTAGTATCAGCCGAAGCTTTGTCGGCGTCCAGTTCAGCATTGCGGCACGGCTCGGCCGGCACCATCCTGTAGTGGTGGAGCCTGGACCCGCCCTGCACGCAACGACCCGGAGTGCAACGGGCGATGGGCCCAAGACCTCGGAGTGCTTAGGATGTAGACCGGCGGGGACCTCTCTGCTGAGCCTAGGTAGGGCTGCGACGTGTTGATCTTCCGAGGCTGGGCATTGACTCAGAAAAGTGTGTCCGGCCAGAGTAATCAAGCGTGTTGGAAAAGGTGGTGCACCCCTGCAGGAAAGATTATCTATTCGAATAGCCCTGTCCACAGTAACGGACGTTCAGGCTTGTATCCTGATCTATTATAACTAGAAATTGATACTTGAGACATGAGATGGATATGTGGCTCCGGGATTGCTTCCTCGCAGGGAGTCGAGGAAGGATCTCTGGGCATTAATGTTACAACATGCTTGTTAAATATTAAATTGCTATTCTTTACTCTTATAAATGCTGCAAGATGCTTGGAGCTGCTTGAAGATGCTAGTCTTTGATAGGCTATACCTTCCCCTCTATTCTGGCATTTTGCAGTTCAGTCCACAGATACAGCCCTTCCATTTGATACCAATGCATACTTAGTATAGATGTGATGCTTGCGAGTACTTTGGATGAGTACTCACGGTTGCTTTGCTACCCCTTTTCCCCCTTCTGTCTTCTTTCGGTTGTTGCAACAAGATGACGGATCCCAGGAGCCAGATGTCACCCCCGCCCACTACTACTACCCCGAGGGTGCCTACTACTACGTTGAGGCCGCCGACGACCAGGAGTAGTTAGGAGGTCCCAGGCAGGAGGCCTTGTCTCTTCGATCATTGTTGTTTTTGTGTTTGACTTCTTATGTCATCCTTGTTTAGCCTATGTCTGTACTCAGATATTGTTGCTTCCGCTGACTCTTGTGTATCAAGCTATGTATTCGAGCCCTCGAGGCCCCTGGCTTGTAATATAAAGCTTGTATTATTTTATTTGTGTCTAGATTGTGTTGTGATATCTTCCCGTGAGTCCCGGATCTTGATCGTATACATTTGCGTGTATGATTAGTGTACGATTGAATCGGGTGCGTCACAAGTTGGTATCAGAGCCGACTGCCTATAGGAACCCCCTTTCCAACTCCTTAGCCGAAGTTGAGTCTAGTCAATGAAAAATTGTTTTATTGACATGGCTGTGTGGCTTACGGGCCCATGTCGCCATTGGGTGGTATTAGGATCTTTTATTCCTCGTCTATACTCTGGGACTCTGGCCTGTCTTCTATTCGGGTTAAATGATTTTGTTAACTCTAACTCTAGGTTCTCGTAAATACTTTCTCCTGGAGAGCCCCTCACTCCAGATGATTGCTTGGTGCACTAGAAGATTCTGAAGATACTCTCTGATGTTTTCCCGAGACCCTTGTACCCTTCGCCGTTGCGATCCCTACCACTGATAAATCCTTATGGGTAACGACCTACATTGTCGTTCATACCTTCATCCCCAGTTGCTCTTGTTATTACAAAATGTCCTGAAATACTCTCTGATGTTCCCTAGAATCCTTTTTGCTTACTGCCCTGCAGTTCCTTGCCGCATGAATACTCCTATGAATAATTCCTCACACTTTTCAGGGATTTGTTCATTCCTAGTTGATCAAGTGATTCATAAGATACTTTGAAGTACTATCTGATCTTTCGATAATCCTCTCCAACTATTGCTCTGCAAATACCTATATTCTTGCATTATGGTTACTTCCATATGTCTAGCAATACTCATTAACATCCTTGGTCATCGCAATTTCGAGCATTTGATTCGATTTGTTTGTCAATGATCGCAATCATCAGTCCTATTTAAAATTCTTCCCTTGGTTCAGACGTCACTCTGGACATGAGCTGGTGTTCGGTGAATCAAGCCTTGATTGATTGTCATTCTAAGTCTATTCAACTTATCCATCCTTAATCAGAGTGTATGCTTCCGATCCATTGTTTTGGAAATCATAATTCCTTTGCATTCGAGCTTTGAATTAGTCAGTTGTTTCTATAATCTGATCTCCTTGCATTCTTTCTTCTTCTCGTTGAGTACCGTTGCTCACATCAGAGCCCTTGTGGACCACCAGATCTTTTGTTGGGTTTTATCCGACAGCGTCCTTCATATTCACTAACCTTGTGAGCCTTTACTCGGATACATAATGCCTTCGGTAAATTGTATCCCCCGCTCCTGTCAACCATACTCTGCTTCTGGGCTTGAGTTATTTATTCCTAAAGTTTGTGGTATATGTTCCTAAGATGCCCCAGAGGGTTGAACCTATACCTTCCCTAATCTGTGTGAACCCGAAGATTATGCGGGTTATATCTACAAGCGTTTCTTCAGATAAATTTTCAATTCTACAACCTCGTCGAAGACGAGAAGCGAATGAAAGATTAGGCATTGAAGAAGTGGGAGTCGACCTTGAGCCTTTGTGTTCATGCCCATGGACCCGATGCGGAACTTATCATGTAAACTTCGTGTTATAATAACAATCCCCTTGTGATAAGTTCATCTAGTATCTATATTTGGTCCTTTGCAACCGTGGTTTCGATCATATTGTTCTTCTTTGATCCCATTTCTCGGACAAGTTAAAGTACATGTCTTCTTCAGATCATCTCACCTGTCCAACCTCTACTTTGATCTACCATCGATTATTACCGTATGGTATCTCGAGAATATCATAGAACTACATAACTTCTTATGAATTCTTCATCAACTGCTATTTCTCGCCATTCCAAGTTTCCACGGGTTCTGAGTTGTTAGACACTCGAGAACGCCGATAACTTATTCGAGTCTACACTTTCCTTTCCATTGTTTTGTTTAACCTTTCTTGTAACCTAACATATCTGAGCAGTGGTAATTCCCTTCATATGTAAACACCTCGATGTGCAAACTCTGTCAGTAAGACCTTGTCACTATTGTTGATGACATTCCGGTAGCCACTGATGGATGAGAAATTTGCCTATTGGTCCGCCTCCTTTAAAGAGCAGGAAAATGGTTCTCTTTGTCCCTCACCCTTGGTACCGACGTTGTTGCCGACATAACTGACATGCGATACTCTGACCTGCCTTGCTATCATGACTGTGCAAAAATATCAACGCCCTTTGCTACTTCTAACCCACTTGGTGGGCCCATAACCCACAGTTCCACAGGATTGAAAACTGACTCTCATGTACATCCCTATTTTCCAAAATTGTTCCTCGCGCTTGGCTTCGTATGTAAATCACGAGCCACCTACCTAGTGATCTATTCTGGTATCAGACGCAATATTTATTCCCATTGCTCTGAACCCCATTCACCCTCTATTTCAGGCAACGACCGATTGCCTACCTAGTTGAAGCTTATTATTGCACCTCCTTACCTTGCTCTCGATGACTTTCTTGAATTTCAACTCGAGAGATGCCTCTATGCCACGTTCACTAAGATAGCCCCCAGGTACCTATCTTGTGTTGAGCTCCGTCCTTCCCAAGTCTTCCCCCCTTACTCCACCCCTTAAATCTCGGGACAAGATTTCTTGTAGTGGAGGAGAACTGTAACGCCCGGATGATTAAGCTACAGTAATCCCTCATTAATGGTGCCATGTCATCACATTACTGTTGCTAATCCTCACTTGATCCAAATCATAATTCAAATTTCTCAAATATGCAAAATAAAATGTTCAAAGTGTGGCAAATATTCCATAACTAATTATAGTGGTGACCCAACACATTTGTAAAGTATTTAAATGCCCTTTTGTGAATACAACAGTGGCAAAAACAATTAAATAAATGCCTTTTATAATTTCTAAAATATCAAACTATTTTAATTTTGTGTGAAACTTTTTGTGGCTGTGGGTTATTTTGTAGATCAATTTGTGGAGCCATTTTTATATTTTAGTAAAACAATTCTGCCTACTAAAATAGTAGAAACATAATATAATAAAAAGAAAAACCAAATAAAACAAAAAATAAAATAAATAAAAGATCCAACCTCCCCCCTCACCCTGGGCCAATTGGCCCATCTAGACAAAAGGGGCGCAGCCCACCCCCTCGTCCCCTTCCTCTGCTACACGGAGGCAGGGGGGTCATGGCGCCATCTCCCCCTCGCCGTGGACGCCCCCTGGACACGCATCGTCCATCCCCCGCGTCCCCGGCGTCTACAAAACCGCCCCCTCTCCATCTCGCACGAACCCTAGCCCTCATTCTCTTCTCCCTCGCGTTGTTTCTCTTCCTCCACGCGACAAGCCGAAGCTCCGTCGCCATGGCCGTCGCCAACCTCGCGCCCATCGTCATCCACGCCACCTAGGTCTGCACCAGGGGCTCCGACGACCTCGTCCAAGTCAACTGCAAGCGCCAGTTCGAGATCATCGCCCCTCTGTGGATTGGATCGACCTCGTCTTCTTCCACGGGCTCCGCCGGCGATCTTCTACGGTTCCCTCTGCTCTGCTGCTACTAAGCCACCGCCGGACCCCCGTGTGCCTTCCCGGTGAGCTTCCGCTCCTCCTCCTCCTCCCCGTGCTCCGGTTCCGCCCCTCTGGCTAGCTAGCCGCCATGGTCGAAGATCGTCTCCGCCGCGCTGCTCGTCGGCCTCGATCGATCGACGTTGAGCTCACCTGCGCCCTCGGCCGTGCTCATCGACATCATAGTACGCCGTAGCACCAGCCCGCAGTGTGTGCCGAGCCTCGCCTCGCCTCGCCGTACGCCGCACCGATGCGCCAGCCAATCCCCGAAACCGCCCAGCCCCGCGTCGCCTTTGCCCCCGTGCCCTGCTCGCGCCAGCCCCGCGCCCTGCTGCCCTTCCTGCGCCCCGTGCCGGCCACCGCGCCTCGCCTCCGCCCTCTGCTTCGCGCCCTGGCGCGCCTTGCAGCCGCTCGCTCCCGACCATTGTCGCCCCGCTGTCGCGCTACTCCGCCGCCCCTACCCCAGCCCGCTTCCAGCCTCCGGCTGTCGCCCCGCCGACTCCGGTCGCCGCACCTGGGCTGCCCCTTCCCGTTGTGCTGCCCGCTGCTCACCGCCTGCCGCTGCCGCTCCTACGCGTCGTCGTCATCGCGCCACACACCGCCCCGCGCCCGGGTCCGGCGCCCTCACCCGCCGGCAACCACCCTCCCCGTGGCCACCTCCGGCATCCGGCACCGGCGCCCTGGCGCATCCCCTCGCCCGTGTCCCGTTCGGGCGGGCGCCCATGCCCCTGCGCCCGTTAAGCCCGCTCCAGTGGCCTTTGTGCCACTGGCAGCTGGGGGCCCTCCCTGTAAAAGAAAAATGTTTTTTAATAATTAAAATAATGATTTAATTAATTACTTAGTAGGTTAATTAGTTAACTTAAACCTAATTAATTTTGTTTGTTAGTTAAACAGCCTATGACAGGGGGCCCACCCCCTATTGACCAGTCAACGTTGACTGGTCAACTAGGGCCCACTGTCAGCCTCTGTGTACAATTTGTGTACACAAGGCTGGGTACCGATAGCGTATTAATCTTTATTTTCGAATTAAAATTAATTTTAGAATACTATTAAAACTTTAGAAATTCATATAAATTAATCCGTAACTCGGATGAAAACGTTTTATACATGAACGTTGCTCAGAAAAATGTGAAAAATCCGAATACAAGGTCTGTTCATCTGCCACATGCCCCTATCATAGCAAACATGCAACCGTCCCCCTCCGTTTAATCTGTCCGAAAACTGCAAAACTTCGGGAAAACATTCTCGGATGTTTCCCCCTTCGCCGGTATTGTGTAGCACTGCGTTAGAGCACCGTTAGCTCTGTCATGTAATGCACCAATTTGCTTTGTATTTACTGTTTCTTCCCCCACTTCTCTCCGGTAGACCCCGAGGCCAATGTTGATGCCGCTGTGATCGACTACGTCGACGACGACCCTTCTTCCCTATCAGCGGAGCTTCCAGGCAAGCCCCCCCTTTGATCATCCTGATATCTCCCATTTCATTCTCTCTCTTGCTTGCATTAGATTTTGCTACTGTAATTGATTGCTCCTATTTTGATGCATAGCCTGCTTTTGTACCTGTTATTTTTACCTACCTGCTTATCCTAAACTGCTTAGTATAGGTTGGTTGGTGATCCATCAGTGACCACCACCTTGTCCTTGTTGCCCCTGCTTCATCATCGATGACTCGATCAATGTGATCGACGACCAGAGACCAACACATCAACCCCCTTAGTTGTACGACTCTGCATAGTTACTATCGAGTGTCGAGGGTGATACATCGTAACGCACTCCTGATGATAACTTTGTAGTGTAGCTATTCGGTCGTGTTCACCGAGGGTGATTCCTCCTTCACCACTCCTGATATGACTCTGTCGTGCAGCCCCTCATGTGTGAACCTTGAGGGTGATTCCTCCTATGTTCACCTTGATGATTACATCGAGTGGAATCCACCAAGGGTGATTCCTCGGGGTTTCCCCCTTAATGTTTGGACACACGGTTACCTTGGCTTTACTTGAGACCTTTGTGAAAGTCGGGCGGGCCCGGAGAGCACCCGCAAGATAATTACGTGGCACGGCCGGGCTTCTGGGCCCTTGTCGTAAGTCCACAAGACGGGGCGATGGGGTCACATCGATCGTGAGTCTCTGCTCGTCTTCACAAACTCCTAATACACTAATGGTTTCGGTATTTGTTCTGAATTAGTCTTTGGCCTTTACGCACTAACCACCACGCGAGAATAGTTATGGGCCTCGACGTCGTAGTATCAGCCAAAGCTTTGTCAGACGTTCAGTTCAGCATTGCGGCACGGCTGGGCCGGCACCATCCTGTAGGGGTGGAGCCCGGACCCGCCCTACACGCAACGACCCGGAGTGCAAACGGCGATGGGCCCAAGACCCAAGAGTGCTTAGGATGTAGACCGGCGGGGACCTCTCTGCTAAGCCTAGGTAGGGCTGTAACGTGTTGATCTTTCGAGGTCGGGCATTGACTCAGAAAAGTGTGTCCGGCCAGAGTAATCAAGTGTGTTTGAAAACATGGTGCACCCCTGCAAGGAAGATTATCTATTCGAATAGTCGTGTCCACGGTAACGGACGTTCAGACTTGTATCCTAATCTATTATAACTAGAAATGGATACTTGAGACATGAGATGGATATGTCGCTCCGGGATTGCTTCCTCGCAGGGAGTCGAGGAAGGATCTCTGGGCATTAATGTTACAACATGCTTGTTAAAAATTAAATTGCTATTCTTTACTCTTCTGAATGCTGCAAGATACTTGCAGCTGCTTGAAGATGCTAGTCTTCGATAGGCTCGACCTTCCCCTCTATTCTGGCATTCTGCAGTTCATTCCACAAATACAACCCTTCCATTCGATACCAATGCATACTTAGTATAGATCTGATGCTTGCGAGTACTTTGGATGAGTACTCATGGTTGCTTTGCTACCCCTTTTTCCCTTTTTGTCTTCTTTCCGGTTGTTGCAACCAGATGATGGATCCCAGGAGCCAGATGTCACCCCCGCCGACAACTACTACCCCGAGGGTGCGTACTACTACGTGGAGGCTGCCGACGACCAGGAGTAGTTAGGAGGTCCCAGGCAGGAGGCCTTGCCTCTTCGATCGTTTTTTTGTGTGTTTGCCTTCTTATGGCATCCTTGTTTAGCCTATGTCTGTACTCAGATATTGTTGCTTTTGTTGACTCTTGTGTATTGAGCTATGTATTCAAGCCCTCGAGGCCCCTAGCTTGTAATATAAAGCTAGTATTATTTTATTTGTGTCTAGAGTTGTGTTGTGATATCTTCCCGTGAGTCCCTGATCTTGATCGTACACATTTGCGTGTATGATTAGTGTACGATTTAATCAGGGGCGTCACACCTGGTAGCAAATTGCATCCATCACCTGCATCCTCAAGATACCATGTTGGCAATGTTCTACTTCGTCGGTGACGTCAACTCCGCCAAGGGTGCGCTCGAGCCTGGCCAACACATCGTCGGGATCGAGGTTGACACGGCCGCCGCCAGCAATGATGAAGCCGCAGACTGGCTGTCTCATAACTGAGTTGCAGAGGTCCTGTGCCCATTCCTGGCGGGGCATCAAGCTCTCGATGAGCACCAGTGACGGCGGCTCTTTGGATGGGTCGTCGATCATGCCGCCTAGCAGCTCTGGATCTTGTGCACGGTGGATGGCAAACTGCTCATCACACTTCCTCTGCAATATGTCGATTGTGCGCCCAAGGACTTTCACGGCGGTATCGCTGCCGATGGGCCATGGTGCCTGCACCGGCCGATGAAGCTCTTGCTCCCCGACCTGCTCCGGCTCGTTCTCCTCGCTGAAGATGTAACACAGGTAGGGGTCGATGTCGAAGCTTTGGTCGTTACCTGGCATGTTTGGAATAACTAATGGTAGATGAGTGAGGACTAGATCTGCGCACAGTGCCGCAATGGTGCGTTGCTGCCTGGGTCATATGCAGCAAGCCATTAGCTGGTGGCGGGAAACCGATGAGGGAAGAGGCGGGGATTTTACAATTCACCCATATGGAGCACGGGAAGCATTCGCTGGAGCGCGGAAGCCTTCCCTGGAGCGCGGGAAGACTAAGTGGAGCACACAACCCGACTACCGTATGTGGTGTCACGTGTTATCTACCACACACGTGTTAACATAAGGAAAACATATGTGTAACTTACTAATCATCGCACATGAGTACTCGCAGACACATCGTGTGCGATACTCCTAGCCACCGCAAGCAACTAGTTTGCATTTTTTAAGTTTTTTGTACACACAGAATCACACATGAAATAACTGTAGTAACCGCCTATGTTATATTTTCTCATCGCAAATAGTTCATCTGAGTGGGCTGTTTGCCGCGTATCACACACATCTTGTTTACAGAAATCCTTTGTATTCTTTTGGCTCATCGCAAACAGTTCATCTATGTGAACTGTATGACGCATAACACACACATCTTGTTAAGTTGACCTTTTTTGTTGTGTTCCCTAATCGAAAACAGTTCACCTGAGTGAACCGTATGTCGTATATCACACACACCTTGATCTGGCTAACCTTTTCTGTTGCATTCCCTAATAGCAAACAGTTCATCGGAGCGAACTGTATGCCGTATATCGCACACACCCTGATATGGCTGCCCGTTTCTGTTGTTCTGTCTCATCGTAAATCTCATCGTAAACAGTTCATATGGATCAACCGTATGCCCCTCATCGCACACGCAACTAAAATCTAAACCGTGTTTGATGTATCCGCCATCGCAAACGTTTTGCGTCTTTTTTGACTTTTTTACATCGGCGTTTGTGATTAATGCATCGCACACAGTTTCGCCAAAGGATCTCTAATCGTAGTAGTGCAAGCATAGTTATTGACATGTTTACACCATTATAAAACGTATGAAGGATTAACCATTCTGCCATTCCATGATTAGGACAGTTCCTTGTGGTTTCTTTCATTCTATCCCAAGCAAGCGCTAGTGGCTCACGTTCTTCCTGCTTGAAACCTGTAATCTGAGAACGTAGTTGCATAATTTTTGCAGGTGGACAAAACTTAGATAAAAATTTGCTGCGAGAATCAGCCCAAGAAGTTATATTGCCTCTAGGTAGAGCTAGAAGCCATTCTTTTGCTTTTTCTCTCCAAGAGAAAGGAAATAGACATAACTTCAAAGCATATGGGTCATAATCTCTAATGCGTGTCATGCTGCACAATTCAGTACTATTATGCAAGTGCATACCGACATCTTTAGAAGCGCGCGGGATTGCCTTGATAATTAAGATTATAAATAATCAGACAAGAGCTTTGGCCGTTTAATGACTACACCTCATGAATCCTCAAGGATTGGATCCGTTTTACCATACTAAACCCTTCTGTCGCTGGTGTTCAGAATAACACTTCATGTTCTCCTTGCACTTAACCTCACCATTACTTGATCTCCATGATCCTGGGTACGTGCAGGGATGAAGATCGCAGACAAGACAAGGTACATCTACGGAACAATTTTATTTCACACATACGAGATGTTAATTCAAAGCCCTTCCATTGATCCCCACAACAAATACAAAGGGTTGCAAGGCCTATGCCTCAACTCATACCTTACCGAGCTACTCACACATGAAGATCAGATCGCAAGAACAAAATATTGAAGAACACATCTTGAAGATTGATTGATTGCAAATATGTCTTACAGTGGGTGCCTTGTGCGATGCACGATTACAAGTATGAACTAGAGTAGTTGGACTATGGTGGTGATGGCGGTTACGGAGATGGAAATGGCGGCGACTAGGGTTTGTGAGAGGGGATGAAGATGGTTCTGTTCCGGCTTCACTCAACAACCTCATGTTCACATTTTGGCGTGGTCCCCTTTATAAAAGTTGTTCAGGTAGATGAGATGCATCGGAGTCCACGTGCCTGTATGAAATGTCGTCTTTTGGTCTGTGGCCATTGGTGCGCCTCCTAGTGTTTGCTTCTTTCTTCATTTCCACTCCTTCCTATGTTCTCACGTGATTTCTTCCCTTTTTAGCCCATTTCCTGTGGAAATACATCAAAGAGAGGATTTGTGAAATTCTTTGCATCAAAGGGTAGCAATATGGGAGCGAATATCTTGATTTAAATGAAATATCTCGGTTTAAACTAAGGGTGAATGAGTGTAAAAATAGCACTCATCAAGTTACCTAAAAACTATTCAAGAATTTAAAAAATGTCAATGAATTCAAAAAATATTCCTGGATTTGAAAAAGTCCGTGGGTTCCAAAAATGTTCATGAACTAAAATATGATCTTGAATTTGAAAAAATATTCATAAATTGTGAATTCAGAAAAAAAATGCTCACAAAATTTAAAAATGTTGGCGGATGCTAAAATGTTCATGGACTCAAAGAATCTGCACACATTTGAAAAAAAAAGTTAAAATAATGTTTGTAAATTTCAATACTATTCACAAGTTTAAAATTTTCATATTTTTTGAAGAGGTTCATAAATTTTTAAAATAAAAATAAAGAAGAAAATGAAAACAGAAAATAAAACCGTCCAAACACCTGAATAAAGGTCCAGAAAACTAACCAAAAGCTTCCCAAAACCGGTGGTGGAAACTTCACAAAACGCTAAATCGCTTAGCTGCGCTCCACTAATAGTCGGACCACTATACGTGCTATGTAGTCGACGTGCCGCATATGTATTACAGCAAGGGTTACATATCATTTGCACATGAGAACTAGTAGGGGGGGGGGGGAGGTCCATTGTCCATGATGTGCCATCCGCCAACACAAAGGCTATGTCTCGCCCGTACCGATTCCTATTTGGAATCGCCACATGCGGGAGCTATCGGGCAGGCTCAACACTACAACATTTAGGTTGTTTTTGCATTTTCCTCCGTTTTCAGTTTTCTCTTTTTCGCATTTCTTTTGGTTTTCTTTGTTCTTTATTTAGTTCTCATTTTTTTTATTTTTTCATTTTCTTGCCAATTTTGCTTGTTCCTTTGTAAGTACGTGTCTACCTTTTCACGCACAATATACATTGTTCATATACATTAGGGACATTTTTTAAACACGTTTAACATTTTCAAAATACACGATTAACATTTTTCATTATATGTTTTAAATGTCTAGCTTTTTCATATACATCAAAATATTTTATTTCGAGACATATTGATTTTTCCAAATATTTGTTTTTCAAATATGTGTTTTGATGTGTAGATTTTCATGCATGTTTTACATTTTTTGTATACATCAGTAACATTTTTTATACATGGTTAACATTTTTAATATATATATTTAATGTTTACTTTATCATCATACATGTTATACATTTTTACTACACACCAGGAACATTATTCATACATGTTTAAAATTTTAAATACATGATTAACTTTTTTGCAACATATGTTTTAACGTCTACTTTTACTTCATACATGTTGTACATCTTTCATACACACCAGGACCATTTTTTATACACATTTAATATTTTTAAAATATGAGTAACATTTTTTGTAATGCTACTTACATATGTTATAATGCCATTTACATTTGTCTTGAAATACATGAATATTTTCTTTGTTAAAAAAATTTAACACTATCAAAAAAATTTAAAAAAAACTAAGGTAACAGTTTTTGTACAATACTTTCACTTTTTAAAATCACGGATTTTTATACTATTTGATAAAACTTATGTTATGAAATTTATTATTTATTTTTGCCATTTTTAAATTTAATCATAAATGATTAATCAAATTTTTAGATAATAATAATAACAATGAAATGATGATGATGATGATGATGATGATGATGATGATGATGATGATGATGATGATGATAATAATAATAATAATAATAATACTAGTAGTAATAATACTAATAATAAAACGTGAATGACGTCAACATAACAAAAGTTACTGGGCTAGTCCACTAACCGGCTCCCTGAGGCAAGGCAGTCTTCTGTGTCGCAATAAGCGAGACATAGACACGCCTTTGTATTCTTGGGCCCTTCTAGCGTGGGCCCCATTGCTTGTTGTCCTCTTTGTTGACTTCTTTTTTTTAATTTCTTTTCTCTTTTGACTTGTTAATCATAAAAAATTGCTTGGACTTATCACGTATAATTAAGTGAGACCATCGAGTATTACCAATTATTTTAAAACAATACATATACGAATATATATATATATATATATATATATATTTATATTTATATTGTCTGGATAATGTATAATAACATATTAAAGATCAAATAAGTTTGCATAAAACGTCCAATAAACATAAAAATAAAAGTAAACAATTGAAAACCGACAGAAACCAGAAAGACGCCTTAAAACCAAATAACAAAAATACCAGAGGAAAACCATGGAGAAACCGATAAAGCGGGGAGACTTGGAAATAGGCCAGGCCCATTCGGCCGCCGCCCGCGGGCCAGCCCGTCCTCTCTCGCAGCCCAGCCATAATTGTGCTAAAGAAAGCCCAGACATAATTAAACTCGGACAGTATATTTCCCACCCAACCGAAACCACTCGCACCATTCCCTAAGAAAATCTCATGTCTCTTGTCTCAAAAAAGAAAAAGAAAAAGGAAAAAGCTCACATAGTAAACTGCAACCGAGCTCTGCCCCCCAGACCAGAATCCAGTGTACCTACGGTACAGCACATTCGGGGCGGACCTCAACCTCAACCTCAGCCAGCCCCACCACATTCTCTACATCCCACGGATATAAAAACAGTTTGAGCCCATATCTACAGGATTAGATTAGTCACCTCCCCCCGTGATCGCATTAGGGCATGAGCTCACTGCCACCAAGTGGCGCGCATTTTAAAACGCAATCAGATTCTCTCGGCTGCACCAATGGAATGGCAGCCATGATTGGGGCCCCGTACTAGTATAACTTATCTCCTCGCCTCGTGGATAGGTGTATCAGTGTGTGTGTACATATTCGTTCGTTGTAAACAAATTAAATTAGCCACTAACTAATCATGCAGTGTGTGTGTTTGAGAGAGAGAGAGAGAGAGAGAGAGAGAGATCTTGATCGTTGAACAATAAAATAGGTGTTGATGGAGGAGCTGGGGCCAAATAAGATATGTAATGGCAGCATCTCCCGGTTCATGTATCCCCAGCAAGAAGCATCTCTTGTCTGTGTTTTGCATACGTCCTGATCTACTCCAAGATCTTGGTGCGTGGGTGGGTGCGACGATGATGGATGCATATGAGTGCCCTCCGCCCTCCAGATCCTCTGAACCTTCCTTCTGTCCTGCTACATATGTACTCCCTCCGTATGGAAATGAACTCCACATAGTATATTATACAGAATTAGTCAAGCCACAGAGCTAGAAGTAACTGAATTTCCTCTCCGAAATCACTTTCCCTTGGGACTGCCTGCCCAAATGACCCTACATCTGAATTCCTTCAACCTGCAGGCTGCAGGTAGGTCGAGCGCTAACCTGCCAACGGAGGAGGCATGGCACGGTGATTAGAGTATTCTTCTTCTAACGCTACTAGTAGTTGATTAGCGTCCGTCCAGGAGAATATATATATCCTGGACCGACAATAGGAGCATGACCTTACAACAAACAGTACAGCAGTACACCACTAAGCGCTAGCAGCTGGATCAGGATGTGCGCTCACTGACGCCACACATGCTGACACGCAGCATTAGAAAGTTTCCCTGACACCAACTGTACTACTACTAATATAGGCTGAAATCAAAATGGGTGCTGCCAATAAACATATGGTATGCGTCGTGACCAGGGATCAGATCTTCTGGTTTCTGATGCACAAAAACACCCAAGTTGGAGTAGCACTTACTAAAATCCAGTTGACATCTAAGCATGTGCCTTGATGTGATGCAACCATATCTTACTGTCTATAATAGCTGTTTCCCGGCTGAGTTCATCTCCTGTTGAAACAGCAGCACAAGGATTTGCAGCTTGGATACATCCTCGGGGCCTTTTGTGAGTGGGTTGGGATTGATCTTGGCGCCACTGTTACCCACCCCATGGTTCTATGAGGGAATAAAAGCGGTTCACTGTCTGGGAAATGGAGTTGTTATCTATCTGGTTCTGGTCCTGATTGTGGTTGGGAACTTGAGTCAGCAACAAACATCCAAAGGTGATGCTGTCATGCCAGAAGACTGGCCTCAACACTTGTATACTCCTTTTTATTCCACAACAAGACAGTTCAGCAAAAACCCACTCCAGTCATGTCCATTGGTCACAAGACTAATCAACATCTGGAGCCCAAAATTCACCATCTGTGTAGTGTATCACGTCCCAGATTGATTTATAGCCGTCTCTGTCACTGCTTTAGTTAAACTCAGCAAGTGCAGATGTGCACAAGTAAGTGAGAGCTAATTCAAATCCCACCACCAAGTGCTGTCACTGTTCACATCAGTACATCACCACCCACATCTGGACCACTTGGAGGTGTGAGAGGAACAAACAAACAAGCAAGCAAGCAAGCAAACGGCAGCAGCAAAGCCTGGGCAGTCCATGAAAGAGCTTTCAGCTGCTTGCCATGATGGTGACTAGTAATTAACAATTGCCAACTACTTACACTAGTAATAAGAGTGGCTTGAGTGCTAGGCAATGCTTAGCTCCCAGTCAACTTTTTATCCTCTCCTCTAGAGGGGCGCCAGCCTTTGGATTAAACTACAAGGGATTAGCAAGGGAATGTTACTTTCTTGGCATCACAAAGCAAGCATGTCTGCTCTAGTTTATTATTGATGATTCCATCAGCAGAACCTAAGCGGCAGTGGTGAAAGAAAGATAGTGGTGGCCGTAGTTTGACCGGACCTAGCTTAGCTGCTAGTACTGATAGATCACTTGTGCGTGTAACTTTGGGCCTGCCTAACTCCAGGGAATTTGCGAGCTGCTTTTCACGAGTTAGATTTTCTAGACGAATCTGCAGATGCTGTGCCCACCAATAACTACTATCCTAGAGCAGACAGAATATAAATTCAGAAAGCTACTTCTATCTCGGTGATCTAGGCCCTCCTTCAAAAAGCCAAGAATCCAAAGTTATTAGCAATTAGTACAAGATGGGAACTGGGGAATGCGTACTAAACAGCATCAAACCAAAACAAAATGGTTGGTCACAAGACAAAATTAGTATTCTTTACTTCTATTTTTGATGATTTAAGGAGATCTCCAACGGCAACCCGCAAAAAACCTTCCGCATCCATCAGCAGACAGGGGACCAGTCCGCGGACACAGATGCGGGAGGCAGCCATCCAACCGTAGCCGCATTCTGTCCGCCAGCAAATTTAAATTCAAATCTACGCTAATCCACACAACGCGCCGGATCACACCACGCCGGATCGCATCTTCGATCACAACCAAAAGCAGGCAATATGATTAGTTTTTACATGTCCGAATCCAAAAGAACATCAGTCCGACAGTCCGTGCATTTCTGCCTGCCGGGCCGGCCATCCCAGCAAGATGCTTCCCGATCAAGGAGGTGTCGTCGCCGCCGTGTAAGTAGCCTCCGCGTCCATGTCCACCTCCGCCTCCGCCCTGTCCTCATCTTGCGCCACCGCCAACGGATATTTCTGCCGCTTCAGCATCTGATAGCAGACGGATTGCACGATAATTGCGCCATCAATCCTATGGGCGCGCCCGTCTGGCGGCGTCCACCACAGCCTCGCCATCCGCCCCGCCCGCCACCACCAGCCCCACCGGCAGCCAGACGCTTCCTCATCCTTTCCTCCTTTGCGTCCTTCGCTTTGAAGCGGCGATTTTGCCGGGTCTCCGAGCTGATCTTCCGGGCGAGCGCGATGCTCGGATCCTCCGGCACCTCCGCGCCTCCATCTTCGGCAGGTTCTCCGACGGTTCCATGCGTCGGCGGCGGAGGGAAGGAGAGCGGGCGGGAGTGGAAGAAAAAAGTGGGGGATTTTGGCGCGAAAACAGTGTGAGATGTTACAAAAGCGCGGGCTCGGCCTTCCTTTTGGGTGGGCTAGGGGAAGGAGAGCGACGTTTCGCGTGTCCGGACTCCGCAAACCTCTTCCACATTTGTCTCCGGTTTGCGGGAGAAATCGTGTCCGGACCGTCCCGTGAACCGATACAGCTCGGTGTTGGATGGCTTCCGCGGTCCGGACGATTGCGAGAGGTTTATGAGTCGGCGTCGGAGATGCCCTAATAAAGATAGTACTCCCTCTGTAAAGAAATATAAAGGAAATTTGTGAAACAGAGGAAGTAGTAAGCAGGACAGGTGTGTTTTTCTTTACAGAGGGTACCTATAGGAGATTTGTGAACAGAGGGAATAGTAAGCAGGACAGGTCTGTTTTGTCCTATGTGAAAATCCTGCTGTTGGTGAAAACATGTGAAGATGATAATAGAAGAAATGATGGTTTGGTGGGGGAGAGGTTTCAGATCTGCCACATCAATACCTTACCTTGTACAGGCAGCTAAACCAACAGCTCTGTGGCGTCAAAGCCACCATGTCCCTCTCACCGAAATATAATGGAAAGAATCTCAAGGTCGCCATCGCCGGACAGAATCGCTGTCATTATGCAATCTCCATGCTAGCTGATAGCCCGGAAATCTCCGGCTTCCGCTTTGTTTATCACTGCCAAAGCAATCGTTGGCATGATTGTTAATCAATCTATCTATGGCTGGCTTTTCCCAACACGAACACCGCCGTACCTACATGTAGCAGCTCTTAAAATAACGGCCACGCCCGATCTCCCCCCCGAGTTGTATAATCAATTATGGTCATGATGATAAGGCGGAACAAACAAAAGGATCAACGCATGACTTGTCAAGATAAATACAGTGCCGAATTGGCCTTGTTTAGTCGGGGAGGTGAAGATTCGCCGTCGACCGAAAATTGTTTTATGAGAATGATATGCTAGATATATTTTGGGGGAAAAGTGGTCACATGAAAACTTATGGCTAGATTCTTCTCTGGGCCAATAGTATACTCTCTTGTGACCGGAAGCTAGTCGATCCGTTGCCTTTGGCCCTCTTTTGCAAGCGTTGACCGTAACTTCCTTTATACTATCTTTTCTTTTTTTGCGAGAAAAAAAACTTCCTTTATACTATCATTTACTTTTATTTGTCAAAACAATAATACTTCAATGCACTTAACTAAGGTCGATGTTATATTAGCCAAAAAACAAAAGTCATAGTCGGTTTCTGGCCATTTTTCCCTAACTATGAGTAGCTAGTTGATTATCTTCTTGTATATGAAAATGAGCTCTTGCTGCTCAGAAAAAAGCAAAACAAGAGCCATAACCTCAATGACTTTGATTGAACTTATCATTCGGTTACTTTTTCGTGGGCAGATGCCAGTTTTCTTAGTAGCTGTTGGCCATGACTAGCCAATAATGATCTTCATCCACCCCCTCTTATTATCTTTGTGTGCCCAGACATGTGTCTCTCGCTCCTGAGGCATCAAGGAATCGTGTGGTTCTAGAACGCTCAGGTACTATACCACTTACGGAAGCGAGAACATTCCAATGGCGGTCACACCCGTCTGTCCACTCGCACTTATTCCATGTATTGGAGGCCGTCACGTTGGGGGAAAGCCTATGGAAAAATATCACTTTTTTTTCAAGTTAGAACGTGTAGATGTTGGGATAAACGATGGTACAGTTTTGAAACCTATTATTGGTGCCAATGTTATCCCCAATTAATGTGCTGCCAGCGATCATTATGCTATGCGTACCATCAATTCAAGTTGTGCATACTTTTCCATGATCGGTAGGCTTTTTTCTTTAAGAAACTTCCAATCTAGTCATAATCAAACATGACGGTATAAAGAAGGTCACATAAATTACAATCAGGTCCATGGACCATCTATCGACGACTACAATCGTATGATCGAGCCGAAGGCGTGCCATCGTCATCACCCCTTCCTCATTAGAGTGTGGTAAATCTTGTTGTAATAAACAGTCAGGAAGTCGTCGTGCACAGAGAACCAGAGCAGCAGAACAACAACCATCGACAATGAAGATAGTTGTAAATCGGAAGAATCAAACCTGTAAACAACCAAACGAAGGCAAGCAAAGATCAGATGCAAACTAATCCACCAGAGACCAGCACCAACTGAATCTCGTGTGATCTGACGGAAACACACCTCCACACGCCCCTCCGATGTCGCTTGACCCACCATCGGGACGGGGATCGAATGTGGGAGAGATTATTTCTAACGAGTGGCATCACCGCCGCCACACAACCCAAACCAAGACGTTAGGGCATCTCCAAGGTTGACCCCGAACTAGACACCACATCCGTCTGCGGACCAGTGGGGACCAGTTCATGGACACTGTTGTGGGAGCCGACCATCCAACCGCAGCCGCATACATTTGAAAATGATTTCTACAAACCGAACGATTTTCCTGAAACACGACGGAATTTATCAAAGTTCAGATAGAACATAGCACAATTCATCCATAAACTAGAAGGGTTTTGCGCGCTTTGCCACGCCGTTAGTGTTGTTGGGTTTCTTAAAAAAATAATCACTTTGTTTTAAAATATAAAGTGTATTACTTTTTTGAAAAGGCAAATCTTTTAAGTTTGACTAAATTTGTAGAGAAATATATCAAAATCTATAATATCAAATCGGTATTTTTAGATTCATCATGAAATGAATTTTCATATTTTTTTTGTTTAATATTGCGGATGTCGATATTTTTGCTCTGAACTTGGTCAAAGTTTAAGAAATTTGACTTTCTGAAAAACAAATATCCCTTATATTTTGAAAGTGATGGACTATTTAGTTTGGCAAGTGAGTTGATGATAGAGTGTTTTTTATTTTTATTTATAATGTGTTGGTTTGGTGGGCATTTTGTGGTGTGATTCTATGTTATCCGCTAACCAACCTATATTTATGTGGGAAAATTTCTGTGTGAGTGGTTGCTTATACTATATTGCTGCTATATCATATGATCGTGCTTCTTTTTTTTAGGTGGTGCGAGAGTGCACGGGATTGATATATTTTTATACGTCGGTTGCTGCTGATTGATTTGAAAAATTGTTGTTCTAGTTAAAATCATAAACCAAATCCAAAATTGAATACCTCAATTGGATGAAAGTGCTTCAAAGTTAGGGAACATAGTGAATTAAAATAATTGAATGGGAAACCTTGAGAAATTGTTGACCTGGTCAAAATCGGATGACCCAATTCCAAATAGAATACCTTAATTAAATATGACACCTTAAAAATTAGGAGGCATAGTGTATAGTATAAAATAATTGAATGAGAGAGCTTTGAGAAATTGTTGACCTGGTCAAAATTGGGTGACCCAATTCCAATTGGAGACCTTAATTGAATGTGGGCTCTTTAAAACTAGGGAGCTTAGTGTTATAGAAGATAACACGTAAATATCTCTAGTAGAACAATAGTTCAAATTCAATGAGATAACAAGATGTTCAACAAGTTTTTCATGTACATATCAGATTCAACGATACTAGAATAATAAGAGCCTACACAGGTTGTCCCACACATGGTCACATACTACCCCTTGAGCTTCATCCAACAACGGATGTGCGTGAATGGCCTGCCCTCTGACCTGTAGTACATCACGGCGGCGCATGCAGACTACACAACGTGTAGAGCAACATTGATTGAATGAGTTAAATCAACATGCAGAGCAAGGAGAAGCAAAACTTACGACCTCCATGGTTACCGCGCGCAATGACCACAGTGCCTCGAGCCGTTCAATGGCGCCACAAAACTTCGTGACGGAGTTTTGGATGGTGTACCAACGATGCCCCCAATGAATTCACATTGCGTTTATGGATGATGTTCATGTCGTAGGGCGCAATATGGTTTCATGCATGAAAAAAACCATGCACATGCTGCCAAAAGATCCCGCCCCTTGCGCTCCTGCCTACAAACTCCGCAAATATGGCCAACCACCCATTGCACAAAAACTCATCCTCCTTCACCGAGTGCCCGCCATCATGCTTACTCTAAAAAACAACATGAAGTTCGAAAATAAGCTTAATGGAATTTGACGAGCACCTGCCAGGCGTGGTGTTGATACGTCTCCAACGTATCTATAATTTTTTATTGTTCCATGCTATTATATTATCTGTTTTGGATGTTTAATGGGCTTTAATATGCTATTTTATATTATTTTGGGACTAACCTATTAACCGGAGGCCCAGTGCCAGTTGCAGTTTTTTTTTGCCTATTTCAGTGTTTCGCAGAAAAGGAATATCAAACGGAATCCAAACGGAACGAGACCTTCGCGAGGATTTTTTGAAGGAAATATTCCCTAGAGGCAATAATAAAGTTATTATTTATTTCCTTATATCATGATAAATGTTTATTATTCATGCTAGAATTGTATTAACCGGAAACATGATACTTGTGTGAATACATAGACAAACAGAGTGTCACTAGTATGCCTCTACTTGACTAGCTCGTTGATCAAAGATGGTTATGTTTCCTAGCCATTGACATGAGTTGTCATTTGATTAACGGGATCACATCATTAGGAAAATGATGTGATTGACTTGACAAATTCCGTGAGCTTAGCACTCGATCGTTTAGTAGTCTGCTATTGCTTTCTTCATGACTTATACATGTTCCTATGACTATGAGATTATGCAACTCCCGTTTACCGGAGGAACACTTTGTGTGCTACCAAACGTCACAACGTAACTGGGTGATTATAAAGGTGCTCTACAGGTGTCTCCGAAGGTACTTGTTGGGTTGGCGTATTTCGAGATTAGGATTTGTCACTCCGATTGTCGGAGAGGTATCTCTGGGCCCACTCGGTAATGCACATCACTATAAGCCTTGCAAGCATTGCAACTAATGAGTTAGTTGCGGGATGATGTATTACGGAACGAGTAAAGAGACTTGTCGGTAACGAGATTGAACTAGGTATTGAGATACCGATGATCGAATCTCGGGCAAGTAACATACCGATGACAAAGGGAACAACGTATGTTGTTATGCGGTTTGACCGATAAAGATCTTCGTAGAATATGTGGGAGCCAATATGAGCATCCAGGTTCCGCTATTGGTTATTGGCCGGAGACATGTCTCGGTCATGTCTACATAGTTCTCGAACCCGTAGGGTCCGCACGCTTAAAGTTCGATGACGGTTATATTCTGAGTTTATGTGTTTTGATGTACCGAAGGTAGTTCGGAGTCCCGGATGTGATAACGGACATGACGAGGAGTCTCGAAATGGCCGAGACATAAAGATTGATATATTGGAAGCCTATATTTGGATATCGGAAGTGCTCCGGGTGAAATCAGGATTTTACCGGAGTACCGGGGGTTACCGGAACCCCCCGGGGGTTTAATGGGCCAAGATGGGCCTTAGTGGAAGAGAGGAGGGGCGGCCAGGGCAGGCCGCGCGCCCCTCCCCCTCTAGTCCAAATTGGACAAGGAGAGGGGGGCGGCGCCCCCTTTCCTTCCTCTCTCCCTCCTCCTTCCCCCTTCTCCTACTCCAACTAGGAAAGGAGGGAGTCCTACTCCCGGTGGGAGTAGGACTCCTCCCTGGTGCGCCTCCTCCTGGCCGGCCGCCTCTCCCCCTTGCTCCTTTATATACGGGGTAGGGAGGCACCTCTAGACACAACAATTGATCCCTTGGATCTCTTAGCCGTGTGTGGTGCCCCCCTCCATCATAATCCACCTCGATAATATCGTAGCGGTGCTTAGGCGAAGCCCTGCGTCGATAGAATATCATCATCGTCACCACGCCGTCGTGCTGACGGAACTCTCCCTCAAAGCTCGGCTGGATCGGAGTTCGAGGGACGTCATCGAGCTGAACGTGTGCTGAACTCGAAGGTGCCGTATGTTCGGTACTTGATCGGTCGGATCGTGAAGACGTACGACTACATCAACCGCGTTGTGCTAATGCTTCCGCTTTCGGTCTACGAGGGTACGTGGACACACTCCCCCCTCTCGTTGCTATGCATCACCATGATCTTGCCTGTGCGTAGGAATTTTTTTGAAATTACTACATTCCCCAACAGTGGTATCCGAGCCTGGTTTTATGCGTAGATGTTATATGCACGAGTAGAACACAAGTGAGTTGTGGGCGATACAAGTCATACTGCTTACCAGCATGTCATACTTTGGTTCGGCGGTATTATTGGATGAAGCGGCCCGGACCGACATTACGCGTACGCTTACGCGAGACTGGTTCTACCGACGTGCTTTGCACATAGGTGGCTGGCGGGTGCCAGTTTCTCCAACTTTAGTTGAACCGAGTGTGGATACGCCCGGTCCTTGAGAAGTTTAAAACAGCACTAACTTGACGAACTATCGTTGTGGTTTTGATGCGTAGGTAAGAACGGTTCTTGCTCAGCCCGTAGCAGCCATGTAAAAACTTGCAACAACAAAGTAGAGGACGTCTAACTTGTTTTTGCAGGGCATGTTGTGATGTGATATGGTCAAGGTATGATGCTATATTTTATTGTATGAGATGATCATGTTTTGTAACCGAGTTATCGACAACTGGCAAGAGCCATATGGTTGTCGCTTTATTGTATGCAATGCAATCGCCCTGTAATGCTTTACTTTATCACTAAGCGGTAGCGATAGTCGTAGAAGCATAAGTTGGCGAGACGACAACAATGCTACAATGGAGATCAAGGTGTCGCGCCGGTGACGATGGTGATCATGACGGTGCTTCGGAGATGGAGATCACAAGCACAAGATGATGATGGCCATATCATATCACTTATATTGATTGCATGTGATGTTTATCTTTTATGCATCTTATCTTGCTTTGATTGACGGTAGCATTATAAGATGATCTCTCACTAAATTATCAAGGTATAAGTGTTCTCCCTGAGTATGCACCGTTGCGAAAGTTCTTCGTGCTGAGACACCACGTGATGATCGGGTGTGATAGGCTCTACGTTCAAATACAACGGGTGCAAAACAGTTGCACACGCGGAATACTCAGGTTAAACTTGACGAGCCTAGCATCTGAAGATATGGCCTCGGAACACTGAGACCGAAAGGTCGAGCATGAATCATATAGTAGATATGATCAACATAGTGATGTTCACCATTGAAACTACTCCATCTCACGTGACGATCGGACATGGTTTAGTTGATTTGGATCACGTGATCACTTAGAGGATTAGAGGGATGTCTATCTAAATGGGAGTTCTGAAGTAATATGATTAATTGAACTTAAATTTATCATTAACTTAGTACCTGATAGTATTTTGCTTGTCTATGTTGATTGTAGATAGATGGCCCGTGCTGTTGTTTCGTTGAATTTTAATGTGTTCCTTGAGAAAGCAAAATTGAAAGATGATGGTAGCAATTACACGGACTGGGTCCGTAACTTGAGGATTATCCTCATTGCTGCACAGAAGAATTACGTCCTGGAAGCACCGCTAGGTGCCAGACCTGCTGCAGGAGCAGCACCAGATGTTATGAACGTCTGGCAGAGCAAAGCTGATGACTACTCGATAGTTCAGTGTGCCATGCTTTACGGCTTAGAACTGGGACTTCAACGACGTTTTGAACGTCATGGAGCATATGAGATGTTCCAGGAGTTGAAGTTAATACTTCAAGCAAATGCCCGGATTGACAGATATGAAGTCTCCAATAAGTTCTACAGCTGTAAGATGGAGGAGAATAGTTCTGTCAGTGAGCATATACTCAGAATGTCTGGGTATAACAATCACTTGATTCAACTAGGAGTTAATCTTCGGGATGATAGCGTCATTGAAAGAATTCTTCAGTCACTGCCACCAAGCTACAAGAGCTTCGTGATGAACTATAACATGCCAGGGATGGATAAGATGATTCCCGAGCTCTTCGCAATGCTAAAAGCTGCGGAGGTAGAAATCAAGAAGGAGCATCAAGTGTTGATGGTCAACAAGACCACCAGTTTCAAGAAAAAGGGCAAAGGCAAGAAGAAGGGGAACTTCAAGAAGAACAGCAAACAAGTTGCTGCTCAGGAGAAGAAACCCAAGTCTGGACCTAAGCCTGAGACTGAGTGCTTCTACTGCAAACAGACTGGTCACTGGAAACAGAACTGCCCCAAGTATTTGGCGGATAAGAAGGATGGCAAGGTGAACAAAGGTATATGTGATATACATGTTATTGGTGTGTACCTTACTAATGCTCGCAGTAGCACCTGGGTATTTGATACTGGTTCTGTTGCTCATATTTGCAACTCGAAACAGGGACTACGGATTAAGCGAAGATTGGCTAAGGACGAGGTGACGATGCGCGTGGGAAATGGTTCCAAAGTCGATGTGATCGCGGTCGGCACGCTACCTCTACATCTACCTTCGGGATTAGTTTTAGACCTGAATAATTGTTATTTGGTGCCAACGTTGAGCATGAACATTATATCTGGATCTTGTTTGATGCGAGACGGCTATTCATTTAAATCAGAGAATAATGGTTGTTCTATTTATATGAGTAATATCTTTTATGGTCATGCACCATTGAAGAGTGGTCTATTTTTGTTGAATCTCGATAGTAGTGATACACATATTCATAATATTGAAGCCAAAAGATGCAGAGTTGATAATGACAGTGCAACTTATTTGTGGCACTGCCATTTAGGTCATATTGGTGTAAAGCGCATGAAGAAACTCCATACTGATGGACCTTTGGAACCACTTGATTATGAATCACTTGGTACTTGCGAACCGTGCCTCATGAGCAAGATGACTGAAACGCCGTTCTCTGGAACTATGGAGCGAGCAACATATTTGTTGGAAATCATACATACAGATGTATGTGGTCCGTTGAATGTTGAGGCTCGCGGCGGGTATCGTTATTTTCTCACCTTCACAGATAATTTAAGCAGATATGGGTATATCTACTTAATGAAACATAAGTCTAAAACATTTGAAAAGTTCAAAGAATTTCAGAGTGAAGTGGAAAATCATCGTAACAAGAAAATAAAGTTTCTACGATCTGATCGTGGAGGAGAATATTTGAGTTACGAGTTTGGTCTTCATTTGAAACAATGCGGAATAGTTTCACAACTCACGCCACCCGGAACACCACAGCTTAATGGTGTGTCCGAACATCGTAATCGTACTTTACTAGATATGGTGCGATCTATGATGTCTCTTACTGATTTACCGCTATCTTTTTGGGGTTATGCTTTAGAGGCGGCTGCATTCACGTTAAATAAGGCACCATCAAAATCCGGTGAGACGACGCCTTATGAACTGTGGTTTGGCAACAAACCAAAGTTGTCGTTTCTTAAAGTTTGGGGCTGCGATGCTTATGTGAAAAAGCTTCAACCTGATAAGCTCGAACCCAAATCGGAGAAATGTGTCTTCATAGGATACCCAAAGGAAACTGTTGGGTACACCTTCTATCATAGATCTGAAGGCAAGACTTTTGTTGCTAAATTTGGATCCTTTCTAGAGAAGGAGTTTCTCTCGAAAGAAGTGAGTGGGAGGAAAGTAGAACTTGATGAGGTAACTGTACCTGCTCCCTTATTGGAAAGTAGTTCATCACAGAAACCGGTTCCTGTGACACCTACACCAATTAGTGAGGAAGTTAATGATGATGATCATGAAACTTCAGATCAAGTTGTTACTGAACCTCGTAGGTCGACCGGAGTAAGATCCGCACCAGAGTGGTACGGTAATCCTGTTCTGGAAGTTATGTTACTAGACCATGGCGAACCTACGAACTATGAAGAAGCGATGGTGAGCACAGATTCCGCAAAATGGCTTGATGCCATGAAATCTGAGATGGGATCCATGTATGAGAACGAAGTGTGGACTTTGGTTGACTTGCCCGATGATCAGCAAGCCATTGAGAATAAATGGATCTTCAAGAAGAAGACTGACGCTGACGGTAATGTTACTGTCTATAAAGCTCGACTTGTTGCAAAAGGTTTTCTACAAGTTCAAGGGATTGACTACGATGAGACTTTCTCACCCGTAGCGATGCTTAAGTCTGTCCGAATCATGTTAGCAATTGCCGCATTTTATGATTATGAAATTTGGCAAATGGATGTCAAAACTGCATTCCTTAATGGATTTCTGGAAGAAGGGTTGTATATGATGCAACCGGAAGGTTTTGTCGATCCAAAGGGAGCTAACAAAGTGTGCAAGCTCCAGCGATCCATTTATGGACTGGTGCAAGCCTCTCGGAGTTGGAATAAACGCTTTGATAGTGTGATCAAAGCATATGGTTTTATACAGACTTTTGGAGAAGCCTGTATTTACAAGAAAGTGAGTGGGAGCTCTGTAGCATTTCTGATATTATATGTGGATGACATATTGCTGATTGGAAATGATATAGAATTTCTGGATAGCATAAAGGGATACTTGAATAAGAGTTTTTCAATGAAGGACCTCGGTGAAGCTGCTTATATATTGGGCATCAAGATCTATAGAGATAGATCAAGACGCTTAATTGGACTTTCAGAAAGCACATACCTTGACAAAGTTTTGAAGAAGTTCAAAATGGATCAAGCAAAGAAAGGGTTCTTGCCTATGTTACAAGGTGTGAAGTTGAGTAAGACTCAATGCCCGACCACTGCAGAAGATAGAGAGAAGATGAAAGATGTTCCCTATGCTTCAGCCATAGGCTCTATCGTGTATGCAATGCTGTGTACCAGACCTGATGTGTGCCTTGCTAGAAGTTTAGCAGGGAGGTACCAAAGTAATCCAGGAGTGGATCACTGGACAACAGTCAAGAACATCCTGAAATACCTGAAAAGGACTAAGGATATGTTTCTCGTTTATGGAGGTGACAAAGAGCTAGTTGTAAATGGTTACGTCGATGCAAGCTTTGACACTGATCCGGACGATTCTAAATCACAAACAGGATACGTGTTTACATTGAACGGTGGAGCTGTAAGTTGGTGCAGTTCTACACAAAGCGTTGTGGCGGGATCTACGTGTGAAGCGAAGTACATAGCTGCTTCGGAAGCAGCAAATGAAGGAGTCTGGATGAAGGAGTTCATATCCGATCTAGGTGTCATACCTAGTGCATCGGGTCCAATGAAAATCTTTTGTGACAATACTGGTGCAATTGCCTTGGCAAAGGAATCCAGATTTCACAAGAGAACCAAGCACACCAAGAGACGCTTCAACTCCATCCGGGATCAAGTCCAGGTGGGAGACATAGAAATTTGCAAGATACATACAGATCTGAATCTTGCAGACCCGTTGACTAAGCCTCTTCCATGAGCAAAACATGATCAGCACCAAGGCTCCATGGGTGTTGGAATCATTACTGTGTAATCTAGATTATTGACTCTAGTGCAAGTGGGAGACTGAAGGAAATATGCCCTAGAGGCAATAATAAAGTTATTATTTATTTCCTTATATCATGATAAATGTTTATTATTCATGCTAGAATTGTATTAACCGGAAACATAACACTTGTGTGAATACATAGACAAACAGAGTGTCACTAGTATGCCTCTACTTGACTAGCTCCTTGATCAAAGATGGTTATGTTTCCTAGCCATTGACATGAGTTGTCATTTGATTAACGGGATCACATCATTAGAAAATGATGTGATTGACTTGACCCATTCCGTTAGCTTAGCACTCGATCGTTTAGTATTCTGCTATTGCTTTCTTCATGACTTATACATGTTCCTATGACTATGAGATTATGCAACTCCCGTTTACCGGAGGAACACTTTGTGTGCTACCAAACGTCACAACATAACTGGGTGATTATAAAGGTGCTCTACAGGTGTCTCCGAAGGTACTTGTTGGGTTGGCGTATTTCGAGATTAGGATTTGTCACTCCGATTGTCGGAGAGGTATCTCTGGGCCCACTCGGTAATGCACATCACTATAAGCCTTGCAAGCATTGCAACTAATGAGTTAGTTGCGGGATGATGTATTACGGAACGAGTAAAGAGACTTGCCGGTAACGAGATTGAACTAGGTATTGAGATACCGACGATCGAATCTCGGGCAAGTAACATACCGATGACAAAGGGAACAACGTATGTTGTTATGCGGTTTGACCGATAAAGATCTTCGTAGAATATGTGGGAGCCAATATGAGCATCCAGATTCCGCTATTGGTTATTGACCGGAGACATGTCTAGGTCATGTCTACATAATTCTTGAACCCGTAGGGTCCGCACGCTTAAAGTTCGATGATGGTTATATTATGAGTTTATGTGTTTTGATGTACCGAAGGTAGTTCGGAATCCCGGATGTGATCACGGACAGGACGAGGAGTCTCAAAATGGTCGAGACATAAAGATTGATATATTGGAAGCCTATATTTGGATATCGGAGGTGTTCCGGGTGAAATCGGGATTTTACCGGAGTACCGGGGGTTACCGGAACCCCGCCGGGGGTTTAATGGGCCAAGATGGGCCTTAGTGGAAGATAGGAGGGGCGGCCAGGGCAGGCCGCGCCCCCCTCCCCCTCTAGTCCGAATTGGACAAGGAGGGGGGGCGGCGCCCCCCTTTCCTTCCTCTCTCCCTCCTCCTTCCCCCTTCTCCTACTCCAACTAGGAAAGGAGGGAGTCCTACTCCCGGTGGGAGTAGGACTCCTCCCTGGCGCGCCTCCTGTCGGTGTCAAAACCGGCGGATCTTGGGTAGGGGGTCCCGAACTGTGCATCTAAGGTGGATGGTAACGGGAGGCGGGGGACACGATGTTTACCCAGGTTCGGGCCCTCTCGATGGAGGTAATACCCTACTTCCTGCTTGATTGATCTTGATGATATGAGTATTACAAGAGTTGATCTACCACGAGATCGTAGAGGCTAAACCCTATAAGCTAGCCTATGGTATGATTGTTGTTGTCCTACAGACTAAACCCTCATGTTTATATAGACACCGGAGGGGGCTAGGGTTACACAGAGTCGGTTACAAGGGAGGAGATCTACATATCCGTATTGCCAAGCTTGCCTTCCACGCCAAGGAGAGTCCCATCCGGATACGGGACGAAGTCTTGAGTCTTGTATCTTCATAGTCCAACAGTCCAGCAGAAGTATATAGTCTGGCTGTCCGAGGACCCCCTAATCCCGGACTCCCTCAGTAGCCCCTGAACCAGGCTTCAATGACGATGAGTCCGGCGCGCAGATTGTCTTCGGCATTGCAAGGCGGGTTCCTCCTCTGAATACTCCATAGAAGATTTTGAACACGAGGATAGTGTCCGGCTCTGCAAAACAAATTCCACATACCATCGTAGAGAGAATAATATTTCCACAAACCTAATCTGCTGACAGCTTTTCATAACGTGACGTAATGCCGTGGTCTGGTCATGACGAACCGTTTTTCCGAGCCTGCCACTGCACGTTTTGCGAGGCGGTTTTATTGGCACGTCCTGTCGAAGCAGAGATCGTGTCCCTCTTTTCACGGGATTCTCATCAATACGGGTGTGGGTAACTCAATCGGGCCTGTTGGTATGACTCCTCGATTTTAAGCAAGTTCCAAACGGCCACGCGGAGGACGCTTGATATTCACCCTCTTTATAAAGGGGCCGAGGCCTGTCTTTTTCTTCTCACACTCAATCGAATCCTTCCCCCACCTCGAGTTCCAACACCCAAGGCTCAGGCTAGGCGCTTCGGACCTTCAGTCATGTCCGGATCCAACCTTCAAGGTCGGTGGATGCCCTCCTCTGTCACAGAGGAGGACATCAAGAAGCTAAGAGAAGCCAGGTATCTGACCGCCGAAATCTCGCACAGGCTGCCTGCTCGAGGGCAGGTCGTCCCCACTCCCGAACCCAACGAGAGTGTCATATTTATTTCCCACTTCCTCCGAGGGCTAGGCTTTAGTCTTGGTCCATTTGTCAGAGGGCTTATGTTCTACTACGGGATCGATTTCCATGATCTGGCTTCGGATTCCATCCTTCACATCTCGTCGTTCATCGTTGTGTGTGAAGCCTTCCTCCGCATCACCCCACACTTCGGCTTATGGCTCAAGACCTTCAATGTGAAGCCGAAGATGATTGAGGGGCGACATGCAGAGTGCGGAGGCGCCATAATAAACAAAGGCGCCGATGCTCCATGGCCAAAGGGTTCCTTCCCGGAGACATCCAAGTTATGGCAGCGGGAGTGGTTTTACATCACCGCTCCTCGAAGCGCTAAGTGGGTAGCTGCCCCCGCCTTCCGTCCGGGCCCCCCGCCACAATTGGCGTCATGGGTCAACAAAGGGCTGGACTAGGGGCCAGCTAATGATGTGCCGACGTTGCAGAGCCGCATCCGAGATCTCTTCAAGGGAGATGTCAGCCTTGTCAAGGTAATGCAAGTCATGCTAGTTCGTCGGGTCCTGCCATGCCAACGTCAACCTCTCCGTATGTGGGAGTTCAACCCGGAAGGACCGCGAACTATTCAGCAATTCTTCGGCGCGACGCTCGAAGAGATGTATGGATTGTTCTTCGGATCACGAATAAAGTGTCCGGACACCATCGAGGATGCGGGTCTGAACTACAATCGTCCAGACACCCAAGTAAGTAATTTCGCGGCCGAACACGTTGCCTTTTAATTTACCACAACATCATTATGAAAAGTCGCCTTCTGATCAGGGCTGGATAAAAAGGGCGAAGATGATCAGGTGTTCGGCCCCCCTTCCCGAAGGCTCACCGGATCCTGTACTAGCCAGGATGCTTGAGCTTGCGCCTTATCAAGCGCCATCAGGGGAAGATAAAGGGAGGAACAAAGAAGCCGAAAGCCAGCCTCACTCATTATTCGTCCAAACCGGGGGGATTAGTGCGTCCGCGAAGGAGGATAACCGGGGAGAAGAATCTAAAATTCCCTCTCCCCAAGGAAGGAAGAGGGCCGCCTCTGAAGACTTGGAAACAATGGTTTTCAAACGAGGGAAGAAACCTTTGTCAGAGGGCCCTACCCCGGAGGGCATCCTTACCGCACAGTACCCGCAAGGGGACCAGCCCTCCACCGAGCTGTAAGTAAAGAAAAGTACTTTATAGTATATATACCCTGCTTCATTTCTGAGAACAATAACTGAGACGTATGTCTTGTAGTTCGGATCGTAGCCCTTCTCGACAGAGTTCGTCTTCGGGGGATCTTCTTCCGGAGATGATGGAGAGCGAAACGCCTCCCCGTGCCTCCCCGCCTCATGAAGCGGACGACCCTGAGGTGTCTTCAAGGAGGATTTCTCCAGATCCGCCAAGGCCAGAAGGTAACCCTTCGGCCACCCAAAGCCCGGAGTATTCGGCTCCTAGGGAGATCAACAAAAAGAGTCCGGAACTGTCCGGTGCGCGACCAGACTCACTGCGGAATCTTTTGGAGCAAGCGGCTATCTCAGAAGCACACCGTACATTAATGGGTACAGTAGTTGAGAAGATTTAATCCGCCGAAAGTGGGTTGCATGAAGCTTTTATGGGCCTGCTGAGAGGCTTTGAGGTAAGCAAAGTAATATATATTTTTTGACGGTACCGCACACGCTAGGTGTGCCCTATGCAGATAGTAGCCCCTGAGACTCTGGTTGCTGTCGAAAAAGACGGCGAATAGAGGATCATAGTCCCAGGTAATAACCGTGCTGCTTTCACGTGCAGGCGGCTGAGGGTCCGGTGGCTATCCGAACTGGTGAGTTTGCCGAATTGAAGCGGCAACTTGATGCGGCAGATGCCGACATCGTGCTTGTAAACAAGCGGCTTGACGAGGCACGGGGTATGTATTCTCCTATGATCAACACATATTAAGAGGAGCATGATGCTAGTATCTGTCATATGATGTGACTGCAGATGGAGCTGTCGCCGTGGAGACCCTTCGGGCGGAACTTGCCCGAGCCAAGGAACAAGCCAGGAAGAGTGATGCGGCCGCCCTAAAGGCGGTCGAAGAGCTAAGAGCCGAACAGGCTGCGCATTGCCAGAGCAAAGAGAAAATAGCCAAGATGGCTGTTGAGCTGAAAGATGCCGCCGGCCGTTATAAGCTTCTTGAAAAGGAAAGCCAAACGAAGACGGCGGACCTGGAGAAGGCCACGGTAGCAGCCAAGGAAGCCCGCTCTAAAATCAGAGCGGCGAAGGAGGAGATACGTCAAGCCGGAGATATCGCGGCTGGGAAGCCCTTTTTGTTGCGGACGAAATTCAGAGATCCTAAGTATGCCCTTCTGGATCAATTATGGAGTTCTGCGGACGCGTACCTAGATTTGGCAACAAGTGCTGCTGATGCGACCAAGTTTTTCGAAGATCAAAAAGATCACGAAGTGGAAAAGTTGTTCTGGTCGCAGTTCAATGCTCCGGCGCGTCCGCTGCTGTTAAATGAGCAAATGGCCGAGTGGGCCGAGCTCCATAGGTTGTCCGGGCTTGCCATGAGGTCTGTCGTGGATCATCTTTGGCCGGAAGGACCAAGGCCGAATAGTTATTTTGGCTTAGTGCAACAATTCCTTGGTGCTGTGCCGCATATCGATGCTGTGAAAAGGTCGGCGTGCATAGAGGGTGCGCGGATGGCTCTTGCCCGTGTCAAGACATACTGGGCAGAGATGGAGGCCACCGCTATTGCAACCCAGAGTTCGGCCGTAGGCCGGATATCGGCCGAGCACTATTTCAAAGAAGTCTTAGAAGGCACTCATTTAATAGAGGCCCAGTGCTCGAAGAGTATCATGTTCTAGTGACATGTATCCCAATTGTAAGAACAATGTTATTTGAATAATAAAGGCTGTGTTTATACTTTTGCCTGAAAGTATTATTATGCCTCCTGTGCGGACGTTTATGTATATATATATCCTGAAAGTTTGCAGTCATCGGCTTTGCGGGGGTGTTCGCAAAAGCGCGTCTTCACACTTGATCCAACATCTTGGTCCATTAAGGAGGTGGTAGCACGGCGAACGAGGCAATCGAACTATATTGCTTTAACACTTTCACTTAACCATAGGAGTTTGACAGTGGGGCTACGATATAGCCCCTGGTATTTCTGCGGCTATCCGAATACGGTGCGCTGCTACCTCTTGAGCACTGCGTTGGTTTTCCCTTGAAGAGGAAAGGGTGATGCAGCAAAGTAGCGTAAGTATTTCCCTCAGTTTTTGAGAACCAAGGTATCAATCCAGTAGGAGGCTACGCGCGAGTCCCTCGCACCTACACAAAACAAATAAATCCTCGCAACCAACGCGATAAGGGGTTGTCAATCCCTTCACGGTCACTTACGAGAGTGAGATCTGATAGATATGATAGGATAATATTTTGGTATTTTTGTGATAAAGATGCAAAGTAAAATAAAAGCAAAGTAAAAAGCAAAGGAAATAACTAAGTGTTGGAAGATTAATATGATGAAGATAGACCCGGGGGCCATAGGTTTCACTAGTGGCTTCTCTCAAGAGCATAAGTATTTTACGGTGGGTGAACGAATTACTGTTGAGCAATTGACAGAATTGAGCATAGTTATGAGAATATCTAGGTATGATCATGTATATAGGCATCACGTCCGAGACAAGTAGACCGACTCCTGCCTGCATCTACTACTATTACTCCACTCATCGACCGCTATCCAGTATGCATCTAGAGTATTTAAGTTCATGAAAACAGAGTAACGCCTTAAGCAAGATGACATGATGTAGAGGGATAAATTCATGCAATATGATAAAACCCCCATCATGTTATCCTCGATGGCAATAATACAATACGTGCCTTGCTGCCCCTACTATCACTGGGAAAGGACACCGCAAGATTGAACCCAAAGCTAAGCACTTCTCCCATTGCAAGAAATATCAATCTAGTAGGCCAAACCAAACTGATAATTCGAAGAGACTTGCAAAGAAAACCAATCATACATAAAAGAATTCAGAAGATTCAAATATTGTTCATAGATAAACTTGATCATAAACCCACAATTCATCGGTCTCAACAAACACACCGCAAAAGAAGATTACATCGAATAGATCTCCACGAGAGAGGGGGAGAACATTGTATTGAGATCCAAAAAGAGAGAAGAAGCCATCTAGCTACTAACTATGGACCCGAAGGTCTGAGGCAAACTACTCACACTTCATCGGAGGGGCTATAGTGATGATGTAGAAGCCCTCCGTGATCAATGCCCCCTCCGGCGAAGCTCCGGAACAGGCCCCAAGATGGGATCTCGTGGGTACAGAAGGTTGCGGCGGTGGAATTAAGTTTTTGGCTCCGTATCTGATCGTTTGGGGGTACGTAGGCATATATAGGAGGAAGGAGTACGTCGGTGGAGCAACAGGGGGCCCACGAGGGTGGAGGGCGCGCCCCCTACCTCGTGGCCTCCTCTTTTGTTTCTTGACATAGGGTCCAAGTCTCCTGGATCATATTCTTCCTAAAAATCACGTTCCCGAAGGTTTCATTTCGTTTGGACTCCGTTTGATATTCCTTTTCTGCGAAACTCTGAAATAGGCAAAAAACAGCAATTCTGGGCTGGGCCTCCGGTTAATAGGTTAGTCCCAAAAATAATATAAAAGTGAATAATAAAGCCCAATAATGTCCAAAACAGTAGATAATATAGCATGGAGCAATCAAAAATTATAGATACGTTGGAGACGTATCATGCGCGTACGTACATGACCGGGGAAACCGGTCCTTCGTTAATGCGGAGGAATCCCGAAGATTCCGATGAGTCATCGAGTGGTTGACCAGTCTCACGCTTTATCATGATAGTCAGTTTCCGCTTTCTCTACTAAGGTGCTCGTCCGGATGAACCAGGGCACAATCACAGTAGTTCTCCCGGTGCCACCTTAGCCGATAGAGCAGAACGTAAGGTAGCAAAACGCGGGAGCCGGGCAAACCCAACATTTGACAAAAGACATGATTCAGAGCTGATGCATATAAGGCCAAACTCGCGACGCCGAACACTCCCTAAGGTATTCGGTCTTTACAACATATACCGGGCTGAGTAACGCCCTTGATAATGAACCCCAAGTGTCCAGGTACGTGCATTATTCTGACATGGCGAAATGCCAATAACGTCAGCATCCCTCTCGGTTATACTGAGTATCCGGAGGATGTGAAGCAACAAGAGATAGTAAAAAAGGTTTACACAGGGTCTTAATCTAAAAAGAAACCTTTGAGCGGGGCCCTGCTGCACGTCTGTGCATGTATCTCCATTGTGCCGTATCCTGGAAGGGTGTACCATGATTATCATCTGTAAAAGAGAAGAACTTAGGTGAAAGTTGTCGTGCGAAAAAATGGTTATTCTCAATAAACCATTAAAATTCAAGATAAGTAAGGTCGAGCCGAGTTGTAGTCCTTTTTACATGCGGGAAGCCCCTGGTGCCGACTATGGGGGTATATCCATGAAACCAATCTCAGGTTTATCAAAGCTGTTACAGCTAGTGATGCGCCGGACTCATCTAGCCGTGTCCGCAGTCTTGACGACCGATCGTTTATTCTGGTTGGAGAGGCCGTTTAGTGTTCGGCTGCTAAAGCCGCCACACATTCTTCCACACGTAAGGAACGCTCAACATTTCCGCCAACTGTGATGATGCCACATGGACCGGGCATCTTAAGCTTGAGAGAAGCGTAATGCAGTACTGCATTAAAACAAGCGAAAGCTGTTCTTCCGAGTAGTGCTTGATAGCCGCTTCGGAATGGAGCGGTGTCGAAGGTTAACTTTTCACTTTGGAAGTTGTCGGGAGAACCGAATACAACCTCTAGTACTAGAGAGCCCGTACAGCGGGCCTCTGGGCCTGGTATTACTCCTTTAAAGGTAGTATTGCTTTGGCTGATTCTTGTCGGGTCTATCCCCATTTTGCGGACTGTGTCCTGATATATCAGGTTAAGACTACTGCCGCCGTCCATGAGGACTTGGGTGAGATGGTATCCATCGATAATTGGATCTAGCACCAAGGCAGCCAATCCTCCGTGCCGGATACTTGTCAGGTGATCCCTGCGATCAAAAGTGATCGGGCAGGCCGACCAAGGGTTGAACTTAGGGGTGACGGGCTCTACGACGCGTATGTCGCGGAGTGCATGTTTGCTCCCCCTCTTCGTCACGTGAATCGTGTTGATTGTTTTGACCTCTGGTGGGAACTTTTTCTGTCCCCCGGCGTTTTGCTGACGAGGCTCATCCTCGTCTTCACTTGGTGTTTCCCTCCCCTTGTGTTCGGCGTTTAACTTGCCGGCCTGCTTGAAGACCCAGCATTCTCTGTGGGTGTGATTTGCAGGTTTATCGGAGGTGCCGTGAATCTCACATAATTTGTCCAAAATCTTGTTGAGGCTGGACGGTCCATCTGTGTTGCCTTTGAAAGGCTTTCTCCGTTGACCGGGTCGAGAGCCCCTAAATCCGGCGTTTACCGCCGTGTTCTCTGGGTTGTCTTCGTTATTTTGACGCTTGCTTTTATTGCGTCGTGGTTTTCCATTACCATCCCTGACTTCAGATGTGCCTGGGTCGCTGGTGCTACTACGGGCCAGCCAGCTATCTTGGCCCGCGCAAAAGCGGGTCATAAGGCTTGTTAGGGCCGCCATTGTCCTTGGTTTTTCTTGGCCGAGGTGTCTGGTGAGCCATTCGTCTCGGACGTTGTGTTTGAAAGCTGCTAAGGCTTCGGCGTCTGGGCAGTCAATGATTTGGTTCTTCTTAGTTAGAAATTTGTTCCAAAGCTTTCGGGCTGACTCTCCGGGCTGTTGAATTATATGACTTAGATCGTTTGCATCCGGAGGTCGGACATAGGTCCCTTGAAAGTTAGCCCTAAAGGCATCCTCAAGCTCCTCCCAACTTCCAATTGAATTTTCGGGGAGGCTCTTCAGCCAGTGTCGAGCTGGTCCTTTCAGCTTGAGGGGCAAGTATTTGATGGCGTGGAGATCGTCTCCGCGAGCCATATGGATGTGGAGGATGAAGTCCTCAATCCAAACCCCAGGGTCTGTCGTTCCGTCGTACGCCTCTATGTTCACGGGTTTAAATCCCTCTGGAAATTCATGATCTAGCACCTCATCGGTGAAACATAGGGGGTGTGCGGCACCCCTGTATTTGGATGTGTCATGGCGTTCTGACGGTTGTAGTGTTCGGTTTTAATTATGTGCTGGAGCGCGCTTCCTAGATCCATAGATGGATCTGGTCACGCCGGCCTTTTGATGCAAGCTCTTGCTTGGATCGTGTGCTGACTTATGTGCGGCCTCGTTAGCCGCCCTATCGCGGCCACGAGGTGGTCGATCTGACCGGTCGGCCATTTTATTTTTCGATTGTGTGGGCTCTAAGGCCTCATCATTGAATTCAGGCAACAGCTTGCGCTTTGGGTAGCTCTTTGTGTGGCGACTGCCACCATACTTTTCTTCAGTGTCAAGCACTTTATTCCATCTACTGTTGAGCGTATTCTGCACGGCCTTAAGCCTTTGCTTCTGCTTCTTCAGGCTCCTCGCGGTGGCAATAAGCCTTCTACGGAGGTTTTCTTGTTCCAAGTGCCTTTCTGGGATGATGTGTGCATCGTCGTGCAGACTATTTTCCTCTCCGGAGAGAGGTTGATGAGCTTTATCCTCGGCGTCGCCGTGATCGGACAGCGGCTCCGTACTATGTTCGACGTCCGCTGGTTCATCCTGTTCTGTCGCTGGGTCAATGTGGTCGTCGCTTCCTCTGGAGTCGACCGGGGTGTTATTTTTTCTTGCGCTGTTATCGCTGTTCTTGCCGAGGTGGGATTTGGAGCGGCGCCTACGCCGTCCCTTTGGTTGCTTCTCGAGGGAGCTATCCTTCGCTGCATCCTTCCGTTCCTCGTCATTGTTTTCTTTGGGTGTATCCACCATATATATATCATGTGATGAAGTGGTTGTCCAGCGCCCTATGGGCGGTGGTTCCTGTTCCTCTCCTGCCTCGTCGTCCATACCGTCGATGTCTCCAGAGTCGAAATCGAGCATGTCGGTTAAATCGTCGACAGTGGCTATTAAGTGGGTGGTGGGTGGGGAGCGAATTTCTTCGTCGTCCGCATCCCATTCTAGCCGGACATAGTTCGGCCAAGGGTCTCTTGACAGGGAGAGAGACCTCAACGAGTTTAGCACGTCGCCAAAGGGCGAGTGCTGAAAGATATCCGCGGAGGTAAACTCCATGATCGGTGCCCAATCGGATTCGATAGGCACGGACGCAGGCGGCTCGGAGCCCATGGCCGGGGACGAATCCAATGGTTCGGCAACACGGGTCTCGTAGGAGGTGAAGTCAGTATTTGGCTCTATCGCCGCTGTGCGGCCTCCGTGGCGGGGTCCATCCACCCATCCTCGGATGGCGCAATTTGTTCCGGATTAAGGGCCGGAGTAGTTGCAGGTGTGATCTCCCGAACACTGTCCGACGGTAGAGCTAAGTCATGCTCGTCGTGATTGTGCGGCGCACCTGACATGGGCTCGAATCCGTTGAAGATCAAGTCTCCGCGGATGTCGGCAGTATAGTTCAAGTTTCCAAACCTGACCTGATGGCCAGGGGCGTAGCTCTTGATCTGCTCCCGATGGCCAGGCGAGTTGACCCGCAGTACGAAGCCGCCGAATACGAAGATCTATCCGGGGAGGAAAACCTCACCCTGGATCGCATCGTTGCCGATGATCGAAGGAGCCATCTAGCCTTACAGTGACGGCACAGTGGAACTCTCAATGAAAGCACCAATGTCGGTGTCAAAACCAGCGGATCTCGGGTAGGGGGTCCCGAACTGTGCGTCTAAGGCGGATGGTAACGGGAGGCGGGGGACACGATGTTTACCCAGGTTCGGGCCCTCTCGATGGAGGTAATACCCTACTTCCTGCTTGATTTATCTTGATGATATGAGTATTACAAGAGTTGATCTACCACGAGATCATAGAGGCTAAACCCTAGAAGCTAGCCTATGGTATGATTGTTGTTGTCCTACGGACTAAACCCTCCGGTTTATTTAGACACCGGAGGGGGCTAGGGTTACACAGAATCGGTTACAAGGGAGGAGATCTACATATCCGTATTGCCAAGCTTGCCTTCCACGCCAAGGAGAGTCCCATCCGGACACGGGACGAAGTCTTGAGTCTTGTATCTTCATAGTCCAACAGTCCGGCAAAAGTATATAGTCCGGCTGTCCGAGGACCCCCTAATCCAGGACTCCCTCACCTCCTCCTGGCCGGCTGCCTCTCCCCCCTTGCTCCTTTATATATGGGGGCAGGGGGCACCTCTAGACACAAAAATTGATCCCTTGGATCTCTTAGCCGTATGCGGTGCCCCCTCCACCATAATCCACCTCGATAATATCGTAGTGGTGCTTAGGCGAAGCCCTGTGTCGGTAGAATATCATCATCGTCACCACGCCGTCGTGCTGACGGAACTCTCCCTCAAAGCTCGGCTGGATCGGAGTTCGAGGGACGTCATCGAGCTGAACGTGTGCTGAACTCGGAGGTGTCATACGTTTGGTACTTGATCGGTCGGATCTTGAAGACGTACGACTACATCAATCGTGTTGTGCTAACGCTTCCGCTTTCGGTCTACGAGGGTACGTGGACACACTCTCCCCTCTCATTGCTATGCATCACCATGATCTTGCGTGTGCGTAGGATTTTTTTTTTGAAATTACTACGTTCCCCAACACTTTTTTGGAACAAACGCAATCCAGGAGACTTGGAGTGGACGTCAAGGAAGCAAGGAGGCGGCCACGAGGTAAGAGGGCGCGCCCCCACCCTCGTGGGCCCCTCGTGGCTCCGCCGACCTACTTCTTGCGCCTATGTATACTCTCATACCCTGAAAACATCAGGGGAGCCATGAAACCACTTTTCCACCGCCGCAACCTTCTATACCCGTGAGATCCCATCTTGGGGCCTTTTCCGGCGATCTGCCGGAGGGGGATTCGATCACGGAGGGCTTCTACATCAACACCATAGCCTCTCCGATGATGTGTGAGTAGTTTACTTCAGACCTTCAGGTCCATAGTTATTAGCTAGATGGCTTCGTCTCTCTCTTTGGATCTCAATACAAAGTTCTCCTCGATTCTCTTGGAGATCTATTCGATGTAATTCTTTTGTGGTGTGTTTGTCGAGATCCGATGAATTGTGGGTTTATGATCAAGATTATCTATGAACAATATTTGATTCTTCTCTGAATTCTTATATGCATGATTTGATATCTTTGCAAGTCTCCTCGAATTATCGGTTTAGTTTGGCCTACTAGATTGATCTTTCTTGCAATGGGAGAAGTGCTTAGCTTTGGGTTCAATCTTGCGGTGCTTGATCCCAGTGACAGAAAGGGAACCGACATGTATTGTATTGTTGCCATCGAGGATAAAAAGATGGGGTTTATATCATATTGCTTGAGTTTATCCCTCTACATCATGTCATCTTGCCTAATGCGTTACTCTGCTCTTATGAACTTAATACTCTAGATGCATGCTGGATAGCGGTCGATGTGTGGAGTAATAGTAGTAGATAATCATTTCAGTCTACTTGTCACGGGCATGATGCCTATGTTTATGATCATGCCTAGATATTCTCATAACTATGTGCTTTTCTATCAATTGCTCGACAGTAATTTGTTCACCCACCATAAATTATGCTATCTTGAGAGAAGCCACTAGTGAAACCTATGGCCCCCGGGTCTATTTTATATCATATTATTCTCCCGTCAACTAGCCAATTTCTGTCGCCGTTTATTTTGCAATCTTTACTTTTCCAATCTATACAACAAAAATACCAAAAATATTATGTTATTATCTTTATCAGATCTCACTTTTGCAAGTGGTCGTGAAGGGATTGACAACCCCTTTATCGCGTTGGTTGCAAGGTTCTTATTTGTTTGTGCAGGTACTAGGTGATGTGCGTGTAGTCTCCTACTGGATTGATACCTTGGTTCTCAAAAAACTGAGGGAAATACTTACGCTACTTTGCTGCATCACCCTTTCCTCTTCAAGGGAAAAACCAACCCATGCTCAAGAGGTAGCAAGAAGGATTTCTGGCACCGTTGCCTGGGAGATCTACACTCAAGTCAAGACATACCAAGTACCCATCATAAACTCTTCTCCCTCGCATTACATTATTTGCCATTCGCCTCTCGTTTTCCTCTCCCCCACTTCTAAAACGATTTTCGAAAACCTTTGCCTTTTCTTCGCCCTCCTTCCGTTCGATCTTGTGTTACCATGTGCCTTCTTTTTACTTGCATCTTCGCTTGCTAAAAGTTTATGGATCCTCATCCCCTTGCTAATCTTTTTAAGAGATCCAATTATGATGTACCAATTTCTAGTGATTTGAGTGCACTAGATTATCTTTATGAGGTTTTGCTTGAAATTCGTGAATCTGAAAATTGTGATGAATAAATTTATGAAGAGATTCACGATAGCTCCTTGAATAAAAAGCATCATTGCAATGATTTTACTATAAATTCTCTTGATGTCAATTGTGCTAATAATATGCAAAACCCTAAGCTTGGGGATGCTAGTTTTTCTATGTCCACTACTTGTTGCAATGATCATGATTGGGGTGATTCTTCTTATGATCTTGAAAATTTATTTAAGCCCCATGATGAATATGACATTGATAATAGTGTTTGCAATAATATTGAAGTGGGTTTGGAACAGTTTCAACTTTAGATCCCACATATTCGGAGAATGTTCAATCTTATAATTTTTTTTATAAAAGTTGGTTTGGAAAGGTCATGACTTTAGTTAATGTTAATCCCCCTATTTTGGACGAGTGTCAACTTTGCATGCATGTGGATCGTGTTGAAAATATTTTATGTGATAGCTATTTTGTTGAATTTGCTTATGATCCCACATGTAATTATTATGAGAGAGGAAAATATGGTTGTAGAAATTTTCATGATAATAAATTACCTCTCGTTATGTTGAGATTGCTATTGTTTCTTTCCGCTTCCTTGCATATGCTAGTTTTTGCTTGCTATGATAATTTGTTTGCCTATAAGATGCCTATGCATAGGAAGTATGTTAGACTTAGATGTGTTTGTCACGTGTTTCATGATGCTTTCTTTGCGCTTCAATTCTTGTCTTTCATGTGATCATCATCGAAATCTCAATGCCTAGCTAGGCGCGTTAAACGATAGCGCTTGTTGGGAGGCAACCCAATTTTATTTTTGTTCCTTGCTTTTTGTTTCTGTTTAGTAATAAATAATTCATCTAGCCTATGTTTAGATGTGGTTTTATGTTTTAAAGTAGTGTTTGTGCCAAGTAGAATATTTGGGAAAACTTGGGGGAAGTTTTTATGATCTTGCTGTAAAAAACAGAAACTTTAGCGCTCACGAGAATAGCTGCCATTTTTTTTACTGGAGAGTGCTATTAGGTTGATTATTTTTGCAGATGTTAACAGATAAATTTCTCACGTACACCAGTTTATTTCAGAATTTTTGGAGTTCCAGAAGTATACCTTTGATCCAGATTGCTACAGACTGTTCTGTTTTTGACAGATTCTGTTTTTCGTGTGTTGTTTGCTTATTTTGATGAATCTATGGCTAGTATCGGGGGGTATGAACCATAGAGAAGTTGGAATACAGTAGGTTTAACACCAATATAAATAAATAATGAGTTCATTACAGTACCTTAAAGTGGTGGTTTGTTTTCTTATACTAACGGAGCTCATGAGATTTTCTATTGAGTTTTGTGTTGTGAAGTTTTCAAGTTTTTGGGTAAAGATTTGATGGATTTTGGAACAAGGAGTGGAAAGATCCTAAGCTTGGGAATGCCCAAGGAATCCCAAGGTAAATTCAAGAAAACCAAAAGCCTAAGCTTGGGGATGCCCCAGAAGGCATCCCCTCTTTTTGTCTTCGTCTATCGGTAACTTTACTTGAGGCTATATTTTTATTCACCACATGATACGTGTTTTGCTTCGAGCGTCTTGTATGATTTGAGTCTTTGCTTTTTATTTTACCACAATCATCCTTGCTACACCTTTTGGATAGACACACATGAATCGGAATTTATTAGAATACTCTATATGCTTCACTTATATCTTTTGAGCTAGATAATTTTGCTCTAGTGCTTCACTTATATCTTTTTAGAGCACGGTGGTGGTTTTATTTTATAGAAATTGTTGAACTCTCATGCTTCACTTATATTATTTTGAGAGTCCTTTATAACAGCATGGTAATTTTCTTTGGCTATAAAATTAGTCCTAATATGATAGGCATCCAAGATGGATATAATAAAAACTTTCATATAAAGTGCATTGAATACTATGAGAAGTTTGATACTTGATAACTGTTTTGAGATATGAAGATGGTGATATTAGAGTTATGCTAGTTGAGTAGTTGTGAAATTGAGAAATACTTGTGTTAAAGTTTGTGATTCTCGTAACATGCACGTATGGTGAACTGTTATGTGATGAAGTTGGAGCATGATTTATTTATTGATTGTCTTCCTTATGAGTGGCAGTCGGGGACGAGCAATGGTCTTTTCCTACCAATCTATTCCCCTAGGAGCATGCGCGTAGTACTTCGTTTCGATAACTAATAGATTTTTTGCAATAAGTATGTGAGTTCTTTATGACTAATGTTGAGTCCATGGATTATACGCACTCTCACCCTTCCACCATTGCTAGCCTGTCTAATACCGCGCAACTTTCGCCGGTATCAAAAACCCATCATTTTCCTTCCTCAAAACAGCCACCATACCTACCTATTATGGAATTTCCATAGCCATTCCGAGACATATTGCCATGCAACTTTCCACCGTCCTGTTTATTATGACACGCTCCATCATTGTCATATTGCTTTGCATGATCATGTAGTCGACATTGTATTTGTGGCAAAGCCACTTTCATAATTCTTTCATACATGTCACTCTTGATTCATTGCACATCCCGGTACACCACCGGAGGCATTCACATAGAGTCATATTTTGTTCTAAGTATCGAGTTGTAATTCTTGAGTTGTAAGTAAATAAAAGTGTGATGATCTTCCTTTTTAAAGCATTGTCCCAGTGAGGAAAGGATGATGGACACTATGATTACCCACAAGTCGGGATGAGACTCCGGACGAAAAAAAGAGGCCATAAAAAAAGAGAAAGGCCCAAAAAAGGGAGAGAAAAAGAGAGAAGGGACAATGCTACTATCCTTTTACCACACTTGTGCTTCAAAGTAGCACCATGATCTTCATGATAGAGAGTCTCCTATGTTGTCACTTTCATATACTAGTGGGATTTTTTCATTATAGAACTTGGCTTGTATATTACAATGATGGGCTTCCTCAAAATGCCCTAGGTCTTCGTGAGCAAGCAAGTTGGATGCACACCCACTTAGTTTCTTGTTGAGCTTTCATACACTTATAGCTCTAGTGCATCCGTTGCATGGCAATCCCTACTCACTCACATTGATATCTATTGATGGGCATCTCCATAGACCGTTGATACGCCTAGTTGATGTGAGACTATCTTCTCCTTTTTGTCTTCTCCACAACCACCATTCTATTCCACCTATAGTGTTATGTCCATGGCTCACGCTCATGTATTGCGTGAAGATTGAAAAAGTTTGAGAACATCAAAAGTATGAAACAATTGCTTGGCTTGTCATCGGGGTTGTACATGATTTAAATATTTTGTGTGGTGAAGATAGAGCATAGCCAGACTATATGATTTTGTAGGGATAGCTTTCTTTGGCCATGTTATTTTGAGAAGACACGATTACTTTATCAGTATGCCTGAAGTATTATTATTTTTATGTCAATATTAAACTTTTGTCTTGAATCTTTCGGATCTGAACACTCATGCCACAATAAAGAAAATTACATTGATGATTATGTTAGGTAGCATTCCACATCAAAAATTCTGTTTTTATCATTTACCTACTCGAGGACGAGCAGGAATTAAGCTTGGGGATGCTGATACGTCTCCAACCTATCTATAATTTTTGATTGTTCCATGCTATTATATTATCTGTTTTGGATGTTTAATGAGCTTTAATATGCTATTTTATATTATTTTGGGACTAACCTATCAATCGGAGGCCCAGTGCGAGTTGCTGTTTTTTTGCCTATTTCAGTGTTTCGCAGAAAAGGAATATCAAACGGAATCCAAATGGAATGAAACCTTCGCGAGGATCTTTTTTGGAAAAAACGCAATCCAGGAGACTTGGAGTGGACGTCAAGGAAGCAACGAGGCGGCCACGAGGTAGGAGGGCGCGCCCAGGGGGGTAGGCGCGCCCTCACCCTCGTGGGCCCCTCGTGGCTCCACCGGCCTACTTCTTGCGCCTATATATACTCTCATACCCTGAAAACATCGGGGGGAGCCACGAAACCACTTTTCCACCGCCGCAACCTTCTATACCCGTGAGATCCCATCTTGGGGCCTTTTCCGGCGATCTGCCGGAGGGAGATTCGATCACGGAGGGCTTCTACATCAACACCATAGCCTCTCTGATGATGTGTGAGTAGTTTACTTCAGACCTTTGGGTCCATAGTTATTAGCTAGATGGCTTCTTCTCTCTCTTTGGATCTCAATACAAAGTTCTCCTCGATTCTCTTGGAGATCTATTCGATGTAATTCTTTTGCGGTGTGTTTGTCGAGATCCGATGAATTGTGGGTTTATGATCAAGATTATCTATGAACAATATTTGATTATTCTCTAAATTCTTATATGCATGATTTGATATCTTTGCAAGTCTCTTCGAATTATCGGTTTAGTTTGGCCTACTAGATTGATCTTTCTTGCAATGGGAGAAGTGCTTAGCTTTGGGTTCAATCTTGCGGTGCTCGATCCCAGTGACAGAAAGGGAACCGACACGTATTGTATTGTTGCCATCGAGGATAAAAAGATGGGGTTTATATCATATTGCTTGAGTTTATCCCTCTACATCATGTCATCTTGCCTAATGCGTTACTCTGTTCTTATGAACTTAATACTCTAGATGCATGCTGGATATCGGTCGATGTGTGGAGTAATAGTGGTAGATGCAGAATCGTTTCGGTCTACTTGTCACGGACGTGATGCCTATGTTTATGATCATGCCTAGATATTCTCATAACTATGCGCTTTTCTATCAATTGCTCGACAATAATTTGTTCACCCACCGTAAATTATGCTATCTTGAGAGAAGCCACTAGTGAAACCTATGGGCCCCGGGTCTATTTTACATCATATTATTCTCCTGTCAACTAGCCAATTTTTGTCGCCGTTTATTTTGCAATCTTTACTTTCCAATCTATACAACAAAAATACCAAAAATATTATCTTATTATCTTTATCAGATCTCACTTTTGCAAGTGGTCGTGAAGGGATTGACAACCCCTTTATCGCGTTGGTTGCAAGGTTCTTATTTGTTTGTGCAGGTACTAGGTGACGTGCGTGTAGTCTCCTACTGGATTGATACCTTGGTTATCAAAAACTGAGGGAAATACTTATGCTACTTTGTTGCATCACCCTTTCCTTTTCAAGGGAAAAACCAACGCATGCTCAAGAGGTAGTAAGTGTCCACCATCGACATGGGGGCGAAGGGTATCTGACTACGGACGGATCCTGGGTGGACGGCGGCGAAGTACAACTGTACAAGGCGAGCAGGCATGTGGGTGGGGGTTGCGGATGTCCGGCAATGACTGGGCGGCGGCTGGAAAGGTACAACGGCAACATCAGACAAGGAGGGTGTGGATACTAAGCTGGGGGGCCTGGGGCAGAGTGGAAGAGAATTGGACCATGTGGGGGGACTTGAGTGGGGCGAGGGTGTCAGAGTCCTACATGGCGACGGTATGGGCTCCCCTAGTTTGTTTCCTATTTGTGGGAAAACGGACGTTCGAACTGCTCCACGGACCGATTGCGCACCACGTTGGATGGTAGAATGGGTCCGGACAACTCGGTCGGGACGGATACGCGCGGTTTAAGGGTCGGTGTTGGAGATGCCCTCAAGCCTAACAAGAACAATAGCGGGGTCCCTCCTTCCGGTGAGGGGACCGAGGTCCTCCACATCTCCATGTCCCAAAGGCCATCGGAGATGGGGCGAATTGGCTGCGGTGCCAATGAGAGGAGAAGAACCTAAGGTATTTTCTTGTGGAGGAGGAAAGGACGCGTGGTGGGTTTCGAGATCAATAGGCTTTGACCATGGAGACAAAGTTTAAGGGGGGGCAGGTGGTCGTGACTCATGTAAGTCATACACAAAGTGCTTGAATATTTTATTTTATTTTGCGGAATAGGTCGAAGACAATATATTAAAGTCAACCAACCCTTACAAGGCAATCCTTACATGAATTATAAATTACGCATCAGTTTTGTGGAAATTGATGTGGTCTTCCTCCTACACCCATTTGCAATGCACGACGAGCAAACTCGATGCCGCCTTTGGACCTCTAAAACACTAGCAGCGTCAGAAAGATTGTTGCTTAGTTGTCGGGAAGTTGTTGGTCGAAGCCAGATTATGCCAGTGAAAACGATCTAAGAAATACATCGTCATCCCATAGTAGAAGGCGATGAAGACGGTCGATGACCACCCCTGGTCTGTTTAGACCGATCGGAAAAATGTAACCTCACAACCTCTCCGAATACGCCAAAGCAGCTAGTTGGACGTCGCTGGTCAGAGAATGAGCCAGAGGACCAAGACACATAAAGTGGCTATGTTCCCTTGTCAGAAGGAACGTTTGAAGACCATCCGCATAACACGAAGACACTACTAGATACACCCAATCCAGAAGAGTAGCGACCAAATAATCCTCCACCCTCCGCTTTTGTGCTATTACATCACCTCGATGTTGGGATAAGGGATGGTATAATTTTCTACGCTATCCTTGGTGCCCTTATTTTATCTGGATGAGCTCCTATTATCCCGTCCATACAAAACATTTTTGCTTTAATATTTTTCACATCTAGTTGGAGATACATCTCAAACGTATCTATAATTTTTGTTTGTTTCATACTACTTTTATATCTTTATTGCATCACTTTGACATGTGTATGGTTTTTTAGTTTTTTCGCACATGTTGGCCTTAAGTACGAATATGAAGATTACAAGGACCCACCTACAAGCGCTTCAAGGGAACCATACATGACTTATTTAAGGAACCGGTCTCAGCCCCTTTCCATTTGTTTAGACATCGTAACAGCCGCTCGCGTTGCTCACGGGGGGCGGCTTGGGCAGAAACCCAAGCCGCCGTCGCCGCCCTCGTCCTCTCCATCTGCTCCCCTGCCGCCGCCGGAGGACGCCAGCAGGCAAAGCCTGCGTGGCCAACGGCGGTGGCGGGGATGTCTTCTTGCTCTGAGATCCCTCATGCGGGGAGGGCTCTGGCCTGCACGACGCAGCAGCCCCAGACGAATCGTCTAGGTGGCGGAGCTTGGGAGCCAGGGCGACGGCCCTAGGTGCTAGTGGTGGTGCTGCCGAGGTGACCGCGTGGGTGGCGCTAGGGCAGACCTGCGACAGCGGCAAGGTCCTGCGATGGCGGATGGTGGCGATGGGGCAGATCAGTCCCCTAGCTTGTTGCGTGCGCCCCTGACCTCCTCCCCAAGATGGCATCATGGTCTCCGGCGGCTGGTGTCGGATGGAGTCGCGGACTAGCAGTGGCCATGGTGGCGGCGGGCTGTTTCCCCATGAGCTGCACCTGACGTCTTCCAAGATCCAACCTAGCTGCAGCCAATCACAAATATGCCTCGTGCATGGCGGCCCTCGTCTCTGGCAGCACCCACCTCCCTCGATATGTGGTGGTGGCTCCGGCGTGGCAGTCGTTGAGGCAACAGTGGTCTTGGCATTGCTCCGGCCACGCGGTCTCTGGATTGTTGGGGCTACGATGATGAGCTGGATGGTGGAGGTGATTTAGATCCGATTGGCCGGATGGTGGCGTGTGTAGATTATTCTGCAGCGGCTTCATACGGATCCACGACAGTGGGGGTCATCAAAAAGACTTCGGGAGGTTTTATCTCCTGATCCGGTGGATGGCTTTAGTGGTGGGTTACAAATTATGGACAATGACTTAACGCAGAGGGTTGTTTGTGAAGTAGCGGCGATCCAATTGTAGCTGCCCGAATAGCGGAAAAGCGGTGGAGACAACACATGTGAGATTTGGATGGTGGTGCTATGTGCACCCGGTCTCGAACTCCGGGGCGAAAGCCTAGGGCAGACCCGAGTGGTTATTCCCGGCAATGACAATGTTTTTTACGTCGTTACCTTGTTGGGGGCATTGCTCGGATATGTTCGTACTGATGCTTCAGGGTGAAAACTTTGATATTGGCCTTTATGGTTGGATCCGGTGACGGCGTCGCTTGAGTGTCGCTTTCTTCCTGAAGGCGTTGCTGTTGAAGATCCTTGTCATCCATGTGGTGTTAATAGTTGGTGCGGATATGGTCTCAGTTGTAGTTTGTCGATCGTTCATCTGATTGCTTTGAGGCTTATTTTTTTGTTTATTTTTCTTTTTTCCACGCCTACACATAGCTTTTGGTCTTATGACTTCGCTAGTTGCGGGTGTGTTTCTCTATACGTATTCGGTTGGCTGTGTGCATCTTAGTTATGCAGAATCCGGATGCGTTCAGTGTGATGCATCATCTTGATGCTTCATTTGAGCCAATAAAATTCATCCTTTGTCGAAAAAATGACTTATTTAACTTTGGCGTGCATGTAACAAGAAACCCCAATTAGGGAATATTAGCAAAACGTCTTCCTTTAGTAATTTATTTTGCTGGGGAGCCTAAAACCGATACGATTGTAATTTATTTTGACCCGAAACCCATAAATCGATCGAGAGATTTTCATTGAGATTGTCACGCCGGCCTTGAATATGTTGAGCCACATTCCTAAATATCTTTTCATTTTGCTGGAGCCAAATATTTCGTCACGCCATGATGATAATATCCATGTCGATCTTCTTCGGCAGCTCATGGCAAGCATGCATAATTTCAATAAAGATAAAAAAAATAAGATCCATAGACACTAGCACACAAGACATATTTTTATAGAAAAAGCATGCCTTGGATGAGGAACCAGAAATTCGCTCACCGACGGGATTCAAACTCTAGCCGCAAAGTGCACCACTGTGACCCTTTGCCACTAGGCTAGAGCCTAGTTCTCATATTCAACAAAGATACGAATGCCTCTTTTCTTATGGGGTAGAACAGTGTCCCAACAGTGGAGAGCAAAAGAGCAATCCCAAAAGAGATGCATGGAGGTTTCTTCAATATTGTCATTGAAGAGGGCACAATTGTATCACGACAGATGAAAGGATTTTCGATGGAGCAAATTCCTTGTATTTATTTTGTCATGTAATACGAGCCAAAAGAAACCTTTGTATTTCGGAATCATGGTACGTTCCCAAAGTCTCAAGAACAAAGGAGGTGCAGGTTTTTGTTCTCGTATAAGTATCTGCACATTTTCATCCAAAAAGAAGTATCTGTACATTTTCATGGTCGAATATCCAGAAAAGTTTCGAGAATAGGCCCACTAACTTGATTGTATTGTTACATATTTACAAAAAAGGTGTTTTTATAGTACTAAGCTCTTTTTTTCCACACCGCGTAAAGTTTTCTGAAAAAAAAATGATAGGAGGATTGAGGTCTATCTTTTTGGAATATATTTGACATTTGGGAATTAGTTTTTTCAGCCGGGTGCACAAATAGGATTGTGGCAGTTTGAGGATTACTGGGCCACACACCATGATCATGCGTGTACTTGGGGTCCTGGCGCGTGCTCAGCTTTGAGTGATGGATTGGTGGGGAAGCGGCGACTATAGGGGCAAGATCGAGTGGAGCATGAACTGGGCAGCACACAGCGCATGCCGCTGATCTGATCTGATCTGATCCGCATTTCCTCTTTCCATGGCGTTTTTGCCTCCCAGGGATCATGGGATTTAACCTTCAAATCCACATCCTGTTCTCTTCGCCCCCAACAGATAATGATTAGGAGCTGATTTGGTTGCTGGTCCTCTTTCTTTCCCCCGAGAGCATGCCTGCCTCTTTTTCACCAAGGCCAATGTTTTGTGAAAAGGAGGGGGCTGTAGGGTTAAGTGCAAAAGTGCTACCGGGATAAAGTTGCTCAGATATTCCATGGGCTACCCTACGGCAGTGAAATATTCCATGGAGTAGCAATTGCTAGAAACAGACAACTTCGTATACAACGAACTGATATGTTTGGTTCTATATTAACTCTCAGTTTGCAGTTGCAGTTGACACGTCGACTGTTCTTGTTAGTCATGGTCTACTCCGTACAAGATATTATTCCCTATTTTTCAAATTATTATTTTTTAAACATAGTACGGATGCAGACACTCATACATCTCACTAAACGCGCATCTCGGAAAGGCATGAAATAACTCTAGATAATGCAATCATCAATGTCAAATTTAGGACTTGAACCCTGGTGGGTCCACCACAAGGAACCGAACCATCCGAGATACGGTCAGTTCACCATTATTCCACATTTTAATATGTCCAAAATTAGAACCTTTTCATTCAAATATTTTTTGGTGAATAAATACAAATTTTTAATTGTTTGTTTGATTTGTATAGTTGCGGTGGGATTTTTTCCTACAAACTATTTTGCATGCAATATAATGAATGTTTGCTTTGTTCTACTGAAGTACAACCATATCATACCATAAAATGGTACTCCCTCTGTAAACTAATATAAGAATGTTTAGATCACTGTTTTAGTATTCTAAACGCTTTTATATTAGTTTACAGAGGGAGTAAAAAACTACTCCACAGATAATGAGGATCGCGTAAGCTGTTACTGTAAAGGACAAAGCTTTGATGGCACTAGAGGATAAGGAGTTTGAGCGGTCGTTGCAAAAAAGAAAAATAGAAAAGTCCAACTGCATGATGACAATTAATCTAGAGAGTAGAATTAAGTACAAGGGGCCGCGCGAGAGTAAATTTGTCTTAATTCGAGCTAATTGTATTGAGTTGGATTTCCTTAATTTTAACAACAACAAAACCTCTTCCCTCGCGAAGAGAAACCTCTTGCATTGAACAAATTGGTGTAGGCATTTCTTTCGCTTGAAAAAAATGCAGAAGATTCTAGGCAAATCGGGGTGGCCGGAGCATTCTTTATGTCTTGCAACCCATTTTTCTTAAAATCAAAATCCTATCTTTTATTATCATGGATATTTAGATCCTACAAACAAAATAAGCCTGCAATGGTAATTTTGTTAGGAATTGTGTTGTGTAACCGAACTCAAATATGGTATAAATTAATGCTACATCTCGTTGTAAGATACACATTATCTTTTGTTTTAGGTGTAAATTTAATTTTCATCATCAATGGATAAGAGTAATGCATCGTAGAAGAGTAGTACTCGCTCCGTCCGCAACTATTTGTCGCAAAAATATGTAGAAATGAATGTATATAAAACTAAAATACGTCAACTGTAAAGAATGCGTGGAGTAAGGAAGGCACTGCAAGCACACTTGCAGGGGTGGCGCAAAAACTAGGAGAGGTTCAGAAGTCGTTGATGACCTGGTCTAGAAAGGACTTTGGGTCTGTCACATGGAACATTAAAAAGAAAAGACAGAAGCTAAAGGAGCTCACCGAGAAATCGAGGCAAGGAGAGAATGAGGAGTTGATCAAGCAAACAGGGGCTGAACTGGATGAACTACTACCGAGGGAGGAAATTATGTGGAGGCAACGCTCTCGGGCGACATGGATCAAAGAAGGGGATCAAAATACAAAGTTTTTTCATAGGAAAGCAACTTGGAGACAGAAGAAGAATGCTATAAAAAAACTAAAAAATAATGATGGTGTATGGGTAGAGGAAAAAGAGGCTCTAAACAGTCTGGCTACAGATTTCTTCAAGGACTTGTACACGAAGGAAGAGGGGGTTGCACCTTTTGAACTGATTGATATGTTGCCACGCACAGTAGGCGAGGATATGAACAGGAACCTAACGAAGGAGTTCACGGAAAAAGAAATTAGTGACACCGTTTTTCAGATTGGCCCACTCAAAGCGCCTGGTCCCGACGGCTTCCCCGCACGGTTCTTCCAACGAAACTGGGACACTCTCAAGAAAGATGTGATAGCAGCAGTGCAGAGGTTTTTTGCGGATGGCATTATGCCAGAGGGAATCAACGACACAGCCATTGTGCTCATCCCTAAAGGAAAGGATCCACAGAACTTAAGAGATTTCCGGCCGATCAGTCTATGTAATGTAATTTATAAAGTTATCTCGAAGTGCTTGGTTAATCGAATGAGGCCTTTTCTGAATGAGTTAATCTCAGAAACGCAGAGCGCGCTTGTTCCAGGAAGGTTGATTACGGATAATGCGATCATTGCATTTGAATGTTTTCATAAGATTCAGCACAGCAAAAACCCCCACAATACATACTGTGCATATAAGTTAGACCTTGCCAAGGCGTATGATAGAGTGGACTGGGACTTCCTTGAAGGTGCTATGGAGAAAATGGGATTCAGTGCCTTGTGGATAAGCTGGATTATGAAATGTGTGAAATCTGTCCAGTTTTCAGTGAAGTTGAACGGGGAAGTGCTGGAAGCATTTTGCCCATCAAGGGGACTCCGACAAGGTGACCCACTGAGCCCGTATTTGTTTCTTTTTGTTGCTGATGGCCTTGCCTCTATCTTTAATAGAGAGGTTCGTGGAAGGAACATTTCGCCCGTAAAAGTGGCTCGCAATAGCCCGGGGATCTCAAACCTGTTGTTTGCGGATGATAGTCTGGTTTTCTTTAAAGCTTCTAGTGACCAAGCCAGAGCAGTGAAAAGAGCCCTTACTCTGTTCCAGAAGTGTACAAGGCAGCTATTGAGCAGTAGCAAATGCTCGATTTTATTCAGTGAACATTGTCCGATGGACGTACAGGAAGAAATCAAAAACATTCTTACGTGCGAGACGTCCACCTTCGAGAGTAAATATCTGGGACTCCCAACCCCGGATGGAAGAATGAAGGACGATCATTTTCAGCCTATCATGGATAGATTCCGTAAGAGATGCAATGACTGGGCAGGGAAGCATATGTCCTTTGCAGCCAAGGAGGTAAACGTCAAGGCAATTGCACAATCCTTACACACTTTCGCTATGGGGGTGTTCAAATTTTCTGCGGGCTTCTGCGACAAGTACGAACGACTGATCAGAGAGTTTTGGTGGGGCGAGGATGGAGAGAAGAGAAAGGTGCACTGGATGGCATGGGACCAAATGGTCAAACCAAAGAGAGCAGGGGGAATTGGCTTCCGGGACATGCAAATTTTCAATCAAGCCTTACTAGCAAGACAAGGTTGGCGCCTACTACAAAACCCCGATAGCCTGTGTGCAAGAGTTCTAAAATCCAAATACTACCCGAGAGGTGAACTCATGGATACGGTATTTACATCGGACGCGTCTGAAACGTGGAGGGGCATTGAGCATGGTCTGGAGCTACTGGAAAAGGGTCTTATTTGGAGAGTAGGCAATGGAGAAAAAATAAAAATCCAAAGAGACCAATGGGTACCGATAAAGAGTGGTTTAAAGATAACAGAATTCAAGAGGAGATCAAGATTGAGATGGGTGAATCAGTTGATGATGCCAGGGAGGAAAGAATGGGATGCGGACCTTGTGCACCAAATGTTCCATGAGTATGAGGCAGAAGAAATCTGCAAAATAAGGATCCCGACTAGTAACGTGAAGGACTGTATTGCATGGCATGGAGAAAGGTCAGGCGTCTTCTCTGTGCGTAGTGCGTATAAGATTGGTGCAAACCTTAAATACCACGGAGACCTAAATGCGTCCAGCTCAGCTAATGATGCGGATAACAGAAGTATATGGGACCTAATATGGAAAATAAAGGTCCCTGGAAAGGTTAGGATCTTTGCGTGGCGAGTTGCGACAGAAACACTCCCTACGAAGGAAAATAAATGGAAGAGAACACTGGAGGTGGATAATATATGCAGCATTTGTGGCAGAGAGAAGGAGGATGAGTTCCATGCGACAATAAATTGCACAAAAGCAAGAGCACTAAGAGAAGAGATGAGGGAGCACTGGAACCTACCTGCAGAAAACTGTTTTCGTTTTTCAGGCAAGGATTGGCTACAAAACCTGCTGGGGAAGGGAGACATGGAGGAGAGGAAAAGGATCCTCCTCCTTCTGTGGAGAGCATGGTGGCTGCGAGATAATTGTGTCCATGTTGACGGCAGGGCTACAATTGGCCAGTCAGTCCAATTTCTGACGAGATATTTGCAAGAAATCAGCAAAGAAGAACCGGAAGACAGCGCCAGCGAGAATGCCCACCCCCTAGTCGGCCGACAGGGCAAAGTGGACGAAGACCAGCGGCGGGAGGAAATTCGAAAAGGAAAGTTGCACACTGGGTTGTATCCCGCCAGTAAAAAGGTGCACTGTACCATCGAAGTGAATCATACAAGCAATTCTGTGGGGCGAGCAGCATGCCCCAATATAAATGATGGGAGCAAGTGGGCGCCGCCAGCAATGGGTACATGGAAAATGAATTCAGATGCGACGTTCTTGCCAAATTCAGGGGAAGCTGCGGCGGGAATCGTCGTCAGAGACCACCTGGGCGAGGTTGCGCTCAGCTGCGGGCAGCGACTGGGAACATGCAATGGCCCAGAAGAAGCTGAACTGGCTGCGGTATTGCACGGATTGACAGTACTAAACAAGTACTTTTATGGGCGCGTGTGCGTGGAGTCGGACTGTGCAACAATTATCAGCCTTCTTAACCATAGAGCAAGTAACCAATCCAGACAATGTGCCTTAATCACAGATGTTTGGGAATTGGAGAAGAAGTTCAGTGGAGTAACGTTCAGTGCAACGAAAAGATCCAGCAACAAACTAGCACACGAGCTAGCTGCTATGGCGAGAAGACAAGGAAATTTCAGCCTCTTTGGAAAATGTCCAGATACCCTTAGTAGCATCCTGGCAGAGGATTGTAATAACGTTTCCTCTGTAATTTAAGTGGTTTCTGGGTGTTCCTAAAAAAAACGTCTAGATAAATCTATTTCTCTGTTAAATATTTTTGGACGGAGGTAGTACTACTAAATATTCTGAACCATAACTAGTAGTAAGACTTGGATAACACCACCCATCAATTGCAGTAAAACGGCTGTCCCCTGCTTAATTGCCACGGCCGAGAACAAATCCAAATTGAATCCTGCCTTTTCTCAATTATTATTACTACTACTACTGCCAGTTCCCTTTTCTGTGCAGAAAGAAAAAAAAGCTGCGAGAGTAGACCCAGTAGGCCATGTTTATCAGCTTGATTGAAAGCGAGATAGGTGGATTTTATAGTACCCTTTAAAAAACAAACGGTGAGAATGCAAGGAGCCTTTGACCGCTCCATTCACAATCAAATCCAGTGAATACGATTTTTTTAGTAACTTTTAACCGGCACACCAACATGAGATTCACCCAACCAAATCCTACTCCTGCTACATTCCTAGACGCTGAACGGCTGTACCTGCGGCAGCAGCAGCAGCAGCTAGGTGGGAGCACGTACGAGAGATCCAGCCCTCCCTCCCTCCCACCATTGCGTAGATAGATCCAGTCGGTCCAGGCGATCGATCCGTCCTCCCTCCGTCCGTCCGTCCAGCAGCCAGGCAACGCGGGACGCGAGCGATATCCACCTCGATCGACCCCGAGGACACACGAGCCACACGAGATTCCCCCTCCCCACCACTCCCCCGCTCCCCGGTTGGGTTCGGTTGGGTGTGATCCGGCGAGGTGAGACGAAGCGAGGGACATGTCCACATGAGGACAAACCAAACTCCAGCTAAGAAGATATCTCCTCGTCGTCTCGTCCTTTTCCAGTCCAGTGTTTTTGCTTTGTCATGCTGTGTGTGATGCATGTGTAGATGTGTGCCCCGGAAATCCCGGAAAAACGAAATCGCTCGGCTTATCCTTTTCTTTTCCTCTTTATTAGTAGTACGTATTTATCTAGGATATGTAGGAGGAGATGTGAAAGGGGGAGGAGAATCACACAGAATTGAGAAGGGAAGGCAGGACCAACAAGCGAGCAAACAAACAAAGCAACCACGGATAACACAAAAATAGCTTTAAAGCCAGCCAGACAGAGGCAGCGCAGGGGCGGGGCAGCCCACTAGTTAAACTGCACCGCACCACTCCCGAACTCATCAGATACTCTCCTCCTCACTCATCATCGGCCTAGCCTCCGTCCTAGAGAGAGAAAGAGAGAGGGAAGGGGTGGAAAAGGTGTGAGCAGATTGTTGATAGATAGAGGGGGAGAGAGAGAGAGAGAAAAGAGGGGGATATCACAGCAGCAGCCGCAGCAGCGGGCAGAAAGAAAGACCCAAACGAGTGAGAGAGGAGAGAGAGAGAGACGAAAGCTTAGAAGAAGAGAGATCCACCTCGAAGTAACCCCCTCCCTCCCTCCCCATCATCTCCTTCCTCCCTTCCCCCGCTCTCCTCTCCTCTCCTCTCCTCCCGTGCTCTCTCGCTTGCTCCTGCCAGCGGAGGACTGCGGCTTGCTACCGCGGGCAAGGAGGCGAATTGCTCTGCTCCGCCCTGCTCCGGCCCGGGAGGATGAGGGAGGAGGAGGAGCCCAGCTGGTTCGCGCGCTTCGACGAGGACCTGCCGGCGCCGGACGAGCTCATGCCGCTCTCGCAGTCGCTCATCACCCGCGATCTCGCCGCCGCCTTCGACATCCCCACGCACGGCGGGGGCGGCCCGCTCAGCGGCGGCGCCGACGGGGCCGGCGGCGCGGGCGGCCAGGAGATGAACGGCGGCGCGTCGTCGGCCGCCGGCTCCAGCGGCGGCAACGGGGGCGGCAACGGGGAGGAGCCGGCCAGGACCCTCAAGCGGCCGCGCCTCGTGTGGACGCCGCAGCTGCACAAGCGCTTCGTCGACGCCGTGGCGCACCTCGGCATCAAGAACGCCGTGCCCAAGACCATAATGCAGCTGATGAGCGTGGACGGCCTCACGCGCGAGAACGTCGCGTCCCACCTCCAGAAGTACCGCCTCTACCTCAAGCGCATGCAGGGGCTCGGCAACGGCGGCGGCGGCGGCGGGGGAGGCAGCCACTCCTCCGGCTCCGGGACCGACGCCGCCACCGAGCACCTCTTCGCCACCGGGCCCTCCCCGTTCCTCCCGCCCGGCCGCGGCCCGGCCGTCGCCGACCCCTACACCCCCTACGCCGCCATGCCCGCCGCGCACCACCATCACCACCACCCGCAGCAGATCGGCCACTTCCACCACCCCGCCGCGCGCCCGCTCGGCCACTACGGCGCCGGGCCAGGCGGCGGCTTCGACCACGGGTTCCTGAGCCGCGCCGTGGCCAGCGGCGCGCCAGTCGGCCCGCCCGGGATGCACCACCGCATGGTCGGCGGCGGGGCCGCGATGGGGATGATGGCGCCGTCGTCTTTCGCCGAGGAGCTGGAGCTCGGGTCCCGCGGCGGCGGAGGCGGCGGCGGGCGCCGGGAGCTGACGCTGTTCCCGACTTCCGGCGAGCACTGAGTGTCGACATCGACGGTGACCGGCATCGAATGGCATCCGTCCGTCCTCCTCGGGTATATAAAATTCGTTTTCCCCTCTGCCGCCGCCGCTACTTCCCACAGATCGGCATAGAATCCCAGCAAGATTCACGCCCCACATCGTCATATCATAGAGGCCAAGAATTCTTGGGAATTAGCGCTCCGCCACCCATATTTTCTATCTATCTCTCTCTTCGCCAGTGCTGCTGTTCTGTTCTTGTGTTGCGGATATTTGTCATTGCTGTTCCCGTTCTCTCCTTGTTCTTTGCTGTTGATGACATAAAAGCTTAGCCCTAGAGACAATTATTTTAGACGGTAAAAAAGTTGTGAAAATTTGCTGCCTGCTAGTACTTTGATTCGTGTTGTTGGTTGTCTGAGGAAAGAAAATTCAATCCTTGCGAATTGCGCGGAGGATCCAGGGGCCAGTCTGCTCTGCTCATCCCGGCGACTGACGCTTGGTCCTTGAGTGATGCAACCATCTGCATGTGAGCTGTGATCCCTCCAAACAAGTGATGCAATCATCTACCATTGCAGATTGCATAGGTGAGTCGAGTAGAGATGATATAGGCAGGATTGAATAATGTCAAGGACCCACCCACCCTGAGCTTGGAGGTGAATAAGTCTGAGAATTAAGTTTGTTTGTACCGGCATGATGGCAATTTAGCTCCTCGTCCTTTGGGCTTCAGGGGGATGAACGTGTGTAGCAAAGGTTGCTCTTGCATTCTGCTGCTGCTAGGATCATGATTCAGAGCAACCCAAATTGGAGTTTCTTGTAGTGGTAACCATTTGTAAATCTTCCCTGCTCCATTTCAATAGCTTGTTGTTTCCTGTAGCCCTGAGAGAAGAACAAAAAAAGTAGAAAACCTTGTTGGATTGTGCGCGTACAGTGATGCTTAATTAGGGTATGTTCAAATCAACAGTACTATTTTCCTGCTCTCCCAATGCGTGAACGCGTCACACTATTCACTAGCAGGTGTGAAGCATGCATTCCCAACTACGCTGACAGTATCTTGCCCACCTGATCATCTGAGCAACTTGGCAGTGGTAATTTAGCTGGCCAAGAGCTGGTGTGGTACCGTGGATCTGAATTCTCAAACACTCGCTGACTTGCCAGTGACGATCAGAGAGTACTACGATGTCATGTGATTTGCTCAACCACATTCCCCGTAGCCATCTAGGAGTATGTAGTGCAGGTAGGAGTGTATCTCATCTGATCCGATCTGGTCTGTATTGGCGTTGACGAGTCCGAAGAAAGATATGTGGATGGATGGGGGAGCCGCTGCGCTGCGGCATTGATTTTCCGAGGACGGACGGACGGGGTTCGTGTTGCTGTTAGGGGCGTGACCTGGCATTAAGTGATGTGACCACGAGAGCGACCAAGGCGTTAATGGGAAAAAATCTATGCGGATCGGCCCATCCCCCGCAGGCAAAGAAAGCGAGGTGTGTGGATTTTGTTCAGGTGAGCGACGACGAGGACTTGTCTTGTCCCCCACCCATCACCTCCCTCGGGACATGCTAGGCTCCCATTGCTTGCTTGGTTTTCCACCATCCCTGACTGCTCTTTACTTTCCCGGTTCCCCCCTCCCACACACAACGGGTTGGTGAATGAATCGGCGCAGCAGCAGGGAGCGGGTCAGTGTCTCGTGTCAAAAATCTTCCAAAATGTTAAATCCCGAATGTTCAGATTTTAAGCATGGCAATGCGAAGATTTTCATGGCAACTTTGGTTCCCGCGAGGTAGGTAACCATGCCAATTTTCTGACAAAAAACGAACCGGTATAAAGTTGCCACCTCACGTTAAATAAAGTTGCTATGAAAATACGTTCGAGGTGACAAGTTTAAAATATGAACGTTCCGGATTTATCGGGGTCCAAAATCTTTCATCATCAGAAGCAAAGATGCACGGTTGGAATCCTTGGTTTTGTGATCCAACTACTTGGTCCTGTGCGCCCGCACCCCTGACCAAGTTCGGCAGTCGTGTTCCACGGAATGAGCACGACAAGGCGAGCTCACGCTTCTCGCGCGGGGGCACAGTGTGAAATCCTATTGTCATCTCATAGTTCCTGTAAAATGTACCAGATCAGTGTTAGATATTAGAGTGTGCTTTTTTGGCTACCGGGTAATAAGAAATCATAGTATTTGCACATAATGTACTCCTTCCTCCCGTTATTTTTGTTTCATGTTATCGCTCCATAGGTCTTATCCTACCGATAATTACGGAGCACGTTTATACCTTCCTCCCGTTATCCTTGCTCCAAGTTATCACTTTGTGGGTCGTATCCTACCGATAATTTTGGAATATATTTCCTATTTCCTACCGCTATCTTTCTACCACTAGTTACTGATCATATTTATTCTTTCCACTCATTATCTTTATTTCACATTGACGCTGGGTAGATAATCCTACGGATAAATACGGAGTAGATATACTCCTTCGCCACGTTATCAATGCTCCACGGTATTGCTTCATGGGTCCTATCCTACCGAGAATTGTGGAGAGTATTTACTCTTTCCTCCAGTTATCTCTGTTCCATGTTATCGCTCCGTGAGTCTTATCTATGATGGAGCATCTTTACTCCTTCCACATGTTATCGCTCCATAGTTCTTATCCTACCTATAATTACAAAGTAAATATCTCCTTCCTTTGTTTATTTATATTTGACATTATCGCTTCTTGGGTCTTATCCCACGAAAAATTACAGAGCATATTTACTCCTTCCTCTTGTTATCCCTGTTTATGTTGTCCAATCGGCAATTACTGAGCATATTTACTGCATCCTCTCGTTAGCTTTGCTTAACATTGTCGATCTATAGGCCTTATGCAAACAATAATTATGGAGCGTTGCCACTCCTGAGCTGCGTTGGGTTTTTCCTCAAAGAGGAAGGGAGAAGCAATATAGTAACATATATCATTTCCCTCAGTAGAGAACCAAGGTTATCGAACCAATAGGCGATTCACACAGACAAAGGTCGACCGTACATACACACACAAACAAAATACTTGCACCCAGCGTAGACAAGAGGGTTGTCAATCCCCTTGTACTCGTTAATTACAAGGATTAATCCTGCTAGTGATATATATATATATATATATATATATATATATATATATATATATATATAAAATTTGCAAAAGGAAATAAAAGTAAATAAATTCCAGCGAGCTTTTTAGGGTTTTAGTAAATATGATGAATAGACCCCGGGGCCATAGTTTTCACTAGAGGTATCTCTCTCAAGAACATAGCATACAGTAGGTAGACAAATTACTGTTGGGCAACTGATAGAAAACCGCATAGTTATGACGTTTATTCATGGCATGATCAGTACATAGGCATTACGTTCGTAATAAGTAGACTGACATCCATCTCCATGTACTACTATTACTCCACTTTGAGAACGCTTCTATGCTTGCCTCTCTACGTATTAAGTTCATAAAAAAACAGAGTAATGCTTGGAGCATGGCAACATAATGTGGATAAAATAAGACCAATTGCTACCTCTTGAGCACTGCGTTGGTTTTTCCTTGAAGAGTAAAGGGTGATGCAGCAAAGTAGCGTAAGTACTTCCCTCAGTTTGAGAACCAAGGTATCAATCCAGTAGGAGACTACACGCAAGTCACCTTGTACCTACATAAACAAATAAGAACCTTGCAACCAATGCGATAAAGGGGTTGTCAATCCCTTCACGGCCACTTGCAAAAGTGTGATCTGATAGAGATAATAAGATAAATATTTTTGGTATTTTTGTTGTATAGATTGAAAAGTAAAGATTGCAAAATAAACGGCGACAGAAATACCTAGTTGAAGGGAGATTAATATGATGGAAAATAGACCCAGGGGCCATAGGTTTCACTAGTGGCTTCTCTCAAGATAGCATAATCTACGGTGGGTGAACAAATTACTGTCGAGCAATTGATAGAAAAGCGCATAGTTATGAGAATATCTAGGCATGATCATGTATATAGGCATCACGTCCGTGACAAGTAGACCGAAATGATTCTGCATCTACTACTATTACTCCACACATCGACCGCTATCCAGCATGCACCTAGAGTATTAAGTTCATAAGAACAGAGTAACGCATTAGGCAAGATGACATGATGTAGAGGGATAAACTCAAGCAATATGATATAAACCCCATCTTTTTATCCTCGATGGCAACAATACAATACATGCCTTGCTGCCCCTGCTGTCACTGGGAAAGGACACCGCAAGATTGAACCCAAAGCTAAGCACTTCTCCCATTGCAAGAAAGATCAATCTAGTAGGCCAAACCAAACTGATAATTAGAAGAGACTTGCAAAGATACCAAATCATACATAAAAGAATTCAGAGGAGATTCAAATATTGTTCATAGATAATCTTGATCATAAACCCACAATTCATCGGATCTCGACAAACACACCGCAAAAAGAATTACATCGAATAGATCTCCAAGCGAATCGAGGAGAACTTTGTATTGAGATCCAAAGAGAGAGAAGAAGCCATCTAGCTAATAACTATGGACTCGAAGGTCTGTGGTAAACTACTCACACATCATCGGAGAGGCTATGGTGTTGATGTAGAAGCCCTCCGTGATCGATTCCCCCTCAGGCGGAGCACCGGAAAAGGCCCCAAGATGGGATTGTTGGAAATATGCCCTAGAGGCAATAATAAATGGTTATTATTATATTTCTGTGTTCATGATAATAGTCTATTATTCATGCTATAATTGTATTGTCCGGAAATCGTAATACATGTGTGAATACATAGACCACAACCTGTCCCTAGTAAGCCTCTAGTTGACTAGCTCGTTGATCAACAGATAGTCATGGTTTCCTGACTATGGACATAGGATGTCATTGATAACGGGATCACATCATTAGGAGAATGATGTGATGGACAAGACCCAACTTAAGCATAGCATAAAAGATCGTGTAGTTTCGTTTGCTAGAGCTTTTCCAATGTCAAGTATCTTTTCCTTAGACCATGAGATCGTGCAACTCCCGGATACCGTAGGAGTGCTTTGGGTGTGCCAAACGTCACAACGTAACTGGGTGACTATAAAGGTGCATTACGGGTATCTCCGAAAGTGTCTGTTGGGTTGGCACGGATCGAGACTGGGATTTGTCACTCCGTGTAAACGGAGAGGTATCTCTGGGCCCACTCGGTAATGCATCATCATAATGAGCTCAATGTGACTAAGGCGTTAGTCACGGGATCATGCATTGCGGTACGAGTAAAGAGACTTGCCGGTAACGAGATTGAACAAGGTATTGGGATACCGACGATCGAATCTCGGGCAAGTAACATACCGATTGACAAAGGGAATTGCATACGGATTGATTGAATCCTCGACACCGTGGTTCACCCGATGATATCATCGTGGAACATGTGGGAGCCAACATGGGTATCCAGATCCCGCTGTTGGTTATTGACCGGAGAGGCGTCTCGGTCATGTCTGCATGTCTCCCGAACCCGTAGGGTCTACACACTTAAGGTCCGGTGACGCTAGGGTTGTAGAGATATATGTATGCGGAAACCCGAAAGTTGTTCGGAGTCCCGGATGAGATCCCGGACGTCACGAGAGGTTCCGGAATGGTCCGGAGGTGAAGAATTATATATAGGAAGTCCAGTTTTGGCCACCGGGAAAGTTTCGGGGGTTATCGGTATTGTACCGGGACCACCGGAAGGGTCCCGGGGGTCCACCGGGTGGGGCCACCTGTCCCGGAGGGCCCCGTGGGCTGAAAGTGGAGGGGAACCAGCCCCTAATGGGCTGGGGCGCCACTTTGGGCCTCCCCCCCATGCGCCTAGGGTTGGGAACCCTAGGGGGGGGGAGTTTCCCCTTGCCTTGGGGGGCAAGGCAACCCCTTCCCCCTTGGCCGCCGCCCCCCCTTGGAGATCCCATCTCCAAGGGCTGCGCACCCCCCTTGGGGGCCTATATAAAGGGGGGGGAGGGAGGGCAGCACACACAGCCTTTGGCGCCTCCCTCCTCCCCTGCAACACCTCTCTCTCGCGCGCAGAAGCTCGGCGAAGCCTGCCGGAGAGCCGCTACATCCACCACCACGCCGTCGTGCTGTTGGATCTCCATCAACCTCTCCTCCCCCCTTGCTGGATCAAGAAAGGAGGAGACGTCGCTGCACCGTACGTGTGTTGAACGCGGAGGTGCCGTCCGTTCGGCACTCGGTCATCGGTGATTTGGATCACGGCGAGTACGACTCCGTCATCCACGTTCATTGGAACGCTTCCGCTCGCGATCTACAAGGGTATGTAGATCCACTCCTTTCCCCTCGTTGCTAGTAGACTCCATAGATGCATCTTGGTGAGCGTAGGAAAATTTTAAATTATGCTACGATTCCCAACAGTGGCATCATGAGCCAGGCCTATGCGTAGTTACTATGCACGAGTAGAACACAAAGAAGTTGTGGGCGTTGATGTTGCCAATTCTTCTTGCCGCTACTAGTCGTTTCTTGTTTCGGCGGCATTGTAGGATGAAGCGGCCCGGACCGACCTTACACGTACGCTTACGTGAGACAGGTTCCACCGACTGACATGCACTAGTTGCATAAGGTGGCTAGCGGGTGTCTGTCTCTCCTACTTTAGTCGGAACGGATTCGATGAAAAGGGTCCTTATGAAGGGTAAATAGAAATTGGCAAATCACGTTGTGGTCATACGTAGGTAAGAAATCGTTCTTGCTAGAAACCTACAAACCACGTAAAAACTTGCAACAACAATTAGAGGACGTCTAACTTGTTTTTGCAGCAAGTGATATATGTGATATGATATGGCCAGAAGATGTGATGAATGATATATGTGATGTATGAGATTGATCATATTCTTGTAATAGGAATCACGACTTGCATGTCGATGAGTATGACAACCGGCAGGAGCCATAGGAGTTGTCTTTATTATTTTGCATGACCTGCGTGTCATTGAATAACGCCATGTAATTTACTTTACTTTGTTGCTAAACGGTTAGCCATAGAAGTAGAAGTAATCGTTGGCGTGACAACTTCATGAAGACACAATGATGGAGATCATGATGATGGAGATCATGGTGTCATGCCGGTGACGAAGATGATCATGGTGCCCCGAAGATGGAGATCAAAGGAGCATGATGATATTGGCCATATCATGTCACTATTTGATTGCATGTGATGTTTATCATGTTTTTGCATCTTATTTGCTTAGAACGACGGTAGCAAGTAGGATGATCCCTTATAATAATTTCAAGAAAGTGTTCACCCTAACTGTGCACCGTTGCGAAGGTTCGTCGTTTCGAAGCACCACGTGATGATCGGGTGTGATAGATTCTTACGTTCGCATACAACGGGTGTTGACGAGCCTAGCATGTACAGACATGGCCTCGGAACACACGCAATACACTTAGGTTGACTTGACGAGCCTAGCATGTACAGACATGGCCTCGGAACACGGAGGACCGAAAGGTCGAGCATGAGTCGTATAGAAGATACGATCAACATGGAGATGTTCACCGATCTTGACTAGTCCGTCTCACGTGATGATCGGACACGGCCTAGTTGAGTTCGGATCATGTTTCACTTAGATAACTAGAGGGATGTCTATCTGAGTGGGAGTTCATTAAATAATTTGATTATATGAACTTAATTATCATGAACTTAGTCTAAAATCTTTACACTATGTATTGTAGATCAAATGGCCCACGTTGTCCTCAATTTCAACGCGTTCCTAGAGAAAACCAAGCTGAAAGATGATGGCAGCAACTATACGGACTGGGTCCGGAACCTGAGGATCATCCTCATAGCAGCCAAGAAAGATTATGTCTTAGAAGCACCGCTAGGTGAAGCACCAATCCCTGAGAACCAAGACGTTATGAACGCTTGGCAGCAGCGTGCTGATGATTACTCCCTCGTTCAGTGCGGCATGCTTTACAGCTTAGAACCGGGTCTCCAAAAGCGTTTTGAGAAACATGGAGCATATGAGATGTTCGAGGAGCTGAAACTGGTTTTTCAAGCTCATGCCCGGGTCGAGAGATATGATGTCTCCGACAAGTTCTTCAGCTGTAAAATGGAGGAGAACAGTTCTGTTAGTGAGCACATACTCAGAATGTCTGGGTTGCACAACCGCTTGTCTCAGCTGGGAGTTAATCTCCCGGATGACGCGGTCATTGACAGAATCCTCCAGTCGCTTCCACCAAGCTACAAGAGCTTTGTGATGAACTACAATATGCAGGGGATGGAAAAGACCATTCCCGAGGTATATTCAATGCTGAAATCAGCTGAGGTAGAGATCAGAAAAGAACATCAAGTGTTGATGGTGAATAAAACCACTAAGTTCAAGAAGGGCAAGGGTAAGAAGAACTTCAAGAAGGACGGCAAGGGAGTTGCCGCGCCCGGTAAGCCAGTTACCGGGAAGAAGTCAAAGAATGGACCCAAGCCCGAGACTGAGTGCTTTTATTGCAAGGGAAGTGGTCACTGGAAGCGGAACTGCCCCAAATATTTAGCGGACAAGAAGAAGGCCGGCAACACCCAAGGTATATGTGATATACAAGTAATTGATGTGTACCTTACCAGTACTCGTAGTAGCTCCTGGGTATTTGATACCGGTGCGGTTGCTCATATTTGTAACTCAAATCAGGAACTACGGAATAAACGGAGACTGGCAAAAGACGAGGTGACGATGCGCGTCGGGAATGGTTCCAAGGTCGATGTGATCGCCGTCGGCACGCTACCTCTGCATCTACCCACGGGATTAGTTATAAACCTCAATAATTGTTATTTAGTGCCAGCTTTGAGCATGAACATTGTATCTGGATCTCGTTTAATTCGAGATGGCTACTCATTTAAATCTGAGAATAATGGTTGTTCTATTTATTTGAGAGATATGTTTTATGGTCATGCCCCGCTGGTCAATGGTTTATTCTTGATGAATCTCGAACGTGATGCTACACATGTTCATAGTGTGAATACCAAAAGATGTAAAGTTGATAACGATAGTCCCACATACTTGTGGCACTGCCGCCTTGGTCACATTGGTGTCAAGCGCATGAAGAAGCTCCATGCAGATGGACTTTTGGAGTCTCTTGATTACGAATCATTTGACACGTGCGAACCATGCCTCATGGGTAAGATGACCAAGACTCCGTTCTCCGGAACAATGGAGCGAGCAACCAACTTATTGGAAATCATACATACCGATGTGTGCGGTCCAATGAGTGTTGAGGCTCGCGGAGGATATCGTTATGTTCTCACTCTCACTGATGATTTAAGTAGATATGGGTATGTCTACCTAATGAAACACAAGTCTGAAACCTTTGAAAAGTTCAAGGAATTTCAGAGTGAAGTCGAGAATCAACGTGACAGGAAAATAAAATTCTTACGATCAGATCGTGGTGGAGAATATTTAAGTCACGAATTTGGTACACACTTAAGGAAATGTGGAATAGTTTCACAACTCACGCCGCCTGGAACACCTCAGAGAAATGGTGTGTCCGAACGTCGTAATCGCACTCTATTGGATATGGTGCGATCTATGATGTCTCTTACCGATTTACCGCTCTCATTTTGGGGTTATGCTTTAGAGACTGCCGCATTCACTTTAAATAGGGCACCGTCTAAATCCGTTGAGACGACACCGTATGAATTATGGTTTGGGAAGAAACCTAAGCTGTCGTTTCTAAAAGTTTGGGGATGCGATGCTTATGTCAAGAAACTTCAACCTGAAAAGCTCGAACCCAAATCGGAAAAATGCGTCTTCATAGGATACCCTAAGGAAACTATTGGGTATACCTTCTACCTCAGATCCGAAGGCAAGATCTTCGTTGCCAAGAACGGGTCCTTTCTAGAGAAGGAGTTTCTCTCGAAAGAATTGAGTGGGAGGAAAGTGGAACTTGATGAGGTGATAGTCACCCCTTCCGAACCGGAAAGTAGCGCAGCGCGGGAAAATGTTCCTGTGGTGCCTACACCGACTGGGGAGGAAGTTAATGATGATGATCATGAAGCTTCAGATCAAGTTGCACTGAACTTCGTAGGTCCACAAGGACACGTTCCGCACCAGAGTGGTACGGCAACCCTGTCCTGGAAATCATGTTGTTAGACAACGGTGAACCTTCGAACTATGAAGAAGCGATGGCGGGCCCGGATTCCGACAAATGGCTAGAAGCCATGAAATCCGAGATAGAATCCATGTATGAAAACAAAGTATGGACTTTGACTGACTTGCCCGATGAGCGGCGAGCCATAGAAAACAAATGGATCTTTAAGAAGAAGACGGACGCAGATGGTAATGTGACCATCTACAAAGCTCGACTTGTCGCTAAGGGTTATCGACAAGTTCAAGGGGTTGACTACGATGAGACTTTCTCACCCGTAGCGAAGCTGAAGTCCGTCCGAATCATGTTAGCAATTGCCGCATACTATGATTATGAGATATGGCAGATGGACGTCAAAACGGCATTCCTTAACGGCTTCCTTAAGGAAGAGTTGTATATGATGCAGCCGGAAGGTTTTGTCGATCCTAAGAATGCTAACAAAGTATGCAAGCTCCAGCGCTCAATCTATGGGCTGGTGCAAGCATCTCGGAGTTGGAACATTCGCTTTGATGAGATGATCAAAGCGTTTGGGTTTACACAGACTTATGGAGAAGCCTGTGTTTACAAGAAAGTGAGTGGGAGCTCTGTAGCATTTCTCATATTATATGTGGATGACATATTATTGATGGGAAATGATATAGAATTCTTGGAAAGTATAAAGGCCTATTTGAATAAATGTTTTTCAATGAAGGACCTTGGAGAAGCTGCTTATATATTAGGCATCAAGATCTATAGAGATAGATCAAGACGCCTCATTGGTCTTTCACAGAGTACATACCTTGACAAGATATTGAAGAAGTTCAGTATGGATCAGTCCAAGAAGGGGTTCTTGCCTGTATTGCAAGGTGTGCAATTGAGCACGGCTCAATGCCCGACCACGGCAGAAGATATAGAAGAGATGAGTGTCATCCCCTATGCCTCGGCCATAGGGTCTATTATGTATGCCATGCTGTGTACCAGACCTGATGTAAACCTTGCCGTAAGTTTGGTAGGAAGGTACCAAAGTAATCCCGGCAAGGAACACTGGACAGCGGTCAAGAATATCCTGAAGTACCTGAAGAGGACTAAGGATATGTTTCTCGTCTATGGAGGTGACGAAGAGCTCGTCGTAAAGGGTTACGTCGACGCTAGCTTCGACACAGATCCGGATGACTCGAAGTCACAGACCGGATACGTGTATATTTTGAATAGAGGAGCAGTAAGCTGGTGCAGTTGCAAGCAAAGCGTCGTGGCGGGATCTACATGTGAAGCGGAATACATGGCAGCCTCGGAGGCAGCACAGGAAGCAGTCTGGATGAAGGAGTTCATTACCGACCTAGGGGTGATTCCCAATGCGTCGGGCCCAATGACTCTCTTCTGTGACAACACTGGAGCTATTGCCCTTGCGAAGGAGCCCAGGTTTCACAGGAAGACCAGGCATATCAAGCGTCGCTTCAACTCCATTCGTGAAAGTGTTCAAAATGGAGACATAGATATTTGTAAAGTACACACGGACCTGAATGTAGCAGATCCGTTGACTAAACCTCTCCCTAGGGCAAAACATGATCAACACCAGGACGCAATGGGTGTTCGATTCATCACAATGTAACTAGATTATTGACTCTAGTGCAAGTGGGAGACTGTTGGAAATATGCCCTAGAGGCAATAATAAATGGTTATTATTATATTTCTGTGTTCATGATAATAGTCTATTATTCATGCTATAATTGTATTGTCCGGAAATCGTAATACATGTGTGAATACATAGACCACAACCTGTCCCTAGTAAGCCTCTAGTTGACTAGCTCGTTGATCAACAGATAGTCATGGTTTCCTGACTATGGACATAGGATGTCATTGATAACGGGATCACATCATTAGGAGAATGATGTGATGGACAAGACCCAACTTAAGCATAGCATAAAAGATCGTGTAGTTTCGTTTGCTAGAGCTTTTCCAATGTCAAGTATCTTTTCCTTAGACCATGAGATCGTGCAACTCCCGGATACCGTAGGAGTGCTTTGGGTGTGCCAAACGTCACAACGTAACTGGGTGACTATAAAGGTGCATTACGGGTATCTCCGAAAGTGTCTGTTGGGTTGGCACGGATCGAGACTGGGATTTGTCACTCCGTGTAAACGGAGAGGTATCTCTGGGCCCACTCGGTAATGCATCATCATAATGAGCTCAATGTGACTAAGGCGTTAGTCACGGGATCATGCATTGCGGTACGAGTAAAGAGACTTGCCGGTAACGAGATTGAACAAGGTATTGGGATACCGACGATCGAATCTCGGGCAAGTAACATACCGATTGACAAAGGGAATTGCATACGGATTGATTGAATCCTCGACACCGTGGTTCACCCGATGATATCATCGTGGAACATGTGGGAGCCAACATGGGTATCCAGATCCCGCTGTTGGTTATTGACCGGAGAGGCGTCTCGGTCATGTCTGCATGTCTCCCGAACCCGTAGGGTCTACACACTTAAGGTCCGGTGACGCTAGGGTTGTAGAGATATATGTATGCGGAAACCCGAAAGTTGTTCGGAGTCCCGGATGAGATCCCGGACGTCACGAGAGGTTCCGGAATGGTCCGGAGGTGAAGAATTATATATAGGAAGTCCAGTTTTGGCCACCGGGAAAGTTTCGGGGGTTATCGGTATTGTACCGGGACCACCGGAAGGGTCCCGGGGGTCCACCGGGTGGGGCCACCTGTCCCGGAGGGCCCCGTGGGCTGAAAGTGGAGGGGAACCAGCCCCTAATGGGCTGGGGCGCCACTTTGGGCCTCCCCCCCATGCGCCTAGGGTTGGGAACCCTAGGGGGGGGAGTTCCCCCTTGCCTTGGGGGGCAAGGCAACCCCTTCCCCCCTTGGCCGCCGCCCCCCCCCCTTGGAGATCCCATCTCCAAGGGCTGCGCACCCCCCTTGGGGGCCTATATAAAGGGGGGGGAGGGAGGGCAGCAAACTACAGCCTTTGGCGCCTCCCTCCTCCCCTGCAACACCTCTCTCTCGCGCGCAGAAGCTCGGCGAAGCCCTGCCGGAGAGCCGCTACATCCACCACCACGCCGTCGTGCTGTTGGATCTCCATCAACCTCTCCTCCCCCCTTGCTGGATCAAGAAAGGAGGAGACGTCGCTGCACCGTACGTGTGTTGAACGCGGAGGTGCCGTCCGTTCGGCACTCGGTCATCGGTGATTTGGATCACGGCGAGTACGACTCCGTCATCCACGTTCATTGGAACGCTTCCGCTCGCGATCTACAAGGGTATGTAGATCCACTCCTTTCCCCTCGTTGCTAGTAGACTCCATAGATGCATCTTGGTGAGCGTAGGAAAATTTTAAATTATGCTACGATTCCCAACAGTGGCATCATGAGCCAGGCCTATGCGTAGTTACTATGCACGAGTAGAACACAAAGAAGTTGTGGGCGTTGATGTTGCCAATTCTTCTTGCCGCTACTAGTCGTTTCTTGTTTCGGCGGCATTGTAGGATGAAGCGGCCCGGACCGACCTTACACGTACGCTTACGTGAGACAGGTTCCACCGACTGACATGCACTAGTTGCATAAGGTGGCTAGCGGGTGTCTGTCTCTCCTACTTTAGTCGGAACGGATTCGATGAAAAGGGTCCTTATGAAGGGTAAATAGAAATTGGCAAATCACGTTGTGGTCATACGTAGGTAAGAAATCGTTCTTGCTAGAAACCTACAAACCACGTAAAAACTTGCAACAACAATTAGAGGACGTCTAACTTGTTTTTGCAGCAAGTGATATATGTGATATGATATGGCCAGAAGATGTGATGAATGATATATGTGATGTATGAGATTGATCATATTCTTGTAATAGGAATCACGACTTGCATGTCGATGAGTATGACAACCGGCAGGAGCCATAGGAGTTGTCTTTATTATTTTGCATGACCTGCGTGTCATTGAATAACGCCATGTAATTTACTTTACTTTGTTGCTAAACGGTTAGCCATAGAAGTAGAAGTAATCGTTGGCGTGACAACTTCATGAAGACACAATGATGGAGATCATGATGATGGAGATCATGGTGTCATGCCGGTGACGAAGATGATCATGGTGCCCCGAAGATGGAGATCAAAGGAGCATGATGATATTGGCCATATCATGTCACTATTTGATTGCATGTGATGTTTATCATGTTTTTGCATCTTATTTGCTTAGAACGACGGTAGCAAGTAGGATGATCCCTTATAATAATTTCAAGAAAGTGTTCACCCTAACTGTGCACCGTTGCGAAGGTTCGTCGTTTCGAAGCACCACGTGATGATCGGGTGTGATAGATTCTTACGTTCGAATACAACGGGTGTTGACGAGCCTAGCATGTACAGACATGGCCTCGGAACACACGCAATACACTTAGGTTGACTTGACGAGCCTAGCATGTACAGACATGGCCTCGGAACACGGAGGACCGAAAGGTCGAGCATGAGTCGTATAGAAGATACGATCAACATGGAGATGTTCACCGATCTTGACTAGTCCGTCTCACGTGATGATCGGACACGGCCTAGTTGAGTTCGGATCATGTTTCACTTAGATAACTAGAGGGATGTCTATCTGAGTGGGAGTTCATTAAATAATTTGATTATATGAACTTAATTATCATGAACTTAGTCTAAATCTTTACACTATGTATTGTAGATCAAATGGCCCACGTTGTCCTCAATTTCAACGCGTTCCTAGAGAAAACCAAGCTGAAAGATGATGGCAGCAACTATACGGACTGGGTCCGGAACCTGAGGATCATCCTCATAGCAGCCAAGAAAGATTATGTCTTAGAAGCACCGCTAGGTGAAGCACCAATCCCTGAGAACCAAGACGTTATGAACGCTTGGCAGCAGCGTGCTGATGATTACTCCCTCGTTCAGTGCGGCATGCTTTACAGCTTAGAACCGGGTCTCCAAAAGCGTTTTGAGAAACATGGAGCATATGAGATGTTCGAGGAGCTGAAACTGGTTTTTCAAGCTCATGCCCGGGTCGAGAGATATGATGTCTCCGACAAGTTCTTCAGCTGTAAAATGGAGGAGAACAGTTCTGTTAGTGAGCACATACTCAGAATGTCTGGGTTGCACAACCGCTTGTCTCAGCTGGGAGTTAATCTCCCGGATGACGCGGTCATTGACAGAATCCTCCAGTCGCTTCCACCAAGCTACAAGAGCTTTGTGATGAACTACAATATGCAGGGGATGGAAAAGACCATTCCCGAGGTGTATTCAATGCTGAAATCAGCTGAGGTAGAGATCAGAAAAGAACATCAAGTGTTGATGGTGAATAAAACCACTAAGTTCAAGAAGGGCAAGGGTAAGAAGAACTTCAAGAAGGACGGCAAGGGAGTTGCCGCGCCCGGTAAGCCAGTTACCGGGAAGAAGTCAAAGAATGGACCCAAGCCCGAGACTGAGTGCTTTTATTGCAAGGGAAGTGGTCACTGGAAGCGGAACTGCCCCAAATATTTAGCGGACAAGAAGAAGGCCGGCAACACCCAAGGTATATGTGATATACAAGTAATTGATGTGTACCTTACCAGTACTCGTAGTAGCTCCTGGGTATTTGATACCGGTGCGGTTGCTCATATTTGTAACTCAAATCAGGAACTACGGAATAAACGGAGACTGGCAAAAGACGAGGTGACGATGCGCGTCGGGAATGGTTCCAAGGTCGATGTGATCGCCGTCGGCACGCTACCTCTGCATCTACCCACGGGATTAGTTATAAACCTCAATAATTGTTATTTAGTGCCAGCTTTGAGCATGAACATTGTATCTGGATCTCGTTTAATTCGAGATGGCTACTCATTTAAATCTGAGAATAATGGTTGTTCTATTTATTTGAGAGATATGTTTTATGGTCATGCCCCGCTGGTCAATGGTTTATTCTTGATGAATCTCGAACGTGATGCTACACATGTTCATAGTGTGAATACCAAAAGATGTAAAGTTGATAACGATAGTCCCACATACTTGTGGCACTGCCGCCTTGGTCACATTGGTGTCAAGCGCATGAAGAAGCTCCATGCAGATGGACTTTTGGAGTCTCTTGATTACGAATCATTTGACACGTGCGAACCATGCCTCATGGGTAAGATGACCAAGACTCCGTTCTCCGGAACAATGGAGCGAGCAACCAACTTATTGGAAATCATACATACCGATGTGTGCGGTCCAATGAGTGTTGAGGCTCGCGGAGGATATCGTTATGTTCTCACTCTCACTGATGATTTAAGTAGATATGGGTATGTCTACCTAATGAAACACAAGTCTGAAACCTTTGAAAAGTTCAAGGAATTTCAGAGTGAAGTCGAGAATCAACGTGACAGGAAAATAAAATTCTTACGATCAGATCGTGGTGGAGAATATTTAAGTCACGAATTTGGTACACACTTAAGGAAATGTGGAATAGTTTCACAACTCACGCCGCCTGGAACACCTCAGAGAAATGGTGTGTCCGAACGTCGTAATCGCACTCTATTGGATATGGTGCGATCTATGATGTCTCTTACCGATTTACCGCTCTCATTTTGGGGTTATGCTTTAGAGACTGCCGCATTCACTTTAAATAGGGCACCGTCTAAATCCGTTGAGACGACACCGTATGAATTATGGTTTGGGAAGAAACCTAAGCTGTCGTTTCTAAAAGTTTGGGGATGCGATGCTTATGTCAAGAAACTTCAACCTGAAAAGCTCGAACCCAAATCGGAAAAATGCGTCTTCATAGGATACCCTAAGGAAACTATTGGGTATACCTTCTACCTCAGATCCGAAGGCAAGATCTTCGTTGCCAAGAACGGGTCCTTTCTAGAGAAGGAGTTTCTCTCGAAAGAATTGAGTGGGAGGAAAGTGGAACTTGATGAGGTGATAGTCACCCCTTCCGAACCGGAAAGTAGCGCAGCGCGGGAAAATGTTCCTGTGGTGCCTACACCGACTGGGGAGGAAGTTAATGATGATGATCATGAAGCTTCAGATCAAGTTCACTGAACTTCGTAGGTCCACAAGGACACGTTCCGCACCAGAGTGGTACGGCAACCCTGTCCTGGAAATCATGTTGTTAGACAACGGTGAACCTTCGAACTATGAAGAAGCGATGGCGGGCCCGGATTCCGACAAATGGCTAGAAGCCATGAAATCCGAGATAGAATCCATGTATGAAAACAAAGTATGGACTTTGACTGACTTGCCCGATGAGCGGCGAGCCATAGAAAACAAATGGATCTTTAAGAAGAAGACGGACGCAGATGGTAATGTGACCATCTACAAAGCTCGACTTGTCGCTAAGGGTTATCGACAAGTTCAAGGGGTTGACTACGATGAGACTTTCTCACCCGTAGCGAAGCTGAAGTCCGTCCGAATCATGTTAGCAATTGCCGCATACTATGATTATGAGATATGGCAGATGGACGTCAAAACGGCATTCCTTAACGGCTTCCTTAAGGAAGAGTTGTATATGATGCAGCCGGAAGGTTTTGTCGATCCTAAGAATGCTAACAAAGTATGCAAGCTCCAGCGCTCAATCTATGGGCTGGTGCAAGCATCTCGGAGTTGGAACATTCGCTTTGATGAGATGATCAAAGCGTTTGGGTTTACACAGACTTATGGAGAAGCCTGTGTTTACAAGAAAGTGAGTGGGAGCTCTGTAGCATTTCTCATATTATATGTGGATGACATATTATTGATGGGAAATGATATAGAATTCTTGGAAAGTATAAAGGCCTATTTGAATAAGTGTTTTTCAATGAAGGACCTTGGAGAAGCTGCTTATATATTAGGCATCAAGATCTATAGAGATAGATCAAGACGCCTCATTGGTCTTTCACAGAGTACATACCTTGACAAGATATTGAAGAAGTTCAGTATGGATCAGTCCAAGAAGGGGTTCTTGCCTGTATTGCAAGGTGTGCAATTGAGCACGGCTCAATGCCCGACCACGGCAGAAGATATAGAAGAGATGAGTGTCATCCCCTATGCCTCGGCCATAGGGTCTATTATGTATGCCATGCTGTGTACCAGACCTGATGTAAACCTTGCCGTAAGTTTGGTAGGAAGGTACCAAAGTAATCCCGGCAAGGAACACTGGACAGCGGTCAAGAATATCCTGAAGTACCTGAAGAGGACTAAGGATATGTTTCTCGTTTATGGAGGTGACGAAGAGCTCGTCGTAAAGGGTTACGTCGACGCTAGCTTCGACACAGATCCGGATGACTCGAAGTCACAGACCGGATACGTGTATATTTTGAATAGAGGAGCAGTAAGCTGGTGCAGTTGCAAGCAAAGCGTCGTGGCGGGATCTACATGTGAAGCGGAATACATGGCAGCCTCGGAGGCAGCACAGGAAGCAGTCTGGATGAAGGAGTTCATTACCGACCTAGGGGTGATTCCCAATGCGTCGGGCCCAATGACTCTCTTCTGTGACAACACTGGAGCTATTGCCCTTGCGAAGGAGCCCAGGTTTCACAGGAAGACCAGGCATATCAAGCGTCGCTTCAACTCCATTCGTGAAAGTGTTCAAAATGGAGACATAGATATTTGTAAAGTACACACGGACCTGAATGTAGCAGATCCGTTGACTAAACCTCTCCCTAGGGCAAAACATGATCAACACCAGGACGCAATGGGTGTTCGATTCATCACAATGTAACTAGATTATTGACTCTAGTGCAAGTGGGAGACTGTTGGAAATATGCCCTAGAGGCAATAATAAATGGTTATTATTATATTTCTGTGTTCATGATAATAGTCTATTATTCATGCTATAATTGTATTGTCCGGAAATCGTAATACATGTGTGAATACATAGACCACAACCTGTCCCTAGTAAGCCTCTAGTTGACTAGCTCGTTGATCAACAGATAGTCATGGTTTCCTGACTATGGACATAGGATGTCATTGATAACGGGATCACATCATTAGGAGAATGATGTGATGGACAAGACCCAACTTAAGCATAGCATAAAAGATCGTGTAGTTTCGTTTGCTAGAGCTTTTCCAATGTCAAGTATCTTTTCCTTAGACCATGAGATCGTGCAACTCCCGGATACCGTAGGAGTGCTTTGGGTGTGCCAAACGTCACAACGTAACTGGGTGACTATAAAGGTGCATTACGGGTATCTCCGAAAGTGTCTGTTGGGTTGGCACGGATCGAGACTGGGATTTGTCACTCCGTGTAAACGGAGAGGTATCTCTGGGCCCACTCGGTAATGCATCATCATAATGAGCTCAATGTGACTAAGGCGTTAGTCACGGGATCATGCATTGCGGTACGAGTAAAGAGACTTGCCGGTAACGAGATTGAACAAGGTATTGGGATACCGACGATCGAATCTCGGGCAAGTAACATACCGATTGACAAAGGGAATTGCATACGGATTGATTGAATCCTCGACACCGTGGTTCACCCGATGATATCATCGTGGAACATGTGGGAGCCAACATGGGTATCCAGATCCCGCTGTTGGTTATTGACCGGAGAGGCGTCTCGGTCATGTCTGCATGTCTCCCGAACCCGTAGGGTCTACACACTTAAGGTCCGGTGACGCTAGGGTTGTAGAGATATATGTATGCGGAAACCCGAAAGTTGTTCGGAGTCCCGGATGAGATCCCGGACGTCACGAGAGGTTCCGGAATGGTCCGGAGGTGAAGAATTATATATAGGAAGTCCAGTTTTGGCCACCGGGAAAGTTTCGGGGGTTATCGGTATTGTACCGGGACCACCGGAAGGGTCCCGGGGGTCCACCGGGTGGGGCCACCTGTCCCGGAGGGCCCCGTGGGCTGAAAGTGGAGGGGAACCAGCCCCTAATGGGCTGGGGCGCCACTTTGGGCCTCCCCCCATGCGCCTAGGGTTGGGAACCCTAGGGGGGGGGGAGTTCCCCCTTGCCTTGGGGGGCAAGGCAACCCCTTCCCCCCTTGGCCGCCGCCCCCCCCCAACCCTAGATGGGTTTTGGCCGGCTCCCCCCTCCCAAGGGGTCCTATAAATAGTGGGGGGGAGGGAGGGCAGCAGAGACACAGCCTTTGGCGCCTCCCTCCTCCCCTGCAACACCTCTCTCTCTCGCGCGCAGAAGCTCGGCGAAGCCCTGCCAGAGAGCCGCTACATCCACCACCACGCCGTCGTGCTGTTGGATCTCCATCAACCTCTCCTCCCCCCTTGCTGGATCAAGAAAGGAGGAGACGTCGCTGCACCGTACGTGTGTTGAACGCGGAGGTGCCGTCCGTTCGGCACTCGGTCATCGGTGATTTGGATCACGGCGAGTACGACTCCGTCATCCACGTTCATTGGAACGCTTCCGCTCGCGATCTACAAGGGTATGTAGATCCACTCCTTTCCCCTCGTTGCTAGTAGACTCCATAGATGCATCTTGGTGAGCGTAGGAAAATTTTAAATTATGCTACGATTCCCAACAGGGATCTCACGGGTACAGAAGGTTGCGGCGGTGGAAATAGGGTTTTGTGGTACTCCTGCATGTTTTCAGGGTATAACAGTATATATAGGCGAAGGAAGTAGGTCGGTAGAGCCACGAGGGGCCCACGAGGGTGGGGGGTGCGCCCTCCTACCTCGTGGCCGCCTCGTTGCTACCTTGATGTCCACTCCAAGTCTCCTGGATTGCGTTTGTTCCAAAAACGATCCTCGCAAAGGTTTCATTCCGTTTGGACTCCGTTTGATATTCCTTTTCTGTGAAACACTGAAATAGGCAAAAAATAGCAATTTGCACTAGGCCTCCGGTTAGTAGGTTAGTCCCAAAAATAATATAAAAGTGCATAATAAAGCCCATTAAACATCCAAAACAGATAATATAATAGCATGGAACAATAAAAAATTATAGATACGTTGGAGACGTATCAAGCATCCCCAAGCTTAATTCCTGCTCGTCCTCGAGTAGGTAAATGATAAAAACAAATTTTTTGATGTGGAATGCTACCTAGCATAATTTTGAATGTAATTTTCTTTATTGTGGCATGAATGTTCAGATCCGAAAGATTCAAGATAAAAGTTTAATATTGACATAAAAATAATAATACTTCAAGCATACTAACAAAGCAATCATGTCTTCTCAAAATAACATGGCAAAAGAAAGCTATCTCTACAAAGTCATATAGTCTGGCTATGCTCTATCTTCATCACACGAAATATTTAAATCATGCACAACCCCGATGACAAGCCAAGCAATTGTTTCGTACTTTTGATGTTCTCAAACTTTTTCAATATTCACGCAATAGATGAGCGTGAGCCATGGACATAACACTATATGTGGAATAGAATGGTGGTTGTGGAGAAGACAAAAAGAAGAAGATAGTCTCACATCAACTAGGCGTATCAATGGGCTATGGAGATGCCCATCAATAGATATCAATGTGAGTGAGTAGGGATTGCCATGCAATGGATGCACTAGAGCTATAAGTGTATGAAAGCTCAACAAAAGGAACTAAGTGGGTGTGGATCCAACTCGCATGCTCACGAAGACCTAGGGCATTTTGAGGAAGCCCATCATTGGAATATACAAGCCAAGTTCTATAATGAAAAATTCCCACTAGTATATGAAAGTGACAACATAGGAGACTCTATCATGAAGATCACGGTGCTACTTTGAAGCACAAGTGTGGTAAAAGGATAGTAACATTGTCCCTTCTCTCTTTTTCTCTCATTTTTTTGTTTGGGCCTTTCTCTTTTTTTTATGGCCTCTTTTTTTCCATTTTTTATTTTTTAGTCTGGAGTCTCATCCCGACTTGTGGGGGAATCATAGTCTCCATCATCCTTTCCTCACTTGGGACAATGCTCTAATAATGATGATCATCACACTTTTATTTACTTACAACTCAATACTTAGAACAAAATATGACTCTATGTGAATGCCTTCGGCGTTTTATCGGGATATGCAATGAATCAAGAGTGACATGTATGAAAGAATTATAAAGGTGGCTTTGCCACAAGTACGATGCAAATACATAATCATGCAAAGCAATATGACAATGATGAAGCGTGTCATAATAAACGGAATGGTGGTAAGTTGCATGGCTATATATCTCGGAATGGCTATGTAAATGCCATAATAGGTAGGTATGGTGGCTGTTTTGAGGAAGGTATATGGTGGGTGTATGATACCGGTGAAACGTGCACGGTATTAGAGAGGCTAGCAATGGTGGAAGGATGAGAGTGCGTATAATCCATGGACTCAACATTAGTCATAAAGAACTCACATACTTATTGCAAAAATCTATTAAGTTATCAAAACGAAGTACTACACGGATGCTCCTAGGGGGATAGATTGGTAGGAAAAGACCATCGCTCGTCCCCGACCGCCACTCATAAGGAAGACAATCAATAAATAAATCATGCTCCGACTTCATCACATAACGGTTCACCATACGTGCATGCTACGGGAATCACAAACTTTAGCACAAGTATTTCTCAAATTCACAACCACTCAACTAGCATGACTCTAATATCACCATCTTCATATCCCAAAACAATCATAAAGAATCAAAGTTCTCATAGCATTCAATGCACTTTATATGATAGTTTTTATTATACCTATCTTGGATGCTCATCACATTAGGACTTTTTTTAACCATATCAAATTACCATGCTGTTCTAAAAGACTCTCAAAATAATATAAGTGAAGCATGAGAGATCAATAATTTTTATAAAATAAACCACCACCATGCTCTAAAAGATATAAGCGAAGCACTAGAGCAAAATTATCTAGCTCTAAAGATATAAGTGAAGCACATAGAGTATTTTAATAAATTCCTATTCATGTGTGTCTCTCCAAAAGTTGTGTACATCAAGGATTATTGTGGTAAACTAAAAAGCAAAGACTCAAATCATACAAGACGCTCCAAGCAAAACACATATCATGTGGTGAATAAAAATATAGCTTCAAGTAAAGTTACCGATAGACGAATACGAAGGAGGGGATGCCTTCCGGGGCATCCCCAAGCTTAGGCTTTTGGTTGTCCTTGAATTTTACCTTGGGGTTCCTTGGGCATCCCCAATCTTAGGCTATTGCTACTCCTTGTTCCAAAATCCATCAAATCTTTACCCAAAAACTTGAAAACTTCACAACACAAAACTCAACAGAAAATCTCATGAGCTCCGTTAGCAAAATAAAACAAACCACCACTTTAAGGTACTGTAATGAACTCATTCTTTATTTATATTGGTGTTAAACCTACTGTATTCTAACTTCTCTATGGTTCATATCCCCCGATACTAGCCATAGATTCATCAAAATAAGCAAACAACACCCGAAAAACAGAATCTGTCAAAAACAGAACAGTCTGTAGTAATCTACATCAGACGCAAACTTCTGGAACTCCAACAATTCTACCAAAATAGGACGACCTAGATAATTTGATTATTGATATACTTCAATTGGAATCAGTATTTTATCACTTTCTGGTGATTTTTAACAATTTTTTTCGTGATCAGAAAGTTTCTGTCTTTTTCAGCAAGATCAAATAATTATCACCCAAGAAGACCCTATAGGCTTTACTTGGCACAAACACTAATTAAAACATAAAACCACATCTAACCAGAGGCTAGATGAATTATTTATTACTAAAAAGGAACAAGAAGCAAGGAACAAAAATAAAATTGGGTTGCCTCCCAACAAGCGCTATCGTTTAACGGCCCCTAGCTAGGCATTGATAATTTCGATGATGCTCACATGAAAGACAAGAATTGAAGCGCAAAGAGAGCATCATAAAACACGTGACAAACACATCTAAGTCTAACATACTTCCTATGCATAGGCATCTTATAGGCAAACAAATTATCAAGGCGAGAAAAAACTAGCATATGCAAGGAAGTGGAAAGAAACAATAGCAATCTCAACATAACGAGAGGTAAATTAGTAACATGAAAATTTCTACAACCATATTTTCGTCTCTCATAATAATTACATGTAGGATCATAAGAAAATTCAACAATATAGCTATCACAAAACATATTCTTAACATGATCCACATGTATGCAAAGTTGACACTCTTCCAAAATAGTGGGATTAACATTAACTAAAGTCATGACCTCTCCAAACCCACTTTTATCAAAAACTTCATAAGATTGAACATTCTCCAAATATGTGGGATCTAAAGTTGACACTCTTCCAAACCCACTTTCAATATTATTGCAAATACTATTATCAATCTCATATTCATCATGGGGCTTAAATAAATTTTCAAGATCATAAGAAGAATCACCCCAATCATGATCATTGCAACAAATAGTAGACATAGCAAAATTAGCATCCCCAAGCTTAGGGTTTTGCATATGATTAGCACAATTGACATCAAGAGAATTTATAGTAAAATCTTTGCAATCATGCTTTTGATTCAAGGAACTATCAAGTATGGGTGCAATAGCAATAATCTCATGTTTAACATAAGGAACTATAGCAAATTCATCTCCATAAATATTGGCATCAAGGGATATTTCAATCAAATCATTGGAATCATAATTATCTATGGATTCGTGCATATCATTATTTTCTTCCAAAGCAACGGTCATTCTCTCAATAAATTCCTTAACATAGGCATTATGAGCATAGTTTTCATAGCAATATTTAAGTATGTCGGAATTTTCAAATTTGTAGAGAGTAATATCATACTTTTCAATCAAAGAAGCAACTTCATGAGCACCCTTAAAAACGACAAATTATTTAATTTGTTCGATATCATAGTAACTATAAACACCCTTTCCATAAGAAGATAAGATTTCAGTATCATTAAACTCACATAGGTAGGGAAGGTGTTTTTTAGGGTTCTTAGAGCAACAAGTAAAATCATAAATTTCACAAAGATTCCAAGCATAGAAAAGCAAACTATTTATTTGATACCATAAGAGCTTCCCCTTTTCAGACTAACGATGACGCACAAAATGAGCATGCTCATCTAAAGATTTCCCATCAACTAGGCTAGTTGGGGTTTCAGCACGAGCGCATAAGGATCGAAGATGATCCAAGTAGAACACTTTAAGTGGATCCATATCAATAGATTTTTAGCAAGCAAAGATGCAAGCAAATAGAAGGCACATGGAAACACAAGCAAAAAGACATACGGGAAGAAGGCAAAGAAAAGGCAAAGGTGAAGTGGGGGAGAGGAAAACGAGAGGCAAATGGAAAATAATGTAATGCGAGGGATAAGAGTTTGTGATGGGTACTTGGTATGTCTTGACTTGTGCGTAGATCTCCCCGGCAATGGCGCCAGAAATCCTTCTTGCTACCTCTTGAGCACTGCGTTGGTTTTCCCTTGAAGAGGAAAGGGTGATGCAACAAAGTAGCGTAAGTATTTCCCTCAGTTTGAGAACCAAGGTATCAATCCAGTAGGAGACTACACGCAAGTCGCCTTGTACCTACACAAACAAATAAGAACCTTGCAACCAACGCGATAAAGGGGTTGTCAATCCCTTCATGGCCACTTGCAAAAGTGAGATCTGATAGAGATAATAAGATAAATGTTTTTGGTATTTTTGTTGTATAGATTGAAAAGTAAAGATTGCAAAATAAACGGCGATGGAAATAGCTAGTTGAAGGGAGATTAATATGATGGAAAATAGACCCGGGGGCCATAGGTTTCACTAGTGGCTTCTCTCGAGATAGCATAATCTACGGTGGGTGAACAAATTACTGTCGAGCAATTGATAGAAAAGCGCATAGTTATGAGAATATCTAGGCATGATCATGTATATAGGCATCACGTCCGTGACAAGTAGACCAAAACGATTCTACATCTACTGCTATTACTCCACACATCGACCACTATACAGCATGCATCTAGAGTATTAAGTTCATAAGAACAAAGTAACACATTAGGCAAGATGACATGATGTAGAGGGATAAACTCAAGCAATATGATATAAACCCCATCTTTTTATCCTCGATGGCAACAATACAATACGTGCCTTGTTGCCCCTGCTGTCACTGGGAAAGGACACCGCAAGATTGAACCCAAAGCTAAGCACTTCTCCAATTGCAAGAAAGATCAATATAGTAGGCCAAACCAAACTGATAATTCAAAGAGACTTGCAAAGATATCAAATCATACATAAAAGAATTCAGAGGAGATTCAAATATTGTTCATAGATAATCTTGATCATAAACCCACAATTCATCGGATCTCGACAAACACACCGCAAAAAGAATTACATTGAATAGATCTCCAAGAGAATCGAGGAGAAATTTGTATTGAGATCCAAAGAGAGAGAAGATGCCATATAGCTAATAACTATGGACCCGAAGGTCTGTGGTAAACTACTCACATATCATCGGAGAGGCTATGGTGTTGATGTAGAAGCCCTCCGTGATCGATTCCCCCTCCGGCAGAGCGTCGAAAAAGGCCCCAAGATGGGATCTCACGGGTACAGAAGGTTGCGGCGGTGGAAATAGGGTTTCGTGGTGCTCCTGGATGTTTTCAGGGTATAACAGTATATATAGGTGAAGGAAGTAGGTCGCTGGAGCCACGAGTGGCCCACGAGGATGGGGGGCGCGCCTACCCCCCTGGGCACGCCCTCCTACCTCGTGGCCGCCTCGTTGCTTCCTTGACGTCCATTCGAAGTCTCCTGGATTGCGTTTGTTCCAAAAACGATCCTCGCAAAGGTTTATTCCGTTTGGACTCCATTTGGTATTCCTTTTGTGCGAAACACTGAAATAGGCAAAAAAAATAGCAATTTGCACTGGGCCTCCGGTTAGTAGGTTAGTCCCAAAAATAATATAAAAGTGCATAATAAAGCCCATTAAACGTCCAAAAGATAATATAATAGCATGGAACAATAAAAAATTATAGATACGTTGGAGACGTATCACCAATCAACATGACCGAACCCCGTCGTTTTACCCTTAGTAGCAACAATACAAATACATGCCTTGCTACCCCTTCTGTCACGAGGTGAGGACACCGCAAGATTGAACCTACTACTATGCACCACTTCCATTGAAGATCTAATCATCAACTTGGGCAAAGAAAACTCATAGATCAGAAAGCATTACATAGCTATAACAGTCACACATAATAAAGTTTAGAATATAACTCAATTACTTTCAATGAATAGTCTGATCATAAACCCACAATTCATCGGATCCCAACAAACACACTGCAAAGGAAGATTGCATCGAATAGAACTCCGAGGAGAACATTGTATTGAAAATCAGAGAGAGAGAGAGAGATCTAGCTATTCACTATGGACCTCTGTGGGAGCTACTCACACATCATCGGGTTGATGTAGAAGCCCTCTATGATCTAATCCCCCTCCGGCAAAGTACCGGTGGAGGCCTCAATATGGGATCGCGGAAGAACAGAGGCTTGCGGCGGTGGAATAATTGCTTTTGGTCTCGCACTGGTGGTTTCTGGAATTTAGGGAATTTATGGAGGTCAAATGGAACTACAAGGGGCCCACAAGCTCAGGCGGCGCCCCCCTGGGGGCGCGCCGTGTGAGGTTGTGGCCCACTCGTATAACTTTTGGCCTCGTCCCAAAGCTTCCAGGGTCCCTTATGGTCAAGAAAAAATCACCGTAAAGTTTCATCGTGTTTGGATTTTGTTTGGTACTGTTGAAACCAATGTTGAGGATATTGCTTATCATTAGCGTCTCGGCCAGCTGGGGATTAGAGATTAATCGGAAATCGGTCGATTAATCAATTTTATCAGTTGACTATTAATCGGCCATTTTTTGCAAATACCAGGTTCCCAACACTAAAATATGCTATATTCAACACCTAAACAATATTGGACAGAAGTGTTACCTTGATTCCCAGCCTTTGAATCCTGATATAATGACAAACAAAATAGGACAACATTACATATTGTGTAACAAGGTCCACAAAACGCAAATAAACATGGTTTTTGCAAACATAATGCTATGAATAGGACCGATTTATCAGTAAATTCTTGATAAATCGCTTGTCATAGCGATAAATCGGCCCAAATGATAACCAATGAAGATAAGGCATAATCTTATCGGTCACCCCAAGCTTAGAGATAAATCGGGCGATAAATCGCTGAATCGGATTTTTTTTGAACAATGGTTGAAACAATAAATAGGCAAAATTAGAAACTAGCACTGGGCACTAGGTTAATAGGTTAATTCCCAAAAATGATATGAAATTGCATATAAAGAATACAAGATTGATAATATAATAACATGAAACAATAAAAAATAGATACGCTGGAGACATATCAGCATCCCCAAGCTTAATTACTGCTCGTCCTCGAGTACGAGAATGATAATACAGATTTTTAGATGTTGAATGCTACCTAGCATGTTAATGATGCAATCTTCTCACGGAATGAACATTAGGGTACGAATGATTCAGGGCAATGGTCTATCATTTTAAATAAAGGCATCAATACTCACACATACTAGCAAACAATCTTGCCCTTTCAAAATAAAAAATGCTAAAGAATGCTATCTCTACAAAATCATATAGCTTAGAATGCTTGGTCTTCCTAACACAAGATATTAATCATGAACTACCCTGATGACAAGCCGAGTAATCAAATCATACTTTTTGCACTTCAGCCTTTTCAACTTTCATGCAATACTTGAGCGTGAGTCAAGGGCTTGGCACTTTGGATGGCAAAAAGAATGATGGTGGGGTTTTTAAGGGAAGACAAAAATAGAGAAAGTATCACACGGACGTGGCTGATCGTTAGACAATGGAGAGGCCTTACAATCATGTCAATGTGAGGAGTAGGGATTGCCATGCAACGGATGCACTAGAGCTATAAATGTATGAAAGCTCGCCACAGAAACTAAGTGGGTGTGCATCCAACTTGCTTACTCATGAAGACCTCGAGCATTTTAGGAAGCCCGTCATCGGAATATTGATGAGTCCAAATTGTGTGATGATTTTACTAAGTATTTTACCACGTCCCCACACTACTTTTGTTGATAATCCCTCAGGTAACATCTTTTGGAACAATTATCATATAATGGAAGAAATCCTCAGAACTGGAAGTGGAATCATGTATAAAGTGATAATCACCTACCATAAAAGAAACAAGCAAGAAGGCCAAAGAAAACAGCTGTCGCCATGCTTCCAGGACAAAAGACAACGTTCCATACGACCATGCGCGCTCGTATGAGCAGTCGCATGGAGTGCAGCCGCCACCGCCAGATCGACTGTTTCCACCCCGTCGAATTGGATCGTGGATGAGACACACAGAGACACCAGAAACTCATCCAGAAGGCAGAACCCTAGTCTCCAGAGTTCATCCCGAGGAGGGATTGGCAACGAGAAGAAGGGGATCTTCTCCGTCGCGCACGGGGGAGATACAACATCATCGCCACTCTCATCATCATCATAATCCACATTCTTATCATCTGCAACATCAAGAACCCTAGTGGATCATCTTGTGTATCATTTGAATCATCCATCCATGTATGCCATTCCTTTTGTCATGATGATTGTTGTCCCCATGTGTGAGTAGACCCCTAGTTTTCGGGGATATGGATGAACCTTGGTATGTGTAGGATCTGAAACATTATTGTGGATATGAGATCCCCTGTCGAATGTTTAGTTTAATTACTTTGTCAATGTTGTGAAGGGGCCCCGCTCAGCATTTGTGCCTTATGGCAACGAAGTATATCACTGTCGTTGTAAAGGGCTAGGTTGTGGAGGTAATTCGAGATGACAGTAAAAGCCTACTACCCCTAACCTTTGCTATTGATCGGGGAATAACGGGGAACCCTTAGAGAGGCTGTGTCCATGGGGTAACCTTTAATTATCATGAGTTGTAACCTGGCACAAAGTCTAGCTCGAGTAGAATGTGTATTGTAGCCGACTCCGCTCAGCGTAATCGTCAAGAGTGGCTCAAGTATCCATCCCATATTTTGTGTAAGCATAAGTCTGTAGAAACATACCAATGGGGTTTCCGGACTCCCCGAGAGCGCCTTACTCTTCTATTGTTTCATCAGCCGCTCTAGTCATCGCTCCTTATTTACTTTCATGCTATGTACTTTAAAGTTTACTCTGTTACTCAACTATCATTTATACCCGCCCTCACTTTGCTTTAAGTCTAGAATTATCTGCAGGCACAAAAATACATAATTCACTGCAAGAGGCAAAAGTCTGATTCCTGTGCTCCCTGTGGGATCGATACTCTTACTTCAAAAAGGCTACAACTAAACACTGTGCACTTGCAGGCCATCAAATATACAAGCCAAGTTCTATAATGTAAAACTTCCCACTAGTATATTAAAATGACAAATCATAGAGACTCTCTGTATGAAGAACATGATGCTACTTTGGAGCACAAGTGTGGTAAAAGGATAGTAGCATTGCCCCTTTTCTCTTTTATGTCATTTCCCTTTCTCTCTCTTTTTTCTTTATTTCTTTCTTTCTTTTTGTTTTTCAGAACAATATCATGAACCTCATCCCCACTTTTGTGAGGACTCATCAGTATTCATCATTCTTTACCTCGCTGGGGCAATGCTCTAATAATGATGATCATCACACTTTTATTTACTTACAACTCGATAGAACTGAAAAGAATATGACTCTATATGGATGCCTCTCACAGTGTACCAGGATATGGAATGATCTAGCTTAACATGTATAACAATGATGAACAGTGGCTTTGCCACAAATATCATGTCAGCTCTATGATCATGCAAAGCAATATGATGATGAACACACATGTCATGTGACTGGAACGGTGGAAGTTGCATGGCAATATATCTCAGGATGGCTATGGAAATGCCATGATAGGTAGGTATGGTGGCTATTTTGAGGAAGGATATATGAGACTTATGTGTGATAGAGCGTGTCATATCACGGGGTTTGGATCCACCGGCGAAGTTTGCACCTGCTCTCAAGGTGAGAAATGATACATCTCCAACGTATCTATAATTTTTGATTGTTCCATGCTCTTATATTATCATTCTTGGATGTTTTACAATCATTTTATAGTCATTTTATATCATTTTTTGGTACTAACCTATTGACATAGTGCCCAGTGCCAGTTGCTATTTTCTGCATGTTTTTTACATTGCAGGAAATCAATACCAAACGGAGTCCAAACGCAGCTAAACTTTTTGTGGATTTTTTTGGACCAAAAGACATCCAGTGGGCCAAAGAAGTACCGAAGAGGGAGCCCGAGGTGCGCCCTGGTGGGTTGTGCCCACCTCGGTGGCCACCTGCATCGCCTCTTTGCTCTATAAATACCCCAATATTCTAGAAACCCTAGGGGAGTCGACGAAAATCAATTCCAGCCGCCGCAAGTTCTAGAACCACCAGATCCAATCTAGACACCATCACCGAGGGGTTCATCATGCCCATCGGTGCCTCTCCAATGATGCGTGCGTAGTTCATTGTAGACCTACGGGTCCGTAGTTAGTAGCTAGATGGCTTCCTCTCTCTCTCTCTTTTGATTCTCAATACAATGGTCTCTTGGAGATCCATATGATGTAACTCTTTTTTGCGGTGTGTTTGTTGGGATCCGATGAACTTTGAGTTTTTGATCAGATCTATGTTTTTATCCATGAAAGTTATTTGAGTCTTCTTTGATCTATTATATGCATGATTGCTTATAGCCTCGTATTTCTTGTCCGATATTTGGGTTTTGTTTGGCCAACTTGATCTATTTATCTTGCAATGGGAAGAGGTGCTTTGTGATGGGTTCGATCTTACGGTGCTTGATCCCAGTGACCGAAGGGGAACCGACACGTATGTATCGTTGCTATTAAGGATAACAAGATGGGGTCTATTTCTACATAAATAGATCTTGTCTACATCATGTCATCGTTCTTATTGCATTACACCATTTTTTGTGAACTTAATACACTAGATGCATGCTGGATAGCGGTCGATGTGTGGAGTAATAGTAGTAGATGTAGGCAGGACTCGGTCTGCTAATCTTGGACGTGATGCCTATATAATGATCATTGCCTAGATATCATCATGATTATCTGAAGTTCTATCAATTGCCCAACAGTAATTTGTTTACCCACCGTATGCTATTTTTCTCGAGAGAAGCCCCTAGTGAAATCTACGGCCCCCGGGTCTCTTCTTTATTATATTTGCCTTTGCGATCTATTTTTATTTGCTTTTATTTTCAGATCTATTAAACCAAAAGTACAAAAATACCTTGCTGCAATTTTTATTTATTTATTTTATCTCGCATTCCCGCGAGATCTGTTTATCCAATCTACTACAATTTTATCTATCTTTTTACCCATGAGGGATTGACAACCCCTCTCTTACATCGGGTTGCAATATTTGTTCTTTGTGTGCAGGAGCTGTTTACGTGGTGTTGCGTGGTTCTCCTACTAGTTCGATATCCTTGATTTCACCACTGAGGGAAATACCTACCGTTGCTGTGCTGCATCATCCCTTCCTCTTTGGGGAAATACCGACGTAGTTCAAGCAAACATCAAAAGAAATTTCTGGCGCCGTTGCCGGGGAGACCTCATCAACATCTACTAGGTTCCTAATCACAAATCTCATCTCCTTACAATTTAAATTATTTGCCATTTGCCTCTAGTTTTCCTCTCCCCCACTTCACAAAAAATTGTCGTTTTACTCGCCCTCTTTTTTGTTCGCCATTTTGATCTGTTTTTGAGTGCAATCTTGTTGCGTAGTCACAATGACACAAGAGAACACCAAGTTGTGTGATTTCTCCAATACCAACAGCAATGATTTTATTAGCACTCCGATTGCTCCTCCCGCCACTAGTGCGGAGTCTTGTGATATTAATACCGCTTTGCTGAATCTTGTGATGAAAGATCAATTTTCCGGTACTCCTAATGAGGATGTCGCGTCCCATCTTAACACATTCGTGGAATTATGTGATATGCAAAAGAAAAAAAATATGTGGACAATGATGTTGTGAAGTTGAAATTATTTCTGTTTTCTTTGCGAGATCGTGCCAAAAATTGGTTTTCTTCTTTGCCTCGCAATAGTTTCGATTCTTGGATAAGTGCAAGGATGCTTTTATTACTAAGTATTTCCCGCCCGCGAAATTATTTCCCTTAGAACCAGATCATGAATTTCAAGCAACTTGAACATGAGCATGTTGCACAATCTTGGGAAAGAATGAAATTGATGTTAAGGCATTTCCCAACTCATGGGTTAAATCTTTGGACGATCATACAAATTTTTTATGCGGGGTTGAATTTTGTTTCTCCTAATCTTTTAGATTCCGCCGCGGGTGGTAATTTTATGGAAATTATTTTGGGTGAAGCCACCAAATTGCTTGATAATATTATGGCAAAATTATTCTCAATGGCATACCGAAAGAGCTCCTACTAATAAAAAAGTTAATTCGGTTGAAGAAATTTCTTCTTTGAGTGAAAAAATTAATTGCTCTTATGAAATTGATTGCTAATAAAAGTGCTCCTATTGATTTTAACGATGTGCCTTTGTCTACTTTGATTGAGCAAAATAGTGATGCCATAGATGTGAATTTTATCTCGCGAAACAATTTCAATAACAATGCTTATAGAGGTAATTTTAATCCTAGGCCTTTTCCTAGTAATTCCTTTAATAATTACGGTAATTCCTATGGTAATCCTTCTTATAATAATAATAATAGGAACACCTCTGATCTTGAGAATAATATTAAAGAATTTATCAATACTCAAAAAAAATTCAATGTTACAATAGAAGAAAAGATGAATAAGATTGATGATTTGTCTAGAAGTATTAATAGAATTTCTCATGATGTAGAAAATATCAAGATGAAAATTTGTGTGCCTAAGGCTGAGGAATCAATTAAAGCTCTTTATGTTTCTATGGATGAAAGTAAGAAAAGAACCGCTATGCTTAGAGCTAGAAGAGATTTTTTAGAAAAAGCGTTTTCTAGTGATTGCTGTCATAAAAGTGATGAAGATCTTAAAATGATTGGTGTTTCTCCTATTGCTTCTTTGTTTAGTAAAATTAAGATTGATGAAAAAGGGACTGGAGAAGAGTCATCTTTAGTTAGAAGGCGTCCCGATAATTCGGAGGGTGAAAATCTTGTTGAGAAAATTGATAAAAGTGGGTTTGAAGAGGTCAATACTTTAACTAGTGATGTGCCCACTCTTGTGGATTACAAAGACTTTAATTATGATAGTTGCTCTTTGATTGATTGTATTTATTTGTTGTAATCCATGATAAATTCACCCCATGCTTATGAACAAAAAAAAAGCTTTTACTAAACATATTGTTGATGCTATGATGAAAGCTTTGGAAGAAAAGTTGGAATTAGAAGTTTCAATTCCTAGAAAATTACATGATGAATGGGAACCTACTATCAAAGTCAAGATTAAAAATTATGAGTGTTTTGCTTTATGTGACTTGGGTGCTAGTGTTTCTACAATTCTGAAATCTTTGTGTGATGTGCTTTGTCTTACCGATATTGAAGAGTGTTCTCAAAATTTGCACTTGGCGGATTCTACTATTAAAAATCCTATGGGAAGAATTAATGATGTTCTTATTCTTGCAAATAGGAATTATGTGCCCATAGATTTTATTGTTCTTGATGTTGATTGCAAACCATCTTGTCCAATTATTCTTGGTAGACCGTTTTTACGTACTATTTGTGTCGTGATTGATATGAAAGAAGGCAATATTAAATTTCAATTTCCACTAAGGAAGGGCATGGAACACTTCCCTAGAACAAGAATTAAGCCATCATATGAATCAATCATGAGGGCATCTTATGGATCTAGAAACAAAGATGACAACACTTAGATCCTTGCTTTATGCCTAGCTAGGGGCGTAAAACGATAGTGCTTGTTGGGAGGCAACCCAATGAATAATTTTTTTTGTCTTTTGCTTTATGTTCTTGAGTGTTTCCACAATTATGCTACTGTTATGATTGTGTTTTTTGTGTTATAATTAGTGTTTGTGCCAAGCAAAGCCTTTGGGATCATGTTGGGTGATAGTTGATTTGATCTTGTTGAAAAACAAAAACTTTTGTGCTCAAAAAATAATTTTAATAAATCACAGAAACATGATTTTTCTCTGAATTTTTTACACAAGATTGATATACAAATATCCCAGGTTGTCCTAATTTTTCAGAATTTTTGGAGTTACAGAAGTATACGAAGTTCCCTGATTGCTACAGACTATTCTGTTTTTGACAGATTCTATTTTCTTTGCGTTGTGTCCTTGTTTCGATGATTCTATGGTTTTCTTTGAAGAGTTTTTGCCATTGAAAAGTTGGAATACAGTAGATATAATGCAAGAATAAAATATGAATGGGTTTGCAACAATACTTATAGTAGTGATTTGCTTTCTTATACTAACGGATCTCATGAAGGTTTTGTTGAGTTTTGTGTGATTGAAGTTTTCAAGTTTTGGGTGATATTACGATGGATGAAGGAATAAGGAGTAAGAAGAGCCTAAGCTTGGGGATGCCCATGGCATCCCAAGCTATTATCCAAAGAGAAGAAAGCAACTAAGCTTGGGGCATCCCCTCTTTCTTCTAACGACCATCAATATTTTACTCGAAGCTATATTTTTATTTGTCACATATTACGAGTTTTGATTGGAGCGTCTTGTATGATATGAGTCTTTGCTTGTTTAGCCTTTTGTTTTAAGTCATAAATCCTTGCTGGATACACTAATAATCCTCAAGTGCAGGGAATCATCGTAGCACTTTCCAAAGATGGAAGTGATAAGTATGGAGTGTCAAACCCACAAGGAGCTAAAGGTAGGATCAATATTCTCTCAAGTCCTATCTGCCACTGATACGACTCTACGTATACCGAACGTTTGCTTCCAACTAGAAACGGGAAATAAACTACGTTGTGGGTATGAAGAGGATAACTTTGCATGATATCGTAGAACTAAAATATAAAAGTAGGTGCTATTATCATAAAGTTGGAATATATTACTATATATTATAAATAGCGAGTGTGGAATAATGATGGGTCGGTGTGCGGAATTATTCTAGGAAATTGTTAACAAGATCGGTAATCATTATTGCAATTTCATGTGAGGGAGATGCATAAGTTAACCTACTTTCTCTTCTTGGATTAAACTGTTGTGTGCATCTTCTTCCTTGTTCATCGAGCTAGGCCGTGGGGGTGAAGAGTTGGTTGGCTGGAGAGGTTGAGTTCTTCACACACGCCCAGAGTTTGAACCTTCCTTGGGTCTGCGAAGCCTTGAATCTGACATTTGGCGCGCCAGGTAGGGGTGTGTCGAAGTTTCTCTTCCACCGTTCGCTCCGCCATCGTTTCGCCGTTCCGATGGCCGACGCTCGCCGCGTCCGCCCAGAGCGCCGGGCCGCTCGTGTCGCCCAGACGGCGCCTGTAGGCAACTGCGCCCCTCGCCGCTGCGCCTCCCCGGTGGCTAACGCCGCCACCGACCCTGCCGCCCGTGAACAGCAGGACTCGTTGCTGCCACCATCCTTGTGGCGCGACGGCTGCACCGTGACTCCATCACGCACTCCGGCCACAGCGTCGTCTTCTCACGCTCGGCGCGGGCCGGCCAACACGCAGGCCGCGGTGCCCATGGAGCGTGAGCTCCTGCGCTATCGTCCGGCCAATGACCTCTACGAGGATTGGCTTTGCCGCATCGCTGAGCTCGTCAGTGCCACTGGAGAGGCCCCCGCGTCATCTCGTTCGCTGCCTCCCCTGCCATCTCAGGCGGGCGACGTGGCCCGTGGCGCACCTCCTCCTCCACGGCACGACGTCGTTCCCGATCCCAGGCGTCAGGTACCCCAGCGCGACCCACCGCGCAGGGCGCCGGCGCACGATGAAGAAAGCTACCAGGTGGTGCAGCGGCCCCAAGGCGAGGCGCGTGCGCTCCAAGTACCACCCTGTCAAGACCGCGTGCCGCTAGACGTAGCGACATGCGGGCGACAAGACCAAGCTCCTCCCGTGAGTGCGGCAGGGTGCCATGCTTTTACCCCAGAGTTGCGCCGAGTCGTCTGGCCCGACAAGTTCAAGCCGGATCTGCCTCTGCGCTATGACGGCATTCCTGACCTCGCTGAGTTTCTCTAGCTCTACGAGCTGAGCATCGAGACAGCGAACGGCAGTGACGAAGTCATGGCGAACTGTTTTCCCATGGCTCTCAAGGATGGCGCGCGCTCGTGGCTCCTGAACCTTCCAGTGGGGTCGATCTCCTCCTGGGATGAGCTGCGTGAGTGCTTCATCGCCAACTTCCAGGGCACTCGTGATCGCACTCCCGCAGCACGCGACCTGCGGCACATCAAGCAGCAGCTAGGAGAAACCTTGCACAAGTTCATACAACGCTTCACCAACGTTCGCCTCAAGATCCCGTAGGTGTCGGATGAGGCTATCATCTCGGCATTCTCTGATGGTGTCCGGGATGTCAAGATGTAGGAGGAGCTCGCCATCCACGCGGACCTGTGTTCGGCTCTGGAGATGTTCAACATGGCAGCCAGGTGCGCGAGGGCATAGGAAGGTCGCCTCTCCCTCCTGGAGCCTCCGGAGGTCGATCCTGAAGACAAGAAGGCCAAGGCTAAGGACGTGAAACGGAAGGACCCTGCCGTGCTCGCGGCCGAACCTGAGATGAAGCGCGGCTGCTACCACCCCGTCCTACAAGGACAACCGCCCATTTTGTGTCTTCCACAACGTCCATAGCCACAACACCAATAACTGCCAGGAGCTCAGGGTAATCCGTGATGGGCGCTTTTGCCGTCATCCCGCGCGCAACGACTGTGGCTACAACCGCGAAGGAGGACGCGGTGGAGGCCGCTGTGACAACCGTGACCCCCGCCAGGACTGGCCCGATCAGCCCCGTGAGGACCGCTGGCAGGGCCAACCTTGCGATGGCCCCTGGAGGGACCAGCCTTGTGAGGACCGTCCTCGGGGCAACGCCGGCCTCCCTCCGCTGCCGCCACCACCAAGGAGGAACGATGACCACCGCCAAGACGATGGGGATGGGGATTTCGAGAGCCACGCGCCATTGCATGCATCCTGTGTGGCGCTCAGGCCCCTGCCTCTCATTGCATCTTCAAGCAATTCGCTCGTGAGGATAACACGGCCCTCCCCAAGCTCGAGGCGTCGCGTCCCCTCAGGTGGTCCAAGTAAACCATCACTTTTGACCCTACAGATCAGCTCAAGTGTTCAGCCACCGCTGGTGCGCTCCCGATGCTCTTCTCACCGACCATCAGCAACGTCCTCATCACCAAGACACTCTGCTACCTCTTGAGCACTGCGTTGGTTTTCCCTTGAAGAGGAAAGGGTGATACAGCAAAGTAGCGTAAGTATTTCCCTCAGTTTGAGAACCAAGGTATCAATCCAGTAGGAGACTACAGGCAAGTCGCCTTGTACCTACATAAACAAATAAGAACCTTGCAACCAACGCGATAAAGGGGTAGTCAATCCCTTCACGGCCACTTGCAAAAGTGTGATCTGATAGAGATAATAAGATAAATATTTTTGGTATTTTTGTTGTATAGATTGAAAAGTAAAGATTGCAAAATAAACGGCGACATAAATATCTAGTTGAAGGGAGATTAATATGATGGAAAATAGACCCGGGGGCCATGGGTTTCACTAGTGGCTTATCTCAAGATAGCATAATCTACGGTGGGTGAACAAATTACTGTCGAGCAATTGATAGAAAAGCGCATAGTTATGAGAATATCTAGGCATGATCATGCATATAGGCATCACGTCCGTGACAAGTAGACCGAAACGATTCCGCATCTACTACTATTACTCCACACATCGACCGCTATCCAGCATGCATCTAGAGTATTAAGTTCATAAGAACAGAGTAACACATTAGGCAAGATGACATGATGTAGAGGGATAAACTCAAGCAATATGATATAAACCCCATCTTTTTATCCTCGATGGCAACAATACAATACATGCCTTGCTGTCCCTGCTGTCACTGGGAAAGGACACCGCAAGATTGAACCCAAAGCTAAGAACTTCTCCCATTGCAAGAAAGATCAATCTAGTAGGCCAAACCAAACTGATAATTAGAAGAGACTTGCAAAGATACCAAATCATACATAAAAGAATTCAGAGGAGATTCAAATATTGTTCATACATAATCTTGATCATAAACCCACAATTCATCGGATCTCGACAAACACACCGCAAAAAGAATTACATCGAATAGATGTCCACGAGAGAGGGGGAGAACAATTACTCAACTAGCACAACTTTAATATCACTCTCTTCATATCTCAAAAAGAATCATCAAGTATCAAACTTCCCATAGTATTCAATGCACTTTATACGAAAGTTTTTATTATACCCATCTTGGGTGCCTATCATATTAGGACTAATTTTATAGCCAAAGCAAATTACCATGCTGTTCTAAAGTACTCTCAAAATAATATAAGTGAAGCATGAGAGATCAATAATTTCTATAAAATAAAACCACCACCGTGCTCTTAAAAAGATATAAGTGAAGTACTAGAGCAAAATTTATCTAGCTCAAAAGATATAAGTGAAGCACATAGAGTATTCTAATAAATTCCGATTCATGTGTGTTTCTCCAAAAGGTGTGTACAGCAAGGATGATTGTGGTAAACTAAAAACCAAAGATTCAAATCATACAAAATGCTCCAAGCAAAACACATATCATGTGGTGAATAAAAATATAGCATCAAGTAAAGTTACCGATGGACGAAGACGAAAGAGGGGATGCCTTCCGGGGAATCCCCAAGCTTAGGTTTTTGGTTGTCCTAATTTTACCTTGGGGTGCCTTGGGCATCCCTAAGCTTAGGCTCTTGCCACTCCTTATTCCATAATCCATCAAATCTTTACCCAAAACTTGAAAACTTCACAACACAAAACTCAACAGAAAATCTCATGAGCTCCGTTAGTGCAAGAAAACGAACCACCAATTTAAGGTACCGTAATGAACCCATTCTTTATTTATATTGGTGTTAAACCTACTGTATTCCAACTTCTCTATGGTTCACACCCCCCGATACTAGCCATAGATTCATCAAAATAAGCAAACAACACACGAAAAACAGAATCTGTCAAAAACAGAATAGTCTGTAGTAATCTGTATCTAACGCAAACTTCTGTGACTCAGAAAAATCTACCAAAATAGGAAGACCTAGATAATTTGTTTATTGATCTACTTCAATTGAAATCAGTATTTTATCACTTTCTGGTCATTTTTAACAATTGTTTTCGTGAGCAGAAAGTTTCTGACTTTTTCAGCAAGATCAAATAACTATCATCCAAGAAGATCCTATAGGTTTTACTTGGCACAAACACTAATTAAAACATAAAACCACATCTAACCAGAGGCTATATAAATTATTTATTACTAAACAGGAACAAAAAGCAAGGAACAAAAAATAAATTTGGGTTGCCTCCCAACAAGCGCTATCGTTTAACGCCCCTAGCTAGGCATTGATAATTTCGATGATGCTCACATGAAAGACAAGAATTGAAGCGCAAAGAGAGCATCATAAAATACGTGACAACAACATCTAAGTCTAACATACTTCCTATGCATAGGCATCTTATAGGCAAACAAATTATCAAGGCAAGCAAAAACTCATCTCATAGTAATACGGCAAATCACGAAAACTCATCTCATATTCCCTACGTTCAGCAGCAAGTTTTCTTTGTGGCAAGCAAAAGTAATAAAAAGGGCTAAAATTAATGGGACAAAAGTCCCCAAGACCAAGCCTAGGAGGTATGGGTTCCTCCTTTTGCCCCTCAAATTGCACAACCAATTCATCATTATAAGCGTTCTTTTGGCAAAAAGTCATGAGCCGTTGTTCAAGAGAAAAACCTAACCCATTGTTTTGAATAGCAAAATCATCATTGGGTTCAGAGATTCTATCAACTGAACATCTGTAGGAACCTTCTTTCTAAGTTTTTCATTATAAGCAACATGATCTAAAGATTGTAAATGCATTACATCTTCCTGATTAAAAAGGATAGCTTCTATGGGACGACGACCAACGTCCACCCTATAACGCGCAAAAATTTCTTGGGCCTCTTTCATTATAAATCTGAACTTATGTGCCAAAAAGATAGTAGCTACTCGCTTAACAGAAGAGTGCTCAATATTGGAAAATTCTAGAAAAATCCTTTGTATGCAAGGATGCATATGAATAAACTGTCTTTCAAGTTCAACTACGAGCAAAGATATAGCATCCGCAAGACTACTAGTTCTATGAAGAATAGATCCACCCATAGTGGGCAAAGCACCGGCACAAGTAAAGAAATCTTGAATAACTCCTTTTCCAATAATATTACCACTACCGATTCGAAACTTTTTAGTATGTAAGATAGTGGGTTCTTCAGGAGGATCATCAAAAGCATCAAAGTTTCCCATGTTATTACAATTGTCCTTATCAATGATAACCTCCCCAGTTTCAGACATAATGGCAGCAAATACCACAAGGGGCAAGTGAAAAGAGGCAAACGGAAAAAGAGGGCGAATAAAACGACAAAGGTGAAGTGGGGGAGAGGAAAACGAGAGGCAAATGGCAAATAATGTAATGCGAGGGAGAAGAGTTTGTGATGGGTACTTGGTATGTCTTGACTTGTGTGTAGACTCCCCGGCAACGACGCCAGAAATCCTTCCCGCTACCTCTTGAGCACTGGGTTGGTTTTCCCTTGAAGAGGAAAGGGTGATGCAGCAAAGTAGCGTAAGTATTTCCCTCAGTTTGAGAACCAAGGTATCAATCCAGTAGGAGACTACACGCAAGTCGCCTTGTACTTACACAAACAAATAATAACCTTGCAACCAACGCGGTAAAGGGGTTGTCAATCCCTTCACGGCCACTTGCAAAAGTGTGATCTGATAGAGATAATAAGATAAATATTTTTGGTATTTTTGCTGTATAGATTGAAAAGTAAAGATTGCAAAATAAACGGCGACAGAAATAGCTAGTTGAAGGGAGATTAATATGATGGAAAATAGACCCGGGGGCCATAGGTTTCACTAGTGGCTTCTCTCAAGATAGCATAATCTACGGTGGGTGAACAAATTACTGTCGAGCAATTGATAGAAAAGCGCATAGTTATGAGAATATCTAGGCATGATCATGCATATAGGCATCACGTCCGTGACAAGTAGACCGAAACGATTCTGCATCTACTACTATTACTCCACACATCGACCGCTATCCAGCATGCATCTAGAGTATTAAGTTCATAAGAACAGAGTAACGCATTTGGCAAGATGACATGATGTAGAGGGATAAACTCAAGCAATATGATATAAACCCCATCTTTTTATCCTCGATGGCAACAATACAATAGGTGCCTTGCTGCCCCTGCTGTCACTGGGAAAGGACACCGCAAGATTGAACCCAAAGCTAAGCACTTCTCCCATTGCAAGAAAGATCAATCTAGTAGGCCAAACCAAACTGATAATTCAAAGAGACTTGCCAAGATATCAAATCATACATAAAAGAATTCATAGGAGATTCAAATATTGTTCATAGATAATCTTGATCATAAACCCACAATTCATCAGATCTCGACAAACACACCGCAAAAAGAATTACATCGAATAGATCTCCAAGAGAATCGAGGAGAACTTTGTATTGAGATCCAAAGAGAGAGAAGAAGCCATCTTGCTAATAACTATGGATCCGAAGGTCTGTGGTAAACTACTCACACATCATCGGAGAGGCTATGGTGTTGATGTAGAAGCCCTCCGTGATCGATTCCCCCTCCGGCGGAGAGCCGGAAAAGGCCCCAAGATGGGATCTCACGGGTACAGAAGGTTGTGGCGGTGGAAATAGGGTTTCGTGGTGCTCCTGGTTGTTTTCGGGGTATATTAATATATATATATAGGCGAAAGAAGTCGGTTGGGGGAGCCACAAGGGGCCCACGAGGGTGGGGGGCGCGCCTACCCCCTGGGCGCGCCTCCCTACCTCGTGGCCACCTCGTCGCTTCCTTGACGTCCACTCCAAGTCTCCTGGGTTGCGTTTGTTCCAAAAATCACTCTCCCGAAGGTTTTATTCCGTTTGGATTCCGTTTGATATTCCTTTTCTGTGAAACACTGAAATAGGAAAAAAAACACAGCAATTTGCACTGCGCCTTTGGTTAGTATGTTAGTCCCAAAAATAATATAAAAGTGTATAATAAAACCCATTAAACATCCAAAACAGATAATATAATAGCATGGAACAATAAAAAATTATAGATACGTTGCAGACGTATCACACTCATCGACGGTGGTGCGGGGCTCAACATCCTCTCTGTCGAGACGTTTGAGATGGTCCAGCTGCCCTACGACCAGCTCCTCCCCACCAAGCCTTTCTCAGGGGTGACCGACGGTTCGACCGTCCCCATAGGGCAGAGTCGTCTCCCCGTCACCTTCGGCAAGCGCGACAACTACCACATCGAGCTCATCGACTTCGACGTCACCCACATCCGTCTCTCGTACAATGCCATCCTCGGGTATCCAGCTCTCACCAAGTTCATGGCAGCAACTCACCACGGCTATAATGTTCTCAAGATGCCAGGAAGTGGCGGCATCATCACGGTCGCCTGCGACGAGAAGGATGCGGTGTGCTCCCTCAAGCACGCCTACCAGGCCGCGACAGTCGAGAACTCCGATGACGAGGGCGCCACCCATCCTCCTGTGGCCGTCCCCAAGAAGAAGCCGCTCCTCCTCAGGGGCCTTCAGGAGACCGGGGCGTCCGACAATCGCGCCTCAGGTCTTGCGCCCACTGCTGGGGCGCCTTCCTCTCCCGCATAGGAAGGCGCACCCAGCGCCCCTGTTTTGACGAGCTTTGGGGATCTCATATGGAGGGCCTCTGACATGGCCAGCGTCACGAGGGAGGCGTTCGGGCACCATGTGGAGGCGTGTTTCAATGCGTGCTTCCATGAGCAGGGTGCAGGGCGTGAGGCGCCAGGTGGTCAGGAGTTCATCACGAAGGCAATTGAGGAGCTTCGGGAGGCACGGGCCATGCGTGGCGAGTGTCACCCCGCGTCACTCAGTGCAGCTGCCGCCGCGGACATGGGTGGCGAGCTGCGGGTCCGCGTCAACATCCCAGGCCTCAACAGGGCTACTTCTCAGGAGCTCTTCTGGCCGTCCCATATCGGCCGGTGCGGAGGCCACCCCCACAGCTACGTCTGCATGCCGTTTGGCCTGCCCGGCGCGGCTGCCTCGCACCATGGCCACATGCGGGGCGTTCTGGCAACTCGCGAAGCCAGGCCCCAGGCGGTCCTGACGGAGGAGGTGCCGGAACCTCATGAGCCCCCCGGACCTCCGGAGCCCCCCGGGACGCAAGAGTCGGCTGGCTCGTGAGGAGCGACTTATGCAACATGCACCTTCAGCTACTCCAACACTTCTACAACGATAGTGCCAGGTGACTTTTCGGTTTGTTCAAATTGAGGGCGCCCCTCGGGCTGCATTATCCTCAAGCTGCTAGAGCCTGTCCCTGCAGCCGCACCATTTTGGTTCATGTACTCTGGACCGGTTATTCATGCTTCAGTTATCATGGTTGTTGATATTTCTCCTGCCGTTTCGTTATCTATGGAATTGCCCCGCGTGGCCTCTACGCGTTGCTAAACTCGCCTCTTGCTCATCCCGCAACTGGGGCTACTGGCCTGGCGCCTGTGCTCGGGTCCGTCCCCGCAGCGCTGATAAACCTAAGAGACTAAGCTGTGGCTCGGGGCCGGCCCCGCGCCCGTCACTTCAACGGGTCCTTAGTGCCTTCGTCTTCTTGCAGAAAGATCACCGGCAGGATAGCAAGCATGGCTGCATATGATGTTTCCTTTCTTCAGCTAACTCGCAAGAACCTCCAGAGCAGGGACCACTAGCAGCTTCACCCATCCCTCGCGGCGCAACACCCCTTGGGCACCCCCTCAAAGCCAGCCATTCTTTTCTCGCGCAAGTCGCTTGCACGTTAAAGGGGGGCCCTTGAGCACCGCGCCTCGGGGGCTCCTACCGGCTCTCGAGCCCTCACCCCTGGCCTTGACCACGACATCGCGACCTGGCATACCAATGGCGGCTGAGCCTCGCTCAAGGGCCGGGACCCAAGGACGTAGAGCACCCAGACGAGCGAGAAGGATGGGGACGGCACGGGCCCTGCCCAGGGGCGCCATCGGGATAAGGACACAACCTAACGTCACGCGAGAAGCTCGTCCTCACAGCTAAGGAGTCATCACGGGCTCGCCAAGATAAGTTAACTCACACTTGCATGATGGAACGAACCTCACGATCAGCGTTCCGACTCTAGCGATCTTGCTCGGGCAAGGATGTTCCTCTTTCAGTCTTTCGGGAGCCGCTTGTGCGCCAAAGGGGACCTCCTGAGCATCACACTTAAGGGCTCTTACTGGACCTCGGGCCGCTCACCTCCTGGCCTTGACCACGACATCGCGACCTGGCATACTAGCGATGGCCTAAGCTTACCTGGGGACTGGGTCCTATCGGCGTAGAGCACTAAGCTATCGTAGGAATGAACGAGGGAACCATGCCAAGGCAAGATACGCAAGCACAACACCGAATCAGAAATGATAACGTAAAAGTGCTAGCATCGTAGCTTTTTTACATGGGATTTTTACATCCGTGCCCCTGGTTCCTTAGCTATACTCATTCATCCCCACGCTCTTAACTTTTGCTCACTTTTCCCCACTCCCTTGGCTGAAACTCTCACAAGTGTGCAAACTGGACGTTGTCGTCGGGTCAATGGCTTGACCGTTAGCTCTGACTAGTGGGGCCGCGTAGGCGTGCGTGCAATTGACTGCGGTCGTGGGGTAGCACGTGTCCCTGGAACATGCCAGAAACGTCCCATCGTATAAGCGGGGAAACCACGTCGCCCCTACCATTTCCCCCCAAATCCCCTCCCTGCTGCATCGCCTCCCTCTCTCCCACCGCGTCATCTCGCTCTCCTCCACCACACCGTCTTTCTCTCCCCCACCGCATCCTCGTCCTCACCTTCATCGCCTCCCTCATGGCGGACGCTCGTGGCGACGCCGGCGCAGTGGCAGGAGATCTAAAAGGCACGGTGACCGCGGCAGCAGATGCAGTGCAAGACGTTGGCGGCGTCCACGGTGGTGCGGGGAAACTTGCAACCGCTGTCGTGGCTGTGGATGTGGAGAAGGAGGTGGCGGGCTGCGCCTCGGCGCTGCTGGAGCTGAAGGTGACGGCGTCGAGCGGCGCAGTCCATCCAGATGCGCATCCTGGCGAGGAGAAGGTGCTATAGGAGGTATTTCCATTTGCTTGTACCCTAGTTGCAATATTTAGATTGTAGAGTTAGTCCCTAGTTTCATTGGTTGGATTGTGATTCGTAGGGTAGTATAGATGGTTTGATTAGTTGGTTTAAGGGATGGGGATTTCTGTATGGGGGGATGGGGTTTTTTTGTATGGGTCTTTTTTTGGATTACATTCGTTGCAAAAATGCTAGACATATCTTAATGAGAGACATGGATGTATGCTTAGATTTGTTTTTGAATGCTAGACATATTGGGGTTTTGAATGCTACAGACATGTATGCTTAAATTTGTTTTTGAATGCTACACAGATTGGTGTTTTGAATGTCATATGCCCAAATGGAATGCATTAATTTTGATGTACCTATCAAATGATTAAGAACTTACTTGATTCATCCGTATATAGATTTGTCCACAATATGTACTTATATTAGCTTTTGTTCAATGTGTGTGCATGACAATGGAAAATGCAAATAGGATCATAGTATGGATAATATGATCAATGTGTCATGTGTGCATATCTAAATTATCAGTTGGCTTTTGTATTTACTAGCAATGGATGTAATTGTATATTCAGGAGGATGATTCTTTGCGGAATAAGAGGAAATTGGCCCTTACTAGGTTCGACCCATACGATCTAGAGTACAGTGATGCCGAAGAATATGAGGTAAGCCTACTTGAAATTTAGATTGTTCATTTAGTTCCTTTGACATGGTGTACATGAATCTATGATGTATTAATGTAATTCATTTATGTGTGCAGTATGATTCTGGAGAAGATGTGTATAAAGGGAACGTCGCGTCTTTCACAGTGAAGGAGGTGGAGAAGATCAAGGCCAAGGGAGTTGCTTCCTTCTACAACCGCAAGATCAAGAAGTGGCACTACCCTGCACCACCAAGCCAAAGCCAAAGGATGTCCGCTTCGATCACCTTGTGTCTCAAGTAGAGGATGTAGCGATTCGCGGGGAGGAATATAAGATCAGGGGTAGCATGCTATCCTCGTGAAGGCCCTGACTCCGGTGTGATGTGATGAACTGAATGTGGCAGCATGTTTTATCTTTATCTTTTTGGTTACTTTTGGTGAACTGAATGTGGCTGTTTGGTAAACTTTGTGTGGTGGTATCTAAACTTTGTGTGTGATCTATGGTAGTAATGTATTATGTTATCTATATTTGTCTGTCCTTAAATTTGCCTGTGGTGTATTGTTAGTTATGTTTAGATGTTGCGAGCTATGAGTTTAGGTGTTGCAACGTGCTGCAAAGAATAAGCAAAAAGAGCAAATAGTCCATCATTTGATCAAATATTCCAATAACAGAGCAAAAAATAACATTTGAATGAAGATAGTCCATCATTTGATCAAGTATTCCAATAACATATCAAATATTCCAATAACAGATCAAATATTCCAATTTGAATTTGAGGCAAAATTTGAATTTGAACCAACACTTGAAGTCCATTGCCCTGTGGTGTGATGTTGCAAAGTTTGCTGAACTATTATAAACGTTAGCTGATCAATCCGATCTCTTTTGCGTGGTAAAACTTATAGTCATGAGAAATGTGCTCCAAATGAGCTCCATTTGTAATCAAGTTTTTTTGGACCTACTCCAAATGAGCCAAATATTTTTATTAACACCTATTCGATCTATATAGTGTAGATTCGAAGTCTCACTATTTATTGAATTAATCTTCATATTTTTACATTTTTTCGAAAAAATATGCTTCAATAGAAAACCATTAAAAACACGTTTAAAATATGAAAATGGAAAACTAAGTTCAGATCCTTCTTATCCACTTTGAAATCAAGCTTTGGTGAATTTTTTGATTTTTTTTTAATTTTTGAAAAACCTAAGGGAACCCTACCTCCTCTCCTTGAACTCTGTGCAACGTTGTACATGATAACTCATATGTGTGAAGGTTTTTTCATGAAAATGTCCATAGACCAAGTTTATGATTTTTGGTTGGTAACATGTCACGTAAGACAACATTGTGCGCAGGTTTTATATTTTTTTGACTTTTTAAATTAATGGTGCTCATTTGACCTCGGTTGTGCCACCTAGGTTTTTTTTTGAAAATTTCCGAATACCAAGTTTAGTATTTTTTCCTCGTTAGTGTGTCTTATAAAATGACGAACAGTGAAGGTTTATTTTTTCTATTTTAGAAAAAATTAGTTATGCTCAGTCAAAGCCTAGATAACCCCGTTGACCAGCTCAAAACCCCTTTAAACCCCGCGGGGTTTCACCTAACCCTAGCTCCAAACATCAGCCGTCCGATCATACACTAGCGCCAAGCGACAACCCTCAGATGTGGTCTTCTAGAAGGGCTGGCTGCATGCAGGCTCCGCGCCGTTGGATCAGATGGACGGCTCCGCATTGTTGGATCGTGGGGTGATCCACGAGATATTCTCCCTCACCTTCTTCTTCCTCTCACATCCCTGCCATCTGCCCTTGTTGTTCTTCGACCCCATCTTCTTTGACCATGCAGTACACCGGACCAACCTACCGCTTCCCACCCACCATGCCGGAGAGGCTCTTCCCTGCCGGCGTGTACGTTGAGCGTACACTACGTTTGTGGGCGATACCAAGGTGGAGGACCGCAAGGGGATTCACCGAGTTCTTCCTCGCGGCCGGCTACCGCCACCTCCCACGGGGATCTCCAATGATATTCCGCGTCGAGGAGGTCATCCAAAACGGGGTGGTGGTTGCTATCCTTGCCCACATCACCAACCCCTTCGACGCCTTCTACCTCCTCGTCTGCGTGTTTGGGTGTGGCTGCGAGTTCATCGCTTTCACCACCCACAACATCTTCACGGAGTACAGCAACATCTTCCCCACCATGTCGCGGATGCACACTCTGCCGTACCCCATCGACAACACCCCGGAGGAGCAGCGAAGGGCGCCCGGAGGAGCGAGGTGGAGAAGGCGGCGGCTAGGGTTTAGAACCCTCTATCTTTTTTCTTTTTTTAATCTATGTTATGTTATTAACACTACAAAAAAATACACTTCCGTGATGATACGTGTTTGTCATAGTAGGTCATGTTTTTTGTCATGCATGTACATCCATGACGATTTTATGACAGATTCAAGATAGTCATACCTATGCTGTCGTAGAAGTCTTCCATGACATTACCAAAATTATCATCACGGAAGTGTCCACTTCCATGACGATAAATGGCGCGTCATGGTAGTTCTTTCGTCAAGGGTGACCGACACGTGGCATCCAGCGTAACGGCTCGCGGTTAAGCTACCGGGTCCGGTTTTGGATCCGATAAGCCGTTAACAGCCCGGACCAATGGGGATTTTCCACATGTAAAATTCTCAATGGCTGGAGGAACCACGTGTCGGCTCACCGTTGGGACAGATGTCATCCACTCATTAGACAGGAGGCGCCTATGATACGTCGACACGTGGCACGGCCCAACAGAGGACCATTCCGGTGAAAAGGCCGGCCCATTTGACTTGGTCAAAAGTTAGCGGGCCAGCCCACGGAAAGCCTCTTAACGGCCTATTCGTATATAGCCCATTTATGGCCCACTAACTCGTGGCCCGTTACGGCCTATCCGAATTAAGCCCAGTAGCTTCATCTGGGCCGTCCAATATGATTCCAACCCGTTGTAACTTCTGGCCTATGTATGTCCCATGACGTCTTGCGGGCCATATGTGTCCTTTAACTCTTGGCCCATTAATGACCCATGGTGAAACTGGCCCGTAATGAACAGTGTGCCGTTTTATACCCATTAATGGCCCATTATTCCATTGGGCCATTTCCAACCCGTGTTATCTTTCGGCCTTCTGACGACCCATTTATTCTTGGGCTCATTTCCAGCATTCGGTTACTTATGGCCCTTACTGGCCTTTCCTGCTTGTGGGCCAAATTCAGCCCGTGGTTACAGTTGGCCTCTTTGTGGCCCGTTAATCCATTGGGCCGTTTTCATAATGTCATCAAATACGGCTGATTAACGACGACCCGTTATGGTCGGCTCATGAACGGACGATTCCAACTCTAGCCCATAATGCAGTCTGTTATTGGCCCATGTTTGGCCAATGGATCATACGACCGGTAGAAGGCCCATTGATCCTACGGCCCGTAGAAGGCCCACTGTTTCTATGGCCCATAGAAGGCCCATTGTTTCTACGACCCGTAGAAGGCCCATTGTTTCTACGGCCCGTAGGAGGCCCATGGTCACTACAGTAAGTATGTAGCCCATGGTTATTGTGGCCTAGTTTTAAAAAATAGGTTATTGCGGCCACTAGCAAACCGCGGAAAAAGAACTGCATTGACTACAAGCAAACAAATAAACAAGACAATAAGGAAATAAATATGCAAGCAACTTACGCTAGGCTATCGCGACTATTACACATATTACATCCACTGGGCATCAAAGTTCGCCACAATTATGTTCTAGTTTTTGTTGCCAAATGAAGATAAAGACACAGTTCAAATAATATCTGTTTAAGACAAAGCAGAATAGATAGAATATAAGTGTGGGAAAATACAGAGCAATAACAACACTTGTAATGTGCATGACATGATAACATAACTGTTTGTTCAATTGAAACTGAAATCGACATAGAGCAAGTTACAACAGCAAACCAGTTAAAGAAACAGGTTTAAAACATACCTGTTGCGCAATTGGAGTTTCAGTTCCATCCTTCAAATTCGAAAATAGTTGGTATGAGTAAATACAATGATGCAAGAGCAAAGGACTATGAACCATAGCTACAGAACCTGACCTGAGAACAATTCTTCTTCTGCTTTAAGCATTGAGTTGGGCTTCGGAGTGGTGGTCCTCGTGCTTTGGGCACTGCAGTTCGTGTACTAACTGCTCGTGTTTGGATGCTCTATGGTGGAGACAGTGCTGTGTCACCTGGAACTGGGTTACTATCTGCTGGGGTTGGGGTTAGAAGGGGTGTAGCTGGTTCTCTGTCCAACTAGGTAGGGGTACAATCTGCGAGAGTCTGGGTTATGTGTGGTGGGGCTGGTTCTTGGGCAACTACAACCGTGGTTCTATCTGCATCGACTGGTAGCACTATCTTTTCTGAAGATCGTGTTGTTACTCCCTTTGATACTGCCATCACCCTCTCCAGTTCAAATGGATGATAAGCAAGAAAAGTAATTGAATGTACAGACATTGTATGATAGACAGGTGCAATGGATAGTGGGGAATAACAGAGGGCACGAAATAATTCACATTTATGTTGTCTAACCAAACATGATAGCATGACACAATTTCACATATATGATGGCTAACTAAAAAGGATGGGAAGACATAGTTCAAAATATTATGACTATGTAAACAGGATGACATGATATAACTATATAATGTATTTATTAAATAGGTTGGCATGCCATAATTCACATACATGCCGCCTATGGAAACATGATAGCATGATATAATTCACGGATAGAATGACATAATTCAAAATATGATGACTGTAAACACTAAACAAGATGAGATGATATAACTTTATGATGTCTTTATTAACTGGGTTGGCATGCCATAATTCAGATAGATGTTGTCTATGAAAACATGATGGCATGATATAATTCAAATATATGATTTATATACTAAGCAAGTAAGCAGAGGGCAATCGCATATATGATGTAAAAACTAAGCAATGCAAGACAACATGCATGACATGAGTAATATAACCCTGCCAAGTTTGAGCATAGACCTCAGGGGGGAAATAGGAGTGGTCATCTGTCTCTGAATCCTCCTCTGAGGAGCTAACCGTAACCAGCAAAATGTCTGCTTCAGGAGGTAGCATTGTCTGCTCTGAATACCTTGTTTTCACTCCAGATACTTCCATCACCGCTTCAAATGGCTGATGCACAGGAAGAGTAGTTGAATATACAAACGTTGTCGACAAATGGAACATGTAATACAAAAAAGGATAGCATGATATAATTCACATATATGATGATTGGCTAAACAGCTTGGCATTGCATAATTCACATATATAATGCCTTGCAACAAGATAACATTGCATAATTCACATATATAATGTCTTGCAACAAGATGGCATTGCATAAAGCATTTCTAAACTACGCAAATGACATAGCAATGCAAGACACGATACACACGATATGAGCAACATAACCCTGCCAAGTTAGAGCATACACCTCGGGGGGGGGGGGGGGAATAGGACTGGCCATCTGTCTCTGAATCCTCCTCTGAGGAGCTACCTATAACCCGCGAGATATGCGCTTCGTCAGATAGCATAGTCTGCTCTAAAGACCTTGTTTTCACTCCAGAATTTTCCATCACCGTGTCAAATGGCTGATGCGCATGAAGAGTAGTTGAATGTACTAACATTGTTGACAAATGTAATACGTAATAAAAAAAGGATGGCATGATATAATACACATATAAGATGACTGATTAAGCAGGATGGCATTGCAAAATTCACATATATGATGCCTGGCTAAACAAGATGGCGTTGCATAATTCACATATATGATAAAGAAACTAAACAGATGGCACTCACACAGAGCATGTCTAAACTAAGCAGGTCACATATTTGATGTATAAAGTAAGAAATGCAAGGCACCATATGCATGATATTACCAACATCAGCATGCCAAGTTAGAGCGAAGACCTCAGGGGGTAAATAGGAGTGGTCTTGTCCTTCTGAATCCCCCTCAGAACAGTTATCTTCCTCTTGATTACAATCCAAAATGGGTGGAGGTGGGGCTGCCTTTACACCCACCATGGAGCGACTTCTGCATGAAATTTTACTGCCGCGCAAGGCTCGTCTCTTTTGCTCTACATGTTCAGTTCCATTGTGTACAATAACTGACATGCATAGGAATAAAACATAGTGAGATTATGTAAGGAGCGCACGCAGAAATCCAGAGTGATGGTAGCAACCTGCGGATAGACCCAAAACCAATATAGCAGGGAAATAATGGCTTCAGTTAAAAAATATAGATAATAGGTTCTTTACTGTTTGTTTCCCACCCAACATGAAACTCATAGTAGACACCAGAGATTAACCAAATAGTAGATAGATAGTCTTGATTGCGGCCCCGATATGTGCCCCACAACCATTTAAAAACTCAAGTTTGAGCATTAGTTTGGAGCTGATTCAGAGTCTATTCGGTGAATAGGACGATAAAGTAGCATGTAATGTTAAGCGATGCATAACGTAAGCAGACACGAAAGAGTGCGACGTCTCTTGCGGACCCGTGTAGTCCTCGAGGTCATCTGCTTGGTTGATGATGGTATTGCAGTTGTCGTGGCTGCCGGCCGCGGGGAAGAAGATTTGAGGCGGCGAAAGATAGTCTTGAGGACGGATCCCTGCTGTGGTGGACCCTTCCGTCATTGGAGCAGCTGAGCTGGGGTGGACGACGGCGCAGCAGGAGCGGGACAAACCACACAAGGTTTTCTTTAACACATATCTGTAACAGAAGTAATTGTGTAAGGGCTTGTTTGAATTTGAGGATTCAAAAATGCAGGGATAGGAAATACACAGAAATAGGATTGGAATGCACGTGCAAAACAGAGAATTTAAAAACATAGGATTTCTGCCAATCTGGGTGTTTGGTTCACAAGAATTGGAAGATCACAGGATGCAAAGAAGCATGGTGAGATTAAGTCAAACCACAAGAAAATGTACGGTTATAATGCTATTATGCTACTATCTCTTGATCTTGTGCTTTATGAATAGGAATTTGAAAAGGAGGACAAGTGGATATTAAAATCCCTACGGTTTTTCTTTCAAGGAGACACTAAAGGAACAAATCCTACAGGTTTCCTTTGCTCCATTCCTTTGAACCAAATACATGAATATTAGTACCATAGGAAACTTTCTAATTCCTATGTTTTTCTTTCACTTTTCCTTTCAAGCATAGGTGATTCTAGCTTGAGCAGGGAAAAGCCTACACTCAAAAAATATTTTTGTGCTACTTCTACTACTTTGGACCAAGGCCACTGCCCTACTTGCTCAACTCCCAGGCCCATCTACAAATGCACAGCTCAAACGCGTAGAGATAAATAATGATGGCGTTCAAGAGAGTCCATCACGGATAGCTAATTTACCTGGTACCTCACTGCTTGTCATATAGTAGGAGAAACTACTCGTATTTCACGTTACTACGTGTGCTCAGTGGACAATATATATAACATGTAGAGTAAAAAAGAGATGCAACAAGTGGACAACCTCTTTGGCGAAGCCATGTCGATCTCAGCATGATTGGGTTGGTCGGTGAGGATGCTCCGGCTGATTTAGTTGTCGGAGGAGGGGTAGAAGATCTTAGGCGTCTGGAGCTGGAGCCCGGGGTACTGCTCCACTGTGATGGAGGGTTTCGTCGTTGGAGCAGCTCCGGTGAGTTGTATGACGGTGAGGCTGAAGCAGGACAAGAGAGACAACGTTAACCTGAGTGGAATTAGAATAGCATATCCAATAGATGACGTAAAGTACATAACCACAAAGTGCTAGATGTAAAATACATCAGCCGCTCATCTTTGAACTAAACTGTCGAAACTGAATTTAATTGTCGAAACTGAATTTTGTTGTCGAAACTGAATTTTACTGTCGAAACGGAATGCCCTAGTAGCAGAAAAGCAGTAGCAGCAGCGCGTGCGAGCGCCGGGGCAGCTGGTCGTGTTGTAGCATTTCGGGTAGCAGCTGCAGGGGCTCGAGGGAGAGCAGGATCTGCTGCTCGTGCAGCAGCAGCACGCGCAAGAGTAGAGCAGCAGCGCAAGCAAGAGCAGCAGCGCGAGCAAGAGTAAGAGCAGACCAGGCAGGGGACCAAGAGCAAGAGCAGAGCAGTAGCGCGAGCGAGAGCCAAAGCAGCATCAGCTCCTACTGATTTGGACGTTGCCGCCAAGGAGCGACGCCCTGGAGGAAGTGGCCGGTGACGCCGTCGTGGATGAAGCCACGCCATGTCGCCTCGGGACCGAGCGTCGGCAACACCGTGAGATCAAATCAAGAAGAAAATGTGGCGATTGGTGTAGAACCTCTTTGGTGGCGCTGATTAGGACTCAGCTTCATCCGAGGAATCAGTGATGATGCTGCTCTTCCGCTAGTGCAGGTGAAGACGGTGATGTGGGAATGGAGGTGGCACGAAAGACGAGGGGAACATCGGGGTAGCTCCTTGGAGGTGGAGAACGGGGTGGCTGAACCGGCGGGACGATGAGATCGACGACGGATCCTCATCCGGTGCGGTGGATGAGGGACGTCGAGGTGTTGCTGTGGACGACGTCATCGGGGAAGAGGCTCCGGCTGGGTGGCAGACGGAGGAGGGTGCGGGGCTTCGTGGGTTTTCGCGGCCTCGTTCTACGAATTGGTGGGCGGATGGTATGGGAGGGGGAAACCATGTCTTAGGGACGCGCTTGTCCAAAATGTGGGGTAAGTTACGAAAGTACTCGCACCGATTTGAGCTAGGCGGTTCTTTCGGTTCAGGGGTATCATGGGCATTTCGCGTCTCGGGATTTGGCAGGAGGTGGGAGTTTTCGCGCGCGCTATAATTCCGGGATAGCAAGGCGCGGGTTGAGATGGAGGGATTTTTCAGAGCACAACAAGACAAAGATATATCTTAAATATTTCAGGGTAACAAGGCGCGGGTTGAAATTTCTGAACAAGCCTAACGTGTACTATACCAAATCAATTCGCACTTCCCTCGATGAAAAAACAAAAAGAAATCAATTCGCACCACACAAGAGAGTCTAGTCCCATGTACTGTACCAAATGAATTCGCACTACAAATGCCATTCAAAACTTTGGATTCATATTATGTTCAATTAAAATATTTTGCTACGTGTATAATTCATGCAACCTGTTACTCAAATGAACGTTCTAGTGCATTCCAAATGTATATACTACCACTTCAATATGAACTAAATTTGAATCCGTTTCTCTATTTGAAGAAGATATACAATCATGATTGTTGTCAAGTTAAACCATTTGAATTCGTTCCTCTATTTTAATAAGATCTACAATCATCATTATTGTCAAGTTAAACCATCATTTGTATATTATCTTCACAACACACCACATGATTACTGTCGAGTTAGATATGAACTATGTGTACTATATGAACTCGAACTCAATTTTTTGAATCCACTTTATGTTGATTTCAAATCACAGTACATTTCAAGCTCTACCTAGATCTACATAATCTAAAACATGTCTCATATGTATAATGTGTTTATCACATAATGTATGGTGCCCCGCCCCCTATGCCTACAAGTATTTAGAAGTGAGTTGCAAACGCCACACATTATCACAAATTCAAAAAAAATGTGAGATTGTTCGATATATAGTATGGTTTAGATTGTTCGATATTTACTTGTAAGCTGCAAACGCCACACATTATCACAAATTCAAATAAAATGTGAGATTGTTCGATGTATAGTATGGTTTAGATTGTTCGATATTTAGCTGTGAGTTGCAAACGCCACGCATTATCACATTATGGTATAACATGTCCAAAACCACAACACGCGTATCACCGATATATTCATGCACGCATATGTTTATAACACTACGATCTCCTATTCAAATATATGAATCCACTTTCATATCGAATTATGATCTTTGTTAGTCTCTTACACCCACATAATCCTCTAACCTTTGTAGCTAGCACTAACTTTCTCTTGTGCATGCACATGCCCTCCCCCTCCCTCAGCATTCTATCCATCGCGCACATTCATTTTTTTCTTTAGGTCGTTCTCCCACGGTCTCCACAACTCCTTTCCGACACACACCGATCGATAAACCTCTCCAGCGATGTCTGCCTACCACATACACACGCACCTTCTATCTCCTCCTTTCTGTGTCTATGCCTCGTGTCATACGGTCCCACACATGTGTAAAAAACTCTCGCCCCTATTTTCATAAATCTCACAATCGCACACTCCTCCCCCTATCTAACTAGTAGGCCTCTCGCACCACCTCCTAGCTCCATTCTTTCCGTCTATCCATCTCGCCGGGCCTTATTTGCCTCTAACAAATAGATGTACACCGACCGATCTCCTGCCATACATATAGCTAGCTAGGTCGTTATAACTCGTTTTCCCCACGCGCCGATCGATCTACCTCATTAGTCATGTCTCTCCCTTCCTCCGACACACAACAATTGATCTACCGATCTAGTTAGGTCTGCTTACCAAACACATGGTCCCCCTTCATCATCCATGCATGCCTCCCGACACATCTATGATGCACACGCACACACAGAAACACATCCCCACTCTTATTGATAATATTCCAGTTCTAGCCTCAGTTTGTGTAGTAGGCCTCTCCCACCATCTTCGAGAAGCAACTCCACCACCCATCCAGCACTCTACCTCTCTCCCTCCCTCTCTCTCTCTCTCTCCTCTCTCTCTCTCTCTCTCTCTCTGTCCCAGCCTATTTCCCGTCCTTCACTTATGTATGGATGTCGATCGATCTCTCTCAAGACATAGCTGGGTCTCTCCTTCTTAACACATATACGAGTCGATCTACCTCTCTAGTTAGGTCTTTTCCTCCCCCACACACCGATACATCGAGCGCTCTAGTCATGTCTCCCTATCACACACAAACTTTCCCTGTGCCCTCTGACGTTCCGGTAGGTCAGTTTCCCTATATCTTTGACTTCCACACACACAATTTCGATGGCTCTCTTCATCGATCTCGCACCCACCCACTTGATCCTCTCTTCGACTCTATCGATATCTATGACCCCTCCCTCTCTTCTCGTGGATCGCTGTCGGTGTCAATACTGGCGGATCTCGGGTAGGGGGTCCCGAACTGTGCGTCTAAGGTCGATGGTAACAAGAGACAGGGGACATGATGTTTACCCAGGTTCGGGCCCTCTCTATGGAGGTAATACCCTACTTCCTGCTTGATTGATCTTGGTGAATATGAGTATTACAAGAGTTGATCTACCACGAGATCGTAATGGCTAAAACCCTAGAAGTCTAACCTATATGATTATGATTGAGATTGCCTCTACGCACTAAACCCTCCGTTTATATAGACACCGGAGGGAACTAGGTTTGTACAAAGTCGGTTACAGAGAAAGGAATCTTCATATCCGAACGCCAAGCTTGCCATCCATGCCAAGGAGGGTCTCATCTGGACACAGGTGAGAGTCTTCGGTCTTGTATCTTCATATCCCATCAGTCCGGCCCATGTCCAACAGGCCGGACGCCCGAGGACCCCTTAATCCAGGACTCCCTTAGTAGCCCCTGAACTAGGCTTCAATGACGAGGTGTCCGGTGCGTAGATTGTCTTCGGCATTGCAAGACGGGTTCCTTCTCCGAATACTCCAAAATAGCCTTCGAACACAAAGAACGTGTCCGGCTCTGCAAAACAAGTACCACACACAACCGTAGAGAGTATAATACTTCACGAGTCCAATCCACTGACAACTTTTTGTGGCGTGACACCACATCACCACCCGGTCGTTATTTCGAACCGTTTTTAGCCTACTGCTCCATGTTCCGAGACGCGGTTTTATTGGCATGTCTGGTCGAAGCAGAGATCGTGTCCCCTTATCTCGGGATTCTCATCAATACAGGCGTGGGTAACCCAACCGTTCCGTTGGCATGATTCCTTGGGAATAGGCAGGTTTAAGGCCTAGGAGGAGGCGTTTGATATTCATCGCCTTTATAAAGGGGCACAGACCCGGCTTTCTCCTCTACGCCAATCCTTTCCAACCTCGAGTTCCAGCACCCAAGGTTCAATTTAATTGCTCCGAGCCTTCCAGTCATGTCCGGACCCAGCCTTCAAGGCCGGTGGGTGGTCTCCTCTGTCACAGAGGAGGATATCGCGAAGCATCGAGCGACAAGATACCTGACCGCGGAAATCCCCCACAGGCTTCCTGCTCAAGGGCAGGTTATTCCTACTCCCAGATCCGGCGAGAGGGTCGTATTCATCTCCCACTTCCTCCGGGGGCTAGGGTTCGCTCTCCATCCCTTCGTTCGAGGGCTCATGTTCTACTACGAGCTAGATTTTCACGATCTAGCTCTGGACTCCTTCCTTCATATCTCAGCGTTCATCATCATGTGTGAGGCCATTCTCAGCATTCCCCCGACTTCGGCTTATGGCTCAAGACCTTTAATGTGAAGCCGAAGGTAGTCGAGGGGACGCAAGCGGAGTGCGGTGGTGCTACGGTGAGCAAACTCACCAATATTCCTTGGCCAAAAGGCTCTTTCACGGAAACTTCCAACCTATGGCAACGGGAGTGGTTTTACATCACTGAACCCCGTGGTACCAAGTGGGCAGCTACACCTGCGTTCCGATCTGGCCCTCCATTACAACTTGCATCATGGATTAATACGGGGCTGGACTGGGGATCAATTGACGAAGTGCAGACGCTACGAAGCCACATCCGGAGCCTCATCGAAAAGGACACCGGCCTCATCAACGTAATCCAAGTAATGCTAGTCCGCTGGGTCCTACCGTGCCAGCGACGTCCCCTCCGCATGTGGGAGTTCAATCCGGAAGTACCACGGACCCTTCAGCACTTCTTCGGCACGACGCACAGAGGAATGTGGAAGTTATTCTTCGGGACACGAAAACAGTGGCTGGATACCACCGAGGACATCGGCCTTGACTGCAATCATCCGGATACCTCGGTAAGCACTCGACTCCCGAACACAGCTTAGTTAAATATCCTGTAATAACATACTGAGAAAACCATCTTCCACCAGGGCTGGATAAAGAAGGCAGAAAGAATTAGGTGTTCGGCCCCTCTTCCCGAAGACTCAGCTCATCCCGTGTTAACAAGGATGCTGGCTCTGACGCCATATCAAGTGCCGCCGAAGGAGGACAAGGAGGAGAGCAAGAAGGCCAAAGGTGGCCTCCATTCTAAAGGTACACCAGACACTATGTACGGGGAGATTGGAACTCCCTCTTCTGAAGACAAAAGAGAAGGTGAAACAGACATCCCCTCTCCCGATGGGAAGAACAGGACCGCCTCCGAAGATTTGGAGGTAAAGGCCCCTAAGCGAGGGAAGATGTCCCTTTTAGGCGGTTCGGGTTTGGAAGACGACATTGTCGCGCAGTTCCTCGGTAAGGACAAGCCTTTAGCCGAATCGTAAGTGAACAAGGGTGTCCTAAACATATCCCGTTCCTTTCAGGTTACAAGGGTAACATCATATATATATTTGCAGTCCGGCGTGCAGTCTTCCTCAACAGTCCTCCTCCTCGGGGGATCTACTTCCGAAGATGATGGAAAGTGAGACGCCTCCACAGGTCTCCTCGCCCAATAGGGCGGACGACTTTGAGGTGTCGTCCCGGAGGATCTCTCCCGATCAACAAGTGGTGCGGGGGACAATGGAGACAATGCGTGTATGTGAAACTTCGGTTGCCCAAGGTCCGGGGTGTGCGGCCCCTACGGGGACCAACAATAAAGGCCCCGAACTATCCGGTTTACAGCCGGAGATGACTCTAGGGTCGAGTAAACATATCCCTTTGAAGGGAGTCCATACTTCCGCAGCCGCTTCCAGGAATCTGGAGGCGCCGGATACATTGATGGACATGTTGCAACATGCATCCGTCTCAAAGGAACATCGTACCTTAATGGGTACGGTAGTTGAGAGGATTCGGTCCGCAAGAAGCGGATTAAATGAAGCCTTCACGGGCCTGCTAAGAGTCTTCGAGGTATGCAATGAAATATTTTCAATTGCACTCTACGTGCAAAATGCACCTGTGTATAGATAGTAGCCCCTGAGACTCTGGTTGGCGTCCAAAGGGAGGCGATCAGAGGAACAAAAAAGATATGCCCAGGGGATAACCTGATTAATTTGAACACAGGCTGTTACATTCATGAAGACTGCCCAAGCTATAGAAGTTGCAGATCTAAAGCAGAAACTTGATGTGGCGGATGACGACATCACGCTTATTAACAAGCGGCTCGACGAGGCACAAGGTATGTATTGGGGCGGCAGTACATGTATGTATAATAATATGAGCATGAAGCTAAGAATTATATACTGAGATATGCATAACTGCAGATAGTGCGGTCACGATTGAGACCCTTCGGGCTGAGCTTGCCCGGGCCAAGGAGCAAGCCAGGATGAGTAATGCGGCTGCCGAGAAGGCAGCTGCTGAGTTGAAGGCCGAACAGGCTGCTCAGCGCCGGTGTGAGGAGAGAATATCTACCATGGCGCTCGAGCTAAAGGATGCCACGGTCCGATGCAAATTCCTCGAGAAGGATAACAAAGCCAGAACGGTCGATCTCAATAAGGCCTTACAAGAGGCGAGAGAAGCATGGTCCGAGTCTAGAAAGGCTCGGCAGGTGATCCGGCAAGCTGGGGAGATCGCGGCCGGTAAGCCATTCTTATTACAAACTAAATTGGGAGATCTGAAGTATGCCCCGCTTAATCAAAGTTGGAGTTCTCCAGACGCATTTTTGGACTTGCCGAAGAGTGTCTCCGATGCGACGCAGTTTTTCCAAGTGCAAGAACGACATGCAACAGAAAAGCTTTTCTGGTCGCAATTCAGCATGCCAAAGCGTCCGCTGTTGCTGAACGAACAGATGGCCTAGTGGGCCGAGCTCCATAAGATATCCGGATCTGCCATGAAGGACATCGTGGTCCGGCTGTGGCCGACTGAGCCAATTCCGAATAGTTATTTCAGTTTGGTGCAGCGACTTGTTGATGCGGTGCCGTGTATCGACGCTGTTAAGCGGTCAACGTGCATCGAAGGTGCACGGATGGCCTTTGCCCGCGTCAAGACATACTGGGCGAAGATGAAGGCCACCGATATTGCAGCGAAGAGTCCACCCAAGGGCAAGGACCATCACACGCCAGAGCATTATTTTGTAGATGTCCTAGAGGGTTCCCGCTTGATAGAGGGTCAGTGCTCGAAGGATATGATGTTTGAGTGAATGTACCGAAATTGTAAAAACAATATTATGATATATTAAGGCCATGTTTTTTATACTTTTGCCTGAAAGTTTTGGTTCCTCCTGTGCGGCCGTATTTTATAATCTGAAAGTATTCCAGTCGTCGGCTTCGGCCCCCTCGCATATAATATGGGGGTGTTCGGAAAAGCACTTGATCACTCTTGACCCAACGTCTTGGTCCATGAAGGAGGTGTCAATGCGGCGAACTAGGCAATCGGACTATAGGGCATTAACACTTTCACTTAGCCATAGGAGTTTGACGGTGGGTCTACGATATAGCCCCTGGTATGTACGCGATTATCCGAATACGGTGCTTTACATAGGTGACCAGAAGAACGGACCTTCGTGTAATACGGAAGGACTCACGAAGGATTTCGATGAGTCATCGAGTGGTTGACCAGCTCTCGCCGCATCATGACAGTCAGTTTTCGGCGCTCTCTACTAAGGTGCTTGACCAGATGAACCGGAAACACAATCCCAGTAGTTCTCCCTTTACTACCCTAGCCGAAGAGTGGAACGTAAGGTAGTAAGCACAGGAGCCGGGCAACCCAACTATTGACCAAAGACATGATTCGGAGCTGATGCATATAAGGCCAAACTCGTGACGCCGAAGTGTGCTAAAAAGCTGTTCAGACTTGTCGGCAACTCATATGTTGCCGTATCGAGCCCCTGGCAATTTGTGCCGAGGTGCGTGCGTGAAACAACTGAAGAAGCAAATTAGCTTGTAGAAAAAGCGAATACTGAGTACGGGTTACGTTCACTGAAATCTGATTGACACGCCGAACGCAATCTTACAGATTATAACGCTACTACCCGGGCTATTTGACATGCCGAGGGTCGAAGGATGAGGAAAAAGGCACTTTACAGGTTTGAAATAAAGAGTGCGGTCTTACAAAAATCATTTGGACCTCCTGTCGCACGTCTGCGCTGCCTTGCCTCGACCAAAGGACTCCTTAGCAGGAATAGCCTTTGGTTATTTATACGAAGCCGAACTCAGAGAGAGTTCGTAAGATGACCAGGCTTTGAGTCACCTGTGGTAAAAGATAAAAAATAGTTACAAAAAGAAAAAAAACTATGAGAGTGCGGACCGCGTTGTAGGCTTGTCCGTATTGTGCCTCCGCCCATGACCAGGGTATTTTAAGTGCATAGTTATGTATGCGCGATACAAACTCCGCGGTTATATGAGGCGAACGATGGAGGCCGAACTGCTAATCCAGCTCTGAGATTGGTCGGTCCTGTTTAGTAGAGACCGGCGGCCTGACGGCCGATGAGATACGCTGCTTGATGAGGCCGCTTTGTACTTCGGCTGCAGTAGGCATAGTATACTCCTCTGTATAGAGGGAGCGTTCTGCATTTCCGTTTATCGTGATGATGCCGCGTGGACCGGGCATCTTAAGCTTTAGATAGGCGTAATGTGGGACCGCATTGAAACGAGCAAAAGCGGTATGCCCGTGTAGTGCGTGGTAGCTACTGCGGAACGGGACAATATCGAAGGTCAAGCCTTCACTTCGAAAGTTGTTCGGCGAACCGAAAATGACTTCCAATGTAATTGAGCCCGTGCAGTGGGCTTCTATGCCGGGTACTGCTCCCTTGAAGGTATTTGTGGTGGGCTTGATTCTTGAGGGATCAATGCCCATTTTGCGGACAGTGTCTTGGTAAAGTAGATTAAGGCTACTGCCGCCATCCATAAGGACTTTCGTGAGATGGAATCCATTGATAATTGGGTCAATGACTAGAGCTGCCGAACCTTCGTGATGGATACTGGCTGGGTGGTCCTTGCGGTCAAAAGTGATCGGGCAAGCCGCCCATTGGCTAAATTTTGTGGTGACCGGCTCTATGGCGTATGCGTCCCGTAGTGCGCGCCTGCGCTCCCCTGTAGGGGTGTGCGTCACGTATACCATGTTTACGATTTTCTCTTTGGGGGGAAATTGCTTCTGACCCCCGGTGTTCGGTTGGCGAGTCTCTTCGTCATCGCTGTCACTGGGCGGCCCCTTCCCCTTGTGTTCGGCATTAAGCTTGCCGGCTTGTTTGAAGACCCAATAGCTTCTGTTGGTGTGAGTAGCTGGTTTATTGGGGGTGCCATGAATCTGGCAGGGCAGATCCAGTATCTTGTCTAAATTGGATGGTCCGTCTCTGTTTGCCTTGAATGGCTTTTTCCATTGACCGGGTTTGGAGCCGCTGAATCCGGCGTTGACCGCCGTGTCTTGCGTTCCTTCATTATTATTTCGACGCTTGTGTTTGTTGCGTCGTAGCTTGCCGTTGCCGTCTCGAACTTCGGAAGTGCCCGGATCACTGGTGCTGTTGCTTCTATGAGCGAGCCAGCTATCTTCTCCCGTGCAAAAGCGGGTCATCAGAGCGGTACGGGCTGCCATAGATTTTGGTTTTTCTTGACCAAGGTGGCGGGCGAGCCACTCATCCCGGACGCTATGTTTGAAGGCCGCGAGGGCTTCGGCGTCCGGACAATCGACAATTTGGTTCTTTTTAATTAAGAACCTAGTCTAGAGCTTCCTGGCTGACTCTCCGGGCTGCTGGATGATATGACTTAGGTCATCGGCATCTGGTGGCCAAACATATGTACCTTGGAAGTTATCATGGATGGCGTCTTCCATGTCCTCCCAGCTGCCAATGGAGTTTTCGGGCAAGCTGTTCAACCAGTGCCGAGCTGGTCCCTTGAGTTTTAGTGGGAGGTATTTGATGGCATGAAGATCATCACCATGGCCATATGAATATGGAGAAGAAAATCTTCGATCCATACCGCGGGGTCTGTTGTCCCATCATATGATTCGATGTTCACAGGTTTAAACCCTTCTGGGAATTCGTGCTCCATTACTTCATCAGTGAGGCATAATGGGTGTGCGGCGCCTCTATATCGGCCACGTCGCGACGTAGCTCGGATGGAGTCCGTCTACGGTTTTCGGCCCGGGCGTAATTATGCTTGTCGCGTTCGGCTAAATAGCCGTCGTCGCGTGTCGGGGCACGCCCCCATGATCCGTAGATCGACCTGGTCTGTCCCGCTCTACTGTCCGGGTCCCACCGCAGGTCGTATGTATATCCCCGAGCTATTTTATCTCTGTTGTTACGGCGAGGTAGTACGGGCTGGTGTTCGGCTTGAGTTGCCGTTTTGTCCCGGCCACGTGGTGGTCGATCAGCCGCATTACGCGCTGATGGTACGGGCTCCAGCACCTCGTCATCGAATTGAGGTACAATTTACGCTTCGGGTAACTTTTGGTTGGGCGCTCGAGGCCGTATTCCTCAGCTGCCAGGACATTAGTCCGTCTATCGTTGAGAAGATCTTGATCAGCTTGAAGCTGTTGCCGCTTCTTTTTCAGGCTCCTTGTGTCGGTGTCAAAACCGGCGAATCTCGGGTAGGGGGTCCCGAACTATGCGTCCAAGGTCGATGGTAACAGGAGACATGGGACACAATGTTTACCCAGGTTCAGGCCCTCTCTATGGAGGTAATACCCTACTTCCTGCTTGATTGATCTTGATGGATATGAGTATTACAAGAGTTGATCTACCACGAGATCGTAATGGTTAAACCCTAGAAGTCTAGCCTGTATGACTATGATAATGAGCATCTGTCCTTTCCGGACTAAGTCCTCCGGTTTATATAGGCACCGGGAGGATCTAAGGTTACACAAGGTCGGTTACAAAGGAAAGGAATCTACATATTTGGTCGCCAAGCTTGCCTTCCATGCCAAGGAGAGTTCCATCCGGACACGGGTGCAGTCTTCGGTCTTCGTATCTTCACGGCCCATCAGTCTGACCGATGGCTAAAAGGCCGGACGCCCGAGGACCCCTTAGTCCAGGAGTCCCTTAGTAGCCCCTTAACCTGGCTTCAATGACGAGGAGTCCGGCGCGCACATTTGTCTTTTGGCATTGCAAGGCGGGTTCCCTTCTTTCCGGATACTCCACAATGGTCTTCGGATTATCGAGTTCGGCGCAGCACATACTTCCACAGAGGGCACAATAATTTATGAATCCAATCCTCTGGTGACTTTTTACAATACGACATTATGTCAGTCCGTTCATTATTTCGAACCGTTGTTTCGCCCGCGGTCCCACGTTCCGAAACGCAGTTGTCATTGACACGTCTCATCCCAGCAGAGACCGTGTCCCCTTATTAAGGGATTCTTTTATCGACACAGACGTGGGTAACCCAACCGTCCTTAGGGTACAACTTCTTGGGAATAGGCAAAGCTTAAGGTCCGGGAGGAGGCGTTCAATATTCTCGGCCTTTATAAAGGAGCACAGACCAGCCTTTCCTCCCCACGCTTGCTTCTTCCTCGACTCTTACTACCTCGGGTTCCAACACCCAGGTATCACCCTCCGTAATCCTAAGTCACGTCCGGATCCAGCCGTCAAGGCCGGTGGGTGGCTTCTTCTGTCACAGAGGAGATGTTGCAAAGCTTCGGGCGGCCAGATACCTGACCGCAGAAATTCTCCACCAGCTTCCCGCGGAGGGGCAGATTATCCCTAACCCCAGATCCGGCGAGAGGGTCGTGTTTGTCTCCCACTTCCTCCGATGATTGGCGTTCGCCCTCAATCCCTTCGTTCGGGGGCTCATGTTCTATTACGGGTTAGATTTTCACGATCTCGCCCCGAACTCCGTCCTTCTCATCTCGGCATTTATCGTCACGTGCGAAGCCTTCCTCCGAACTCCTCCACACTTCGGCTTGTGGCTAAGATCTTCAATGTGAAACCGCAAATGATAGAGGGGGAGCAGGCGGAGTGCAGTGGTGCCTCAGTGAGCAAGCTTACCAGCGCTATCTGGCTAACAGGATCTTTCAAGGAATCTTCCGACTTATGGCAGCAGGAGTGGTTCTATATCACCGAGCCCCACGGTTCCAAGTGGGCAGCTGCGCCTGCGTTTCGATCCAGCCCCCAATTCATCTTGCATCATGGATTAATAAGGGGTTGGATTGGGGATCCGTTGACGACGTGCGAACTCTGCAAAGTCGCATCCGAAGCCTCATTGAGAAGGATATCAATGTTGTCAACGTTATTCAGGTAATGCTAGTCCGCCGGACCCTGCCGTGCCAGTGACGGCCTCTCCGCCTATGGGAGTATAACCCAGAAGGGCCATGGACTCTTTAGCACTTATTCGGCACTACGCACGAAGGAATGTGGAAACTATTCTTCGGGAGACAAAAACAATGGCCGGACACCACCAAAGATACCGGCCTAGACTGTAACCATCCGGACACCCCGGTAAGTACTTGTCCGCTGAACACCTCATAATCAGATATCCAGTGGTAAGACACTGAGCAAACCATCCTTTTCTAGGGCTGGATAAAGAGAGCGGAAATGATTAGGTGTCCGGCCCCTCTTCCCGAAGACTCAGCAGACCCCGTGTTCACAAGGATGCTGGCACCGGCACCGTACCAGGCGCCGACAGGGGAGGGCAAGGTGGAGAGTGAGAAGACCCAGGATGACCTTTGTTCCGTAGGTAAGTTAGATACTGAGTCCGGAGAAATCGACATTTCCTCGCCTGAAGACAAAGGCAAAAGAGAAGCCAGTATCCCTTCTCCATTCAGGAGTAAAAGGGCCGCCTCCGAAGATTGGGAGGGGCAGTCTCCTAAGAGGGGCAAGATGCCACCGTCGAGCGGCTCGGGTTTGGAAGGCGACGCAGTTGAACAGCTCCATCATGAGGACAAGCCCTCAACCAAACCGTAAGTGAATCCGGGGTGCTTTGATAGCGTCCCGCTCCTTTCCTGTTACCGAAGAGATACGTAACGTGCCTGTGAATTTTAACAGTTCGGCATGGAGTTTTTCTGGGCAATCCTCTTCTTCGGGAGATCTCCTCCCAGAGATGATGGAAAGCGAGACGCCTCCCCCGACCTCCTCGCCCAATAAGGCGGACGACTCCGAAGTGTCATCTCGGAGGGTTTTTCTTGGTCAACAAGCTGTGCAGGGGATGAAAGAGACAGTACCCGAAGGTGGACCTCCGATCGTCCGGGATTCGGGGGCCAATAATGGAGGCCCCGGACTATCCGGTTTGCAGCCAACGATGATTCTGGAGACGGGTGAACGGGTTCCTTCAAAGGATGGTCGTGCTCCTAGATCGGCTTCCGGAGACCCGACGGCGCCGGATATATTGTGGGATATGCTGCGAAAAGCATCTGTCTCGGGGGAACAACGTACCTTGATGGGTATAGTGGTTGAGAAGATTCTGTCTGCGAAGAGTGGATTGAATGAAGCCTTCATGAGCTTGCTAAAAGGCTTCGAGGTTTGTGATGTAATGTTTTCAACTATATTTTATTTGCAAAGATGCACCTGTGTATAGGTAGTAGCCCCTGAGACTCGGGTTGGCTTCCCCTGGGAAGCGAACGGAGGATCGAAAAGAAATATTCAAGGACTAATCTGATTAACTTGAACACATGCTGCTTCCCCCTTGGCTACTTCCCAGACTACGGATATTGCCGAGCTGCAGCGGAAGCTTGATGTAGCAGGGGATGACATTGTGTTAATCAATATGCGTCTTGACGAGTCGCAAGGTATGTATTCGGGCCAGTCCCTTCACATACATTTTTGTGATATAAGCATGACGCTGAAAGTTATATACTGGAATATGCATGGCTGCAGATGGTGCTGCTGCCGTTGAAATTCTTCGGGCGGAGCAGGCCCGGGCCAAGGAGCAGGCCCGGTTTAGTAATGCGGCTACCAAAAAGGCATCGGCTGAGTTAAAAGCCGAACAAGCTGCGCGACGCCAAGACGAGGAGAAGATATCCACGATGGTGCTTGAACTAAAAGATGCTGCTAGCCGCTGTGAACTTCTTGAGAAGAAGAATGAAGCCAAAACGGCTGAACTTGACAAGGCCTTACGAGAGGCGAGAGAAGCGCGGTCTGAATCCAGAGCAGCCCGTGAGGAGATCCGGCAGCTGGGGAGATTGCGGCTGGTAAGCCCTTTTTGCTACAAACTAAGTCCGGCGATCCAAACTATGCTCAGCTTAAGCAAGTGTGGAGTTCTCCGGACGAGTTTTTAGACTTGCCGAAGAGTTCTTCCGATGCGGCGCAGTTTTACCAAGCGCGAGAAGGATATGCAAGGGAAAAGCTTTTCTGGTCACAATTTGGCGCGTCAAAGCGCCCTCTCTTGCTGAATGAACAGTGTCCCAATGGGCTGAGCTTCATAGGATATCCGATGCCGCCATGAAGAACGTCATAATCTAGTTGTGACCAACTGAGCCTGTTCCGAATAGCTACGTCGGCTTGGTGCAGCGGCTTGTTGATGCGGTGCCACGTATCGACGCTGTGAAGCAGTCGGTGTGCATTGAGGGTGCATGGATGGCTTTTGCCCAAGTCAAGACATGCTGGGGGAAGATGAAGGCCATCGATGTTGCGGCGAAGAGTCCACCCCAGGGAAAGGACCGTTACGCACCGGAGAATTATTTTGAAGACGTTTTAGAGGCCGCCCGCTTGATAGAGGGTCAATGCTCGAAAGACATAGTATTCGAGTGAGGTGTATGGGAATTGTAAAAGACAATTTTATAGTTAATCTATTTTTATGTTTTGCTCGAAATCTTGTGTTCCTCCTGTGCGCCATTTTTATATAATCTGAAAGTTTTCCAGTCGTCGGCTTCAGCCCCCTCGTAGGAAGTACGAGGGTGTTCAGAAAAGCATTTGATCACTCTTGACCCAACGTCTTGGTCCATGAAGGAGGTGATAATGCGGTGAACCAGGCAATCATAGTATAGGGCGTTAACACTTTCACTTAGCCATAGGAGTTTTATAGGGGGGACTACGATATAGCCCCTGGTATGCGTACGGCTTATTCCAATATGGTGCGTTACATATATGACGAAGAAAAAGGGTCCTTCATGTGATACGGAGGGAATCGCGACAGATTCCGATAAGTCATCGAGTGGTTGACCAGCTCTCGCAACATCATGATAGTCGGTTTTCGGCTTTCTCTACTGAGGTGCTTGACCAGATGAACCGGAAGCACAATCGCAGTAGTTCTCCCTTTACTACCCTAGCCGATAGAGCGGAACGTAAGGTAGTAAGCACAGGAGCCGGTCAACCCAACCATTGACCCAAGACATGATTCGGAGCTGATGCATATAAGGCCAAACTCGCGACGCCGAAGTACGCTGTAAAGCTGTTCGGACTTTGTTGGCAACTCATTTGTTCCCATACTGAGCCCCTGGCAGGTTATGCCAAGGTATATCTGTGAAACAACCATAGGAGCCATATTCATTTGCGAAAAGACACGAATGATTAATTCGGATAATGTTTACTGGGACCTCAGCGGTATGCTAATGGTTACTTTATAAATGAAAAGACCTCAACCCCGGCTATTTGACATGCCCGGGGTCGAAGGTGGAGGAAAAAGGCATATTACAGGCTCGAATATAAAGAGTGCGGTCTACAAAAAGTTTATTTTGGACCTCCCGTCGCACGTCTGCGCCGCCTGTCCTCGGCGAGGGGAAACCTTGACGGAAGTAGCCTCCTAGGTGAGTGTACGGATCCGAACTCCGATGGAGTTGGTTTAGATGTTTGTCCTTTGCGTCACCTGTTTCTAAGAGATAATGAAGAAAGAAAAAGGAAAGTAGATAAAAATGTTACGGGGATGCTTGTCGGCTTGTCCGTATTGTGCTTCCGCCAATGCCCATGGTATCTTAAGTGCGTAATGATGTATGCGTGGTACAAATTTTGCGGGTATATGAGGTGGGCGGCGGAAGCCGAACTGCTATTTCCACTCCAGGGTTGATCGATCCTCGGGGGGAAATTGCTTCTGACCCCCGGTATTTGGTTGGTGAACCTCTCCGTCGTCCCTATCGCCTGGCGGCCTCCTCCCCTTGTGTTCGGTGTTGAGCTTGCCGGCCTGCTTGAAGACCCAACAACTTCTGTTGGTATGATTAGATGGTTTATCGGGGTGGCCGTGAATCTGACAGGGTCGGTCCAGTATCCTGTCTAGGTTGGATGGTCCGTCTCGGTTCGCCTTGAATGCCTTTTTTCGTTGACCGGGTTTTGGATTGCTGAATCCGGCGTTGACCGCTGTTGTCGGTGTTCTGGGAACGGGGGTCCCCAGACTTGCCTGCCTGCGGCCCACGGCGTGGCCAAGCCAGCAGACCGTACGGCCCATCTTCATCGACAAAGCATCCAAGACCCTCGCGAGGGGCAACCCTCGCGAGGCGGACTACCCAAGACCTCCTCTGGAGTGGCCTAGTCAGGCAGGCTCACGAGGAGCGGAGATATCAAGGCGAGGCGAACCTCACGAGGCTCTCGTGACGTGAGCCATGACGACCGGCGCCAGGCAGGCGCCAGCGCGCGCAGCGTCCTTGTTTCCTCTTTGGTGGTAAGGAGGCCAGCGCGGGTGAGGAGTATCGAGGCATCAGGCAAAGGTTGCTATATCTATGCAATGAGACCAAGACCGGAAGGACGGCAAGACGGAGGTCATCGTGGAGCCCAAGATGGCGTCACCACCAGAGCTTTTCGCAGGCGAAGACCGCTTTTGTCAGGATAGCTTGTACTAGCTTTCCCCCTTCAAATTTGGCCGCCGTTGTTGGCTCCCTTCCCGCTCAATATTTGGGAAGAGGACCAGGGCCTATATAAGTAGAGCTAGCCACCACAGTACGGGCATCTGATCGAATCCTGGCTTGATCCAATCCGATCGAGAGCCTACCCTAGCCACAAGAACACCTCAACCTCAGGAGGTTGTTCTTCCCTTTGTACTGTGCATCATCAGCCCAAGAGGCAATCCACCACCACCACTCTGGAGTAGGGTATTACACCACAACGGTGGCCCGAACTAGTATAAATCTCGTGTCTTTCTGTGTTGCGAGTTTGTCGAGTTCGTCCGCGAGATCTTAGCGAGCTAGGGCGTAGATCGGAGGGAGGGAAAGACTTCGCGCGCACCCCAGTGTTCGAACCTTAAGGGTTTGCCGGAACCCCACATCCAACATTTGGCGCGCCAGGTAGGGGTGCGCCGTAGCTTCCCTTCCATCGATCAGTCGATCTGTCGCTCCGTTGTCTCCATGGCGGACGCTCGCCGTGCTCGAGCTGAGCGTCAGGCTGCCCTCACCGCCCTCCTTGCTCAGAAGGCTCCCGTCGGCGGGCCACCTCATCGTTCTCCGTCTCCCGCCGCCAACGCCGCCACCGGCCTGGCGGGGAACGAGCAGCAGGCGTCCTCGCTGCATCCATCGGTGCGGCAGGACGGCCGCACCGCCACTCCGCCGCTGACTCCAGCCGGTTCTTCGTCTCACGCACGCCGTGCTCCCATGGAGGCGCGGGCCGCGCTCCTCGCGGCGAACAAGCTCCTGCATTACCGCCCAGTCGACGACCTCTACGAGGAGTGGCTCGACCGCGTCGCCGAACTAGTCCCCGCCGCTGGGGGCTCCCCGGCGCCGTCCCTCTCTCTCCCTCACCCTCAGCCAGCCTCGGGCGACGAGGCTCATGGAGCGCCTCCACCACCTCTGCCCCAAGACGGTGCCTTGGCACCAAGGCGCGCGGTTCCGGGGCGTGATCCACCACACCCGGTGCCCGCGCGCGAAGAGAGAAGCTGCCAAGAAGTCCCACGGCCGCGAGAAGCTGCACCCGCGCTTCCTGCGCCACCTCGTCAAGACCGCGCACCGCCCGCAGCAGCGCCGCGCGGACCTCGTCAAGACCAAGCTCCACCTCCGAAGCGGGCCCCAGCGACCACGGCCGGCTGCCGCGCCTTCACCCCCGAGCTGCGTAGTGTCGCCTGGCCAGGCAAGTTCAAGCCGGATCTGCCTCCTCGCTATGATGGCACGGCCGACCCCGCGGAGTTCCTGCAGCTCTATGAACTGAGCATCGAAGCAGCCAACGGCGATGAGAAAGTCATGGCGAACTGGTTTCCCATGGCTCTCAAGGATGGAGCCCGCTCCTGGCTCCTGAACCTGCAGCACGGCTCGATCTCCTCCTGGGACGAGATGCGCGACCGCTTCATCGCCAACTTCCAAGGCACTCGCGACCGCCCGCCGGCCGCGGGTGACCTGCGCCGCATCAAGCAACAACCAGGAGAGACCCTCCAGAAGTACATCCAGCGCTTCAACAACACTTGCCTCAAGATCCCCAAGGTCACGGACAAGGCCATCATCTCCGCGTTCTCAGACGGCGTCCATGAAATCAAGATGAAGGAAGAGCTCACTATCCATGAGGAGCTGTGCACATCTCAGGAGCTTTTCAACCTAGAGACCAACTGCGCAAGAGCTGAGGAGGGGCGTCTCTCCCTTCTCGAGCTGCCAGCTGCGGGCATAGAGGAGAAGAAGGCCAAGGCCAAGGACGTGAAGCGCAAGGAAGCAGCAGTGCTAGCAGCGGAGCCCGACACCAAGCGGGGCAGAGATCAGCCCGAGTCATCCAAGAATAGCCGACCGTTCTGCGCCTTTCACAACTTGAACACCCACAACACCAGTGACTGTCAAGAGCTCAGAGCCATACGAGAAGGACGCTTCGGTCGACGCCCCGAGCGTAGCGACCGGGGCTACAGCCGTGGAGGAGGACGTGGAGGCGGACGCTGGGACGACCGTGGCCCGCGCCAGGAGTGGCGCGATAGGCCTCGTGAGGAGCACTGGCAGGACCATCGTCGCGAGAGCGCCTGGAGGGACCAGCCTCGTGAGGATCACCCCCAAGGCAACGCCGGTCTTCCCCCGCTGCCGCCACCAAGAAGGAACGACGATCACCATCAGGACGAGGGGCTGGGGGCTTCCAGGAGCCGCGTGCAGTCACCTGCATCTTGAGCGGCGTCAGGCCCCAGCCTCTCAGCGCACCTTCAAACAGTTCGCTCGCGAGGTGAATGCGGTGCTGCCCAAGCTCGAGGCCACACGCCCGCTCAAGTGGTCCCAATGCGCCATCACTTTCAACTCGGCATGTCAAGTGCGCGGCCACCGCTGGCGCCCTCCCGATGCTGTGCTCTCCAGTCATCAGCAATGTGCAGGTTAGCAAGACCCTCATCGACGACGGCGCAGGGCTCAACGTCCTATCCGTCGACACGTTCGACAACCTCCAAGTGCCATATGAGCAGCTTCAGCCTACCAAGCCTTTCTCAGGAGTGACCGACGGTTCCACCACACCGATAGGCAGGTCCGCCTGCCTGTCACCTTCGGAAAGCGCAAGAACTACCGCACCGAGCTCATCGACTTCGACGTCGCGCACATCCGCCTACCGTACAACGCCATCCTTGGGTATCCATCCCTGGCCAAGTTCATGGCAGTCACCCATCACGGCTACAATGTCCTCAAGATGCCGGGAAGCGGCGGAATCATCACGGTCCCATGTGAAGAAAGAGATGCGGTGTGCTCCCTTGAGCGCGCTTTCCAAGCTGCAGTAATCAACGACCCCGATAGCAGAAGTGAAGGCCGTCCAGAGGCCATCCCCAAGAAGAAGCAGCTGCGCCGTGCAGGACCTCAGGAGGATGGCTTCGCAGCTGGAGCCTCGTTAGGATCAGCGCCCGCTTCAGGGGCGCCTCCCTCTATCGCATAGGAAGGCGCGCCCGGCGCCCTCCTCGGGCAGGGCTCGGGGGCTCTCCTCTGGAGGGCCTCAGACCTTGCCAACCTCACGAGGAAGGCACTTGGGCACCACTTGGAGGCGTGTTTCGCGGCACGTTTCCGTTAGGAGAACACAGGGCAAGGAGTGCCCGTCACTCAGGAGTTCATCGCCAAGACCACACAGGAACTGCAAGACGCAAGAGCCATGCGCGGCGACAGCCGCTCACAAGGCGCAACTCCTCATCCAGGTGAGGATGCCGGGCTGCGAGTTTGCATCGTCCCAGGGCTCAACAGGGCCGCATCTCAGGAGCGTTTCTGGCCTTCGCGTGTGGGCCGTTGTGAGGGCCCGCCACACAGCTACGTTCGCATGCCCTTCGGCTTGCCGAGCGTGGCGTCAGCCTACCAGCGCGACATGCGGCGTATCCTGGCGGCTCTGGAGGCCAGGTACCACGCCATCCTGGAAGAAATGGAGACGGTCTTCAGGGAACCTCCCGAGCCCCCAGAGCCTCCCAAGTCTCAGGGCTCTGGTGGTTCGTGAGGAGCCACTCCTTCGACGCACGCCTTCAGCTGCACCAACTCTACTTCGTCTACAGAACCAGGTGACATCTTCCAAGCTCGTTTAGCTGGGAGCGCCCCTCGGGCTGCATTATTCCCAGGCCGCATGGGTCCGTCCCTGTGGCATGTATCCCTTTTGATTATGTCTTTAGCTCACCTTGCTGGGGGCGCCCCTCGGGCTGCATTATCCCCAAGCCGCTCGGGCCAGACCCAGTGGCATGTATCTTCCTGCATTTACCCAAGCTGATCTGCTTTCCATGCTTAACCTGTCTACGGTTATCACCTGCTCGATCGCCACCCGCCGCGGGTCCATTCACCCTGTGCAATTCACTTGCGCGTTAAAAGGGGGGCTCCTGAGCATCGCGTCTCAGGAGCTCTTACTGGCTCTCCAGCCCTCACCCCCTGGCCTTGACCACGGCATCGCGACCTGGCATACTAGCGGCGGCTGAGCTCGCTCAAGATCCGGGACCTGAGGACGTAGAGTGCTTGCACCTAACCGCCTTGCAGGAAAACACAGCCAGCAAGACTCAAGACCAGGCGCAACCCGCCTTGAGGTAGGGCCTCGTGAGTCCCGTGCTGGCTCACGAGTGCCCAGATACACCTCGCAGCCCTGCCGTGCAAGCCACGTGTCAGGGCGGGGATGTACACGCCCCGGGGGCTCCTCCCAGAGGGGGCCCCCCATCCCACGCAAAAGTGGAAGCACCATGCTCCGCGCTGGCCGTCGACACTGCCGAGGAGCTGCTATGCCCGTGCACAAGCGGAAGCACTATGCTCGGCGCTGGTGATAAACAACTGAGGGTGACCCCACGGTCGTACCAACCTCAGGTAGCCGAGAGCTCAGCGTCCAGCCTCACCGCAACGCCTCCCCTCGGGAGAGCCGCGCGAGGGGGCTAGGCACGGGGGCTGCGCTCGGGTAACACCCAAGCGCACGCCACCCAACCAGGTCTCCCGGACCTGGGCGTCGCGCGCCCCTCCCGAGGCCTCGGCGAGGGCAGGTATGGAAATGGTTTGCACGTCAAGGGGGACTCCTGAGCATCGCGACTCAGGAACCTAACTGGTCACGTAGCCCCTCACTCCTTGGTCCGTCCTAGTCTCCGGTCGGCCCAATGGCGGTTGAGGTATGCGCGGGGCCGGGCTCTACCGACGTAGAACGTTAATCTATCCTCGCGAACTCTTCCTGTAAGCTGTTTGCGCATCAAGGGGGACTGCTGAGCATCGCGACTCAGGAGTCTAATTGGTCACGTAGCCCCTCACTCCTTGGTCCGTCCTGGTCTCCGGTCGGCCCAATGGTGGTTGAGGTATGCGCGGGGCCAGGCTCTGTCGACGCAGAACGCAAAGCAAATAGGAAGGAAGTCGCAAAATCTCGAAGCAAATATTACAGACATATTGTCCTCACAATATCAAATGAAAATTCTAAACGCCTTCACGAGGCCTGATGCATGGTGCAGGAACGAAATAGGAAACTAGCTGCAGGTCACCCCTGGACACCGCCGTCGCCTGCAGAAGGTACTCCATCCCGGCTAGCGACGCCTTCACCTGCACCACCAGCCACAGGATCGGTGGCATCGCCAAACAAGGGTGAGGAGGCAAAGCCGCGGAACTTCTCTAGCAGGGCCTCCACCTGACCTTGCACAGTTGCGGCGGCGACCTCACAGTCATCCTCGGCCACGGGCTCCAGCAACTCCTCAAGGCGAGCATTGGGGTCACGAAGGTGCAAGTGGCTGAAAACGCGAGTTAATGCAGCTGAAGATAGGACACGAGCCTCTGCCTCCGCCATAGGACCGACGCCGTCAACGACTTCCTCGAGCGCCTTCACCAAGAGAGGAAGCAACCGGGCGGGGCCATCCTCGTCGGTGGCCAGCGACTTCTCCAGGTCGTGCTCATAGAGAGTTTTCAGCGCCTTGCGAGATCTCTTCTCCAGATAGGCGAAGGCCACGCGGTCTTCGGCCAGGACTCGCGCCTTGGCATCAAGATCGGCCTCCCTCGCCTCCATCTTCCGCTCCAACTCTTCCAACCGGTTGCGCTCGGCGGCCTGCGTCTTCCCCAACTCCGCCAGCTCAGCATCACAGTTCTTGACGGCGTCCTCCCGGGCCTTCATCTCCTCCTCCTTCGCTTGGCGGCAGCGTGCTTCTTCGGCGTGCTTGTCACGCAGGCTCTGCAACTCGTCCTCCAGCACTTGGCAGCAGTCACGGGCGGCCTTGGCGTCCTTCAGCGCCATCTCACGATCGGCTGCGGCGCTGGTGGCACTTTGCTTCCCCTTCTCAGAAGCTGCAGCGGCCTGGCCCAGCGCCGCGTGGACCGCCAGGTCAGAGTGAAGCCAGCCAGAGGCCAGCTCCAGGCGCCCGGCCACCAGGCGTGGGTCCGCGCCCAGAAGGTCTACCTGCAACTGGGTCATCTCTGAAAGAGCACGTTCCAGAACAGCAGCAGGAGCACAAGAACCAGGAAGTGGAGGTGCAGCAGTGGGAGGACGCGACATCGTCACCAGGGCCTGGGAGATCGTGGGTTCCGGAGCAGCTGGGACCTCATCAGCAGCTCTGGGCGCCGGCTCTTCCGGAGCCAGCGGGGCCTTGGGGGCTGATTCCACATGGCGATGCTCCTCTTGGCCCCGCGAGGACGACCGGGCTGGGGAGATGCGGGCGCTGCTGCCTCCTTTCTCTGCGGAGGGAGGCACGACCGCCGCGTCCTCCTTCCTCTTCTTCGCCAAAGGCGCCGGCCTGATCAACCAAGGGCGAGCATCAGGAAATGACGAGTACAAACAGGGACAAGGCGAAGCTTAAGACACTCATCGATCCACCGCGACATACTTCCGCTTGGGGAGCTTGAAGCCTGACAGCATCGGGACCTGAGGAGCAGGCCTTCGGGTTCCGGCGGCGGCAGGCGGTGCGGAGGTAGAGCCGAGCCAGCCCTAGGAGGCATCGGGACGGAAGCGGCATCGCGAGACACCAGCGACGACCTACCCCTCGTCGGGATGAGGGGCTGCTCCCTCTCCTCCCGGCGGGCGTCGGCCTCGGCATCATCAGGAAGGGCACGGAGGATCTCGGCTTTGCTCAGAGGAGAAGTCTCCCCCACCTCTTCAAGAGTCTTCTCCGAGTCCACCTCCTCTCCCCCCTCTCCACGGGACTTGTCAGAGGACACCTCCACCGGTTCCGGTGCCGCAGGGGCTCCCGGGAGTGCCGGCGGCACCAGCCCCCGCGCGTCAAAGGTCGGCCTGGAGGCGACGAATTCCTCCCGGTCCCTGCGTTGGAACAGGGGAGCGAAGGCGCTTGGCGGGTACTCCTGGTTGTTTCCAACTATGAGACGCAGGACAGCGGCCAATTCATCGTCAGGCAGGGCCCCCGGCCTCAGGCGGGCCTTGTTTCCCCCTTCTTCAAGCTCCCACAGGGGGCGCACGCGCACCTGGAGCGGGGCAACTCGTAGCGTCAAGAACTCCCTCAGGAGCATGACCCCCGTCACCTTGGCTGCCCTCGCGTTGCCCGGCTTCAAGTGGGTCATCATCTGCCCCAACACTAACAATGCCCGCTCATCGGCAAGCTCCGCCTTGGGCCACCCCCCGTTGGAAGAGGGCGCCGCCGTTGGCAACACCAGACGCGGGTCGGCACGCTTGGCGTCCATCATGACCCATTTGGATCGAATGTTGCCGGCCCTCTTCCCGGTGCTCGAGATCGAGTTGGCCTTGCCGCATGCGACGAAATTAGCGCATCCAGAGACGTGCACCTCGCTGACACGGAGGAAGAAGAAATGGCGCAGGAGCGCCACGGATGGCATCACGCCCAGGTACGCCTCACAGTAATAGGCGAAGATGGACAGGAGGAGGACAGAGTTGGGATGGAGATGCAACGCCTGCAGCCCGTAGTGGTCGAGGACTTCATAAAAGAAATCAGAGAAGGGAGGAACGAACCCGACGGCAACACTGCTTGAGAAGAAGGGGAAGAAGGTGCTTTCCTCAGGCTTCGGCACGTCGTAGGCAAGCTGGAGCTCGGTCTCCCCCCACTCATTGCTCTCACCCGCCGTCAGCAGGCGCACGGAGGCGAGGCTCTTCTCCGTGACGGTGGGCGCCTCAAGGGCCGGCTCATACAAAGCCGGTGCTAAGGAAGTCCTGACTTTGCACGGTGCCATGGATCACAGATGCAGGATGAGATTGGAGCGGATCTGGAGGTAGCGGTGGCGAGGAGCAAGAAAGGGGATCTGGAGCGAGGCGAGGAGGAAGCAATGAAGGCTAGTACTGCCTGCGCCAGCCTTTTGTCAGGTTAAGCAGTTGCCGAGGCAGCGTCGGGAAGTGGAGACGCCCACGTCCAATCAACCGCCACGCTACAACCGAGGCCGCAGGCTTTTGGGGCCCTCGGCGCTCCATGCTTGACCCTTGGCTTCACCGTGAAGACAAGCCCGAGCGCACCTTGGGCCCGGGGGCTACTATCGACGTTCTGGGAACGAGGGTCCCCAGACATGCCTGCCTGCGGCCCATGGTGTGGCCAAGCGAGCAGGCCATACGGCCCATCTTCATCGACAAAGCATCCAAGACCCTCGGGAGGGGCCAAGCCTCGCGAGGGGGACTACACAAGACCTCCTCTGGAGTGGCCTAGTCAGGCAGGCTCACGAGGAGCAGAGATATCAAGGTGAGCCGAACCTCACGAGGCTCTCGTGATGTGAGCCATGACGACCGGCGTCAGGCGGGTGCCAGCGCGCGCAGCGTCCTTGTTTCCTCTTTGGTGCTAAGGAGGCCAGCGCAGGTGAGGAGTACCGAGGCATCAGGCAAAGGTTGCTATATCAGTGCAACGAGACCAATACCGGAAGGATGGCAAGACGGAGGTCATCGTGGAGCCCAAGACGGCGTCACCACCAGAGCTTTTCGCAGGCGAAGACCGCTTTTGTCAGGATAGCTTGTACTAGCTGCCGCCTTCAATTTTGCCCGCCGTTGTTGGCTCCCTTCCCCCTCAATATTTGGGAAGAGGACCAGAGCCTATATAAGTAGAGCTAGCCACCACAGTAGGGGCATCTGATCGAATCCTGGCTTGATCCAATCCGATCGAGAGCCTACCCTAGCCACAAGAACACCTCAACCTCAGGAGGCTGTTCTTCCCTTTGTACGGTGCATCATCAGCCCAAGAGGCAATCCACCACCACCACACTGGAGTAGGGTATTACACCACAACGGTGGCCCGAACCAGTATAAATCTCGTGTCTTTCTGTGTTGCGAGTTCGTCGAGTTTGTTCGCGAGATCTTAGCGAGCCAGGGCGTAGATCAGAGGGAGGGAAAGACTTCGCGCGCACCCCAGTGTTCGAACCTTAAGGGTTTGCCGGAACCCCACATCTGACAGCTGTGTCGAGTGATCTTTCATTATCATTGCGACTGTTGTGTTTGCTTCGTCGTGGCTTGCCATTGCCGTCTCGGATTTCGGAAGTGCCTGAGTCACTGGCACTGTTGCTTCTATGAGCGAGCCAACTGTCTTCTCCCACGCAAAAGCGGGTCATTAGAGCGGTAAGGGATTTCATGGATCTAGGTCCTTCCTGACCGAAGTGGCGTGCAAGCCATTCATCCCGGACGCTGTGTTTGAAGGCCGCAAGGGCTTTCGCGTCTGGACAGTCGACGATTTGGTTCTTTTTAACTAAGAACCTAGTCCAGAGCTTCCTGGCTGACTCTCCGGGCTGCTGGACAATGTGACTTAAGTCATCGGCGTCCGGTGGCCGGACATATGTTCCTTGGAAGTTGTCCCGAAAGGCGTCTTCCAAATCTTCCCAGCCGCCAATAGAATTTTCTGGCAGACTGTTTAACCAGTACCGAGCTGGTACTTTGAGTTTTAGTGGTAGGTATTTGATGGCATGAAGGTCATCTCCGCGGGCCATGTGGATATGGAGGAGGAAGTCCTCGATCCATACCGCGAGATCCGTTGTTCCGTCGTATGATTCGATATTCATGGGTTTGAACCCGTCTAGGAATTCATGCTCCATTACTTCGTTTGTGAAGCAAAGAGGGTGTGCGGCACCTCAATGTTGGGCCACACTGCGACGTACCTCCGATGGAGTCCATTTGTGGTTTTCGGCCCGGGCGTGGCTAGGTTTGTCATGTCCGAATAGGTAGCCGTCATCGCGTGTCGATGCATGTCCTCGCGATTCATAGATCGATCTTGCGTGTCCTGCTCTACTATCCAAGTCCTGTTGAAGGTCGTATGTACAACCCCGAGCTGTTTTATTCTTGCCTTTACAGCGAGGTGGGGCGGTCTGGTGTTCGGCTTGAGTTGCCGCTTTATCCGGACCAAGTTGTGGTCGACCTGCCGCATTGTGCGATGATGGTACGGGCTCCAGCGCCTTGTCATCGCACTGAGGTAGAAATCTATGCTTCGGGTAGCTTTTGGCTGGGCCACTAAGGCCGTATTCTTCAGCGGCCAGGACTTCGGTCCATCTATCATTAGGCAAATCTTGGTCCGCTTGAAGCTGCAGCTGCTTCTGTCTCAGGCTTCTTGCAGTGGCTATTAGCCGGCGTTTGAAGCACTCCTGCACGAGAGGTTCCTCAGGCACGGTGAATTTCTCGTTGCCGAGGCTCTCCTCTTCCTTGGAGAGCAGAAGATAATTACTGTCCTCTGAGTCTCCGTGTATGGCCTGTTCATCAGGGCTATCTTTCCCAATTTCCCGTTCCCCCTGTTCGGAGGTTACCTTGACGGGTCTTCATTATTTTCGGCTTCGTCCAGAGTATTATTTTTTCCGGTGCCCGTACTGCAGTCTTTGGAACGACATGACTTAAAGCGGCATGGAGGAAGTTCGCGCTTGGGCTGTCTCTCAGGAGGTTTATCCTCAACTAGATCCTCTTTGTCATTGTTGTTAGTTTTTCCAGGCGTGTCCACTATGTATACGTCGTAGGAAGAAGTGGTCGTCCGTCGTCCAGTGAATGGCGGGTTTTGGCCTTGCTCCTTGTCGGCATCATCGTCCGTACTGCAATGTCTTTGGAGCCATAGTTAAGCATGTCGGTTAAATCCTCGATAGTTTCTATGAAGTGGGTGGCGGGTGAGAAGCAAAATTCTCGATCATCAGCCCCTAGTCCGAACTGGACAGAGTTCGGCTGTGAGTCCCCCGCCAAGGACAGGCTCTTTAATGAGTTTAGCACATCGCTCAAAGACGAGTGCTGGAAGATGTCCACAGTGCTAAATTCGAAGATCGATGTGCGATCAAGTTCGGCGTCCGCGGCCTCACACGGTTCAGAACTTATAACCAGAGATGAGTCTAGAATTCTGGTGACACAGATATTGTGTAAGGTTAAGTCCATGTGCGGCTCCAACGCGGGAAATCTGTGGCCTCCGTGGTGGGGTCGAGCCTCCAATCCTTGGATGCCGCAGTGTGCTCTGGATCTAAGGCCGGAATGGTCGCAGGAGCTATCTCCTGGGTGCGGTTTGATGACAGATTTAGGTCATGTTCGTCAAGGTGACCAGGGGCGGTCGCCGCGGTCTCGAATCCGGCGAAGATCAAATCTCCACGGATGTCCGCAACGTAATTCAAGTTCCCAAATCTGACCTGATGGCCAGGGGCGTAGCTATCGATCTGCTCCAGGTGGCTAAACGAGTTGGCCCACAGTGCGAAGCCGCCGAACACGAAGATCTATCCGGGGAGGAAGGTTTCTCCCTGGCCAGCGTCATTGTTGATGATTGAAGGGGCCATTGAACCTTTCGTCGACGGCACAGTGGAACTCTCAATGAAAGCACCAATGTCGGTGTCAAACCCGGCGGATCTCGGGTAGGGGGTCCCGAACTGTGCGTCTAAGGTCGATGGTAATAGGAGACAGGGACACGATGTTTACCCAGGTTCCGGCCCTCTCTATGGAGGTAATACCCTACTTCCTGCTTGATTGATCCTGATGGATATGAGTATTACAAGAGTTGATCTACCACAAGATCGTAATGGCTAAACCCTAGACGTCTAGCCTATATGACTATGATAGTGAGCATCTGTCCTTTCCGGACTAAGTCCTCCGGTTTATATAGGCACCGGGAGGATCTAGGGTTACACAAGGTCGGTTACAATGGAAAGGAATCTACATATTCGGTTGCCAAGCTTGCCTTCCACGCCAAGGAGAGTTCCATCCGGACACGGGTGCAGTCTTTGGTCTTTGTATCTTCACGGCCCATCAGTCCAGCCCATGGCTATCAGGCCGGACGCCCGAGGACCCCTTAGTCCAGGACTCCCTCACCTTCGAGTGGCTATTAGCCAGCGCTTAAAGTGCTCTTGCTCGAGAGGTTCCTCAGGCATGATAAAATCCTTGTTGCCGAGGCTCACCTCATCCTCGGAGAGCGGAAGATAATTACTGTCCTCTGAGTCTTCGTTTACGGCCTGTTCATCGGGGCTGACTCGCCCATTCGTCCTGTTTGGAAGTTGGCTCGAGGGGGTCTTCATTGTCTTCGACATTGTCCAGAGTAGTGTTTTCTCTTGTGCCGGTCTTGCTGTCTTTTCCACGGCGTGACTTAGAGCGGCGCCGCTGTCGTCGGCACTTTGGTTCTATCTCAGGAGGTTTATCCTCGACTGGGTCTTCTTTGTTATCGCCGTTAGCTTGTTTGGGTGTATCCACAATGTACACGTCATACGAAGAGGTGGCCGTCCAGCGTCCGGTAGACGGCGGGTTTTGGGCCTGCTCTTCTCTGGCATCGTCGTCCATACCGTCGATATCTTTGGAGTCGTAATCGAGCAAGTCGGTTAAGTCCTCGACAGTGGCTATAAAGTGGGTGGTGGGTGGGATGTAAAATTCCCTTCTCCGAGCCCCTAGTCCGGGCTGGGCATAGTTCGGACGTTGCTCCTCTGTAATGACGAGGGATCGCATTAAGTCCAAAGCCTCGCTTAAAGGCGAGGTTTGGCCCGAGAGAAGAGAGCCCATGGAGTACGGCGAGAGGGAGACTCCTTGGCCGGGCTCACACGATGCTGACTCCGAGGGTTCGGAGCCAGTGTCCGGAGAAGGGTCCGGCTTCATGATATTTGCCAACGACACTACTTCCTCCGGCTTTCCCGTAATGGGCTTAGTGGCCGCTGACAGTCCGGCGGGCTCAGGAAGCCCGTCTTCGGACTTGGCCACATGCTCCGGATGTAAGGCCAGAGCGGAAGTTGGGGGCGCGAACCATTGGAAGATCAAGCCTCCTCGGATATCAGCGACGTAGTCCAGATTTCCAAAACTAATCTGGTGACTTGGGGCGTAGCTTTCGATCTGCTCTAGATGGCCAAGCGAGTTGGCCCGCAGTGCGAAGCCGCCGAACACGAAGATCTGGCCGAGGAGGGAAACTTCCCCCAGGACAACATTGTTGTAGATAATTGACGGGGCCATCGAGCCTTTTAGGCGACGACACAGAGGAACTCTCAATGAAAGCACCAATGTCGGCGTCAAAACCGGCGGATCTCGAGTAGGGGGTCCCGAACTGTGTGCCTAAGGTCGATGGTAACAGGAGACATGGGACACGATGTTTACCCAGGTGCGGGCCCTCTCTATGGAGGTAATACCCTACTTCCTGCTTGATTGATCTTGATGAATATGAGTATAAGAAGAGTTGATCTACCACGAGATCGTAATGGCTAAAACCCTAGAAGTCTAGCCTATATGATTATGATTGAGATTGCCTCTACGGACTAAACCCTCCGGTTTATATAGACACCGGAGGGGACTAGGTTTGTACAAAGTCAGTTACAGAGAAAGGAATCTTCCTATCCGATCACCAAGCTTGCCATCCATACCAAGGAGAGTCCCATCCGGGCACGGGTCAGAGTCTTCGGTCTTGTATCTACATAGCCCATCAGTCCGGCCCATGTCCAACAGGCCGGACACCCGAGGACCCCTTAATACAGGACTCCATCAATCGCCATCTCTATATATGATATAGATAGGCCTCTATTTCACACACATTGCATGTGTCAAAATTTTGTTTGAGATATCATCGACAAATATTCCCACAAATACTTTCACGAAATCACCCCCAAGAAAAAACACTTACGAACGCACAGGCCATCTGTCTTGGTTTGTATCTCTCTCACACACACCCACGTAGGTGGGGGACGGGCACGAAGAGAAGAGGTGCACGCACGGTGCACGTACTCCCGTCTCTTTCCCAACCACACCCGCGCGGGTACACGGTGGAGCTCATTTATTTACGAAAAGGCAGCCCACGTGGTAATTTGACACGTGTACTGGTTGTCCACTTGATGGAGGATTGTGTACCACGGGTGAACTAACAAATTGCAACTTGACGCGTTATGTTAAAAAAGAGGCAAACCATGTGGGGCCTACCTTAGAGGATAGGCTCTATACACTGGAGATGCTCTGTACGTATTACTTTCGATGCGTCCCGTCAACTCGCAAAACGAGGAGAAGCTTGCTTAGTACGCCGTCTCCCTCACCCACGGGCGCGGTGGCTCACAGAGTCACAGGACGAGGAGAATCATGCTTACTACGCCTATGGCCGCTCCCTCGCCCACGCGCGCGATGGCTCGCAAGACGAGGAGAAAATTTTACTACTCCCTCCGTTAATCCTCGTCCCTACCTTGGTTAGAGAGATTATCATATTGTTTGAAATATATTTCTTTTAGTATATTTTCAGTATGAACTACTAGTACATACTCCAAACACTGATGTATATAGACATATTTTAGAGTGTAGATTCACTCATTTTGCTTCGTATGAAGTCCAATTTGAAACGGACATACTAGTACGCACTCTCCCTCGCCCCTCGCCCTTCGACCCTCGCTTGAACCTCGCCCACGTGATGGACGTGCAGCAATTCATTCGGTCTCAGATAGCCAGAACGAGATAGTGTACTACCATTATTGCTCGACTTCCCGAAGAGGCGAAGAGCCAAGCGCAAGGTTAACATTTTTGAGATGCCAAGCGCAAGGTTTATAGGAGGAGTACTAGTAGTACTAGTAGTACGTACCAGTGGTACGTACTGTATGAGGAAGAAGGCAACAAGATCTATGTTTTGCGTGACAGTCTCTTCTTACAGGACGTGCTAGACATAGTGGACCTCATTGTTGTAGTGGGAGTACTATCATAGATGGCACGATTCAGAGTGGTGGGCAGCAGGCATAATTCGGAGCTGCTTAGTCTTAAACCCCATGAAGAAGTGCCATCGAAAGGAATAGCCATCCTCTACACGTGCTCCTATGTAAAATGAGTAAATGAGACAAAAAAAGAAAGAGACAAAGTAAAAAAATCACTAGCCTTAGAGCCAACCCTATTTTTTTGACTGGGAACTGTAGGGGAAACCCCCACAACATATCAAAACTTTATTGATAAAAAGAGAGCCAGTACAAGCATAATGGGGGATTACAAGAGGTAATCAAAGTAAGCTAGGGGAAGAAGGAGAACTAACAAGTTAAGAGATACAGACTATTGGCCTCAAGGTGGCAGAAATGAAATCCAGCGGAGGAGATCATCTTTGTAGGCAGCTTTCACTCTATATTGCATTAAGCTGATGTCATGGATGAATGCACTTCTCCATTTATTGAATCTAGCTCTCTCATGCCTGAAGACCTTAGCGTTCCTGATGATCCAGATATTCCAGCAAGCAATGAACACCACTTCGGTGAAGAAGGGCTTCCTAAAACTCCTGCTAGCATTAATAACCAAATGAGCCATGGAGTCACCAGATGACCAATCCATTTGCAGATAGTTCCAAACTCTGACACTAAAGTTGCAATTAAAGAACAGATGATCCCTTGTTTCCCTAGTCTGCAAAGGACAAAGGACACAGTTTACTCCATCCTCCAAATGCCAATGCCTCCTATCCACCATGTCCTTGGTGTTCAACCTGTCCATAATAAGCATCCAAGCAAAAACTTTGATTTTCATTGTACAGGAGGACTTCCAGATCCAAGCTGTCAAAGGGTTGAAGGATTCTGATGCAAAAGTATGTGAGTAAAACAACTTTGGTGAGTATCCCTTGGCAGTGCCCTTCCAAAACCAAAAATCCTAGGACCCAGGTGTTCTATTGAGGCCACCCAACATGGACTGGAGAGTAGTCAGATCTTCAAAAGCCTGGCTGGACAAAGGAAGGTGGAAGTGCTGGAACATATCCTGAGAGTCCAAGAACTCATGAGCAGTGATCCAGGGGTCCTTAACATAGGAATAGAGCCTGGGAAATCTGAGTTGAAGGCTAGACACCTGACCATCAAGCTGCAAGTTATCCGACCACATGAGGGCAGTGTCCCCTCCATTAATCTGAACCCAAGCACACACCCTAAAATGGTGCATGACCTTGCAAATATCCTTCCACCAGAAAGAGCCACAATCAGAAGTTCCTTGGGGGACCCTATTATGATAGTAGGTATCCCAAATTAAAGACACCCAAGGGAGATCCTTTTTATTAAGAAAGTTATTCGCATGTTTCATCAGAAGTGCAACATTCTGAGAACCAAGGTTAAGAATACCAAGGCCTCCCCTGTTTTTTGGCCTGCAAATAAGGTCCCACGCAGCTAGTGAGGGGGCAGGCCGACCCCTATTCCTCCTCCAGAGGCATTGTCTCTGGATTCTCTCCAATTGTTTAAGAATTCCAGCAGGGACAGCCAGACTACAGAGGAATAAAATGGGCATAGAGGACAGGGCAGAGTTAAGAAACTGCAGCCTTTCCCCCTGATTTAAAAAAGACGAACTAGCTGCCATTCTCCTTTCCATGCAATCAACCAATGGCATAAAATCCACCATTTTAGGTCTTGTAGTTCCTACTGGTAACCCAAGGTAGGTAAATGGCATTTTCCCAATCTGGCATCCAAATGCCGAAGCTAATTCAGTCATGACAGCAGTGTCCACATTGATGGGAATAATAAAGGATTTGTGATAGTTCCCATCCAGACCAGTGGACACAGAGAAGACCCTGAGCATATCCTTCAGAGCTATAAGATGGTCCTTGTCCGCAGGCAAGATAATAAGAGTGTCATCAGCATACTGAATCACAGGGTAATCCTGATCATGACAAGGTATAGGTAAGTGAAGAATGCCCCTTCTGAACATGTCATTGATTACAGTCTGCAGGAGATCAGCAGCTAGGACAAAAAGGAGGGGAGAGACTGGATCACCCTGTCTGACACCCTTTTTACATCTGAACTTCCTACCAGGAACTCCATTAAGCAGAACAGATGAGGTACCTGTGGATAGAAGTTGCTTCATCCAAAGAATTCACTTCTCATTAAAGCCCTTATATCTCAATATTTGCACAATGGCCTCATGCTCAAGGGAGTCAAAAGCCTTTTCAAAATCCAACTTTAGAATCACAATAGGTCTCTTGGACTGGTGGCACTGGTGTAAATACTCAAAGGTCCACCCAATACAATCTTGAATTGTTCTGCTTTTTATGAAACCATACTGGTTCTTGTGGACACACTGCATAATCACCTCTTGAAACCTATTGGCTGCCATCTTAGACAAGAACTTAAGACCCATTCCTGTTAAAGAGATAGGTCTGAAGTCACCCACCTCTTCAGGGGAGGGCTTCTTAGGCACCAGAGTTATGTATGAGTCATTGATATTTTCCAGATGGGCAGTACCCTCAAAGAAAGCCTGGGCCAGTTCATAAAAATCCTGGGAAATTATGTGCCATCACCTTTTGAAGAAGAGACCATTAAAACCATCTGGACCTGGAGCTTTATCAACTGGCATATGCTTGACAATCATGTCCATTTCCTCCTTCTCAAAAGGCTTAGTAAGAATATCTAAACCCACAACTGGTTCAATGAGGGAAGAAAGATCAAAACCCATGTTAATTCCCCTGGAAGAACCCATTCTGTTTTTAAAACAATTCCAGATAATACCCTCCATTTATGAGTGATCAGTCACCAAAGTACCATCAGGCAATTTTAAGCTAGCAATAGAATTCCTTCGATACCTCTCCGTGGCCATAGCATGAAAGAACTTGGTGTTCTCACCACCCACTTTTATGTATCTGATAGTACATCTTTTCCTCCAATAGAGACATTGAAGGTGGAGCAATTTCTCTACATGGTTTTTAACCACTTTCCTGAAATTGGATTCATGTCTGTAGAGTGCTCTATATTCCTCAAGCTCATCCAAGAGCAGGATAACATTATTGCATTTACAAATTAGAGTTTTCAGTTTGGAAATGTTCTTCTGCCATCTCTTGAGACACATTCTCAGGGACTTAAATTTGTCAGCTATCCTAGCAGTAATATGGCCCTTTCTGGATTGTTTCTGCTATGAGGACTCAACACAATCCATAAAACCCTCCATCTCCAGCCAATAATTCTCAAACCTAAAGAGATTAGACTTGGGAATAGAAGTTTTGATTGTAACCAGACAAGGCACATGGTCAGAAGCAGTTCTAGCAAGAGGTAGCACCTCAGTCATGGGATAGTCAGATATCCAATCAACAGAAGTGAAGAACCAGTCTAGCTGCTCAAGGAGTGGAGTATCCTGCATATTGGACCAAGTGTAGGATCTGCATTTGATGGGCAGTTCCAAAAGGCCGAGGTGTCCAATAATCTCATTAAAGATGAACATGTCATTCAAATCGCCACCAGGTAGATTTCTGTTATCCACAGAACGTAAAAAATTAAAATCCCCCAGTATCAGCCAATTCTCATCCACAGGAATGTTCAGGTGATACATCCAGGTTACAAAATTATCCCTCGCTTCCCCTTGACAAGGACCATAAACCACCACAAGTGTCCACCTCTCATTGTTTTGCCTAGAAACAAACTCAATAACCACTGCAAATTGTTGGACTTGCAATAAAGTCCCATCAAATATAGACGAGTTCCAAACAACTAGAATTCCACCAGAGGCCCCCAAAGAAGGAGAGAAAGCAAAGCTGTCAAATCTCTTGGGGCAAAAGCTTTTAATCATTCGGGAATCAAATGAAGCACATTTTGTTTCTTGCAGACAAGCAATAGCACAGTGAGTATTCATAAATAAATATCATAAACAAGTCCCTGACATTCCAGCACTGGACATTCCAGTGATTATTAATCTTTTGTCTAACAACTCTTTGCCTAGCCTCAGAGTTTAAACCCCTGACATTCCAGCACAGGACATTCCAGTTTCTACAGTGAGTATTCATAAATAAATATCATAAACAAGTCCCGAATCCACCTGACACACAATGTCAAATGCCCAAAAGCACATAATAGTTCTGAACCAACATTATTACATATCCAAGGATCTGAAAATGAAAACCAAACGAAGAAAGCAGATTTATGGGCTTGCCAAACCCAGCAGAAGAAGAGCACACTATTCATTGGAGGCTTGATTTGCAGCAGCAGGGTCCACCATAAGTGCATCCTCCGTGAGCAGAGTTGCAGCAATCTCCAGCTCCTTGCCAATAGCTTGCAGATGACTTATGGGAGTAGGTGGAGGAGCATCTCCAAAAGCAGGGTCATCAGACATCTCTGCAGAAAGGGGCTTGGCCTTGGGCTTCTTCTTCTTGGGCTGCAGAACCAGCTCATGGAAAGTGGGCTTAAACCCATCACGCTGGGCCAAACTTCTGGTACATCTTCGAACAGATGTTTCAACGAGAGGCGTTGGCGCCAGAGTTTTGCGCGGCCTCCTCGTAGGAACACGCGCAGGAGGAGAAGGGACAACAGGCGCAGTCCTCTCAGCATCATCCACAAATAACGCTCTAGCCACAGGTCGGGCAGGTTCCGGCTCCTTCCATGTCAACAGAGGAAGATCATCTTGCTGGAAAGCAAAGTCCCAGTTTCTCTTGGTCAAAATGACCGCGACAGGGGTTTAGGCAGCAGAGGTTTTGGCACCTCAAACACCACTGGAGCATTCAGCAGGTTTTCAAACGATCGCCTCCATATCATTTCATGGGGCAGAGGGGGACCAAAGGGGATCTTAACCGCATGCTGATCCAAAGCTTGGACATCAATGACAGGAGGTTGATAGACCACAATTGCCCAGTTACTAGCATCCTCCAGGTCTGGTGCAATCTCCATCAGATCATTCAGGTTCATAGGTGGAGCCCCATCAATAAGAATGAGAGGTGCAGGGGGCACCTGTAGTTGTACATCAGAACTTTGTTGAACCGAACTTGGTTGAGCCGAGGCATTCAACACCATGGATTCTTGATCCTCAACAGCAGTCTCCACAACAGGTTCCTCCCAGTTTCCCCAATTGTCCTCATGCACCTCATTATGTGCAGGTTCAGGCGGAGGTGGCGGCACATCGTTCCACCCCAGAGCTGGGAATGGAGGCAGAATAAAAGGTGGCATCTCCGGGAAGGGCACACCAGGCAGGGGATTAGGATTGCCATTGATGGGCATCCAGTCTTCATCTTGTGGCATCTGTTCAGCAAAATTGGCCCCAAGGATAAACAGAGGCACCGTCCAAGACACCCTGGCACCACCCCAGGCAGCATAATCCATGAACACCACATCTCTTGGCACCAGAATATCTTCTGGAAAGGACGCAAAGACCAAAGTGCGCACAAGGTATGGATCCTCACTAATCCAATGATGAAACTTCCCAAATGTGTTGACCGCTGCCCGAATACTTTCCTCATTGCGAAGATCAAGCGGAATCCCCAAAAACATGAGCAGTCCCTGATGGAAACCCTGAGCACCTCTAAACGATTCACCCTCATCGTGTTTCATAAAACGAACAAAACGATCATTGCCAAGAGGTTGGGGCGGCATCTGAAGGAGAGAAAATCTGACTGCAGCATCCCGAAGCTCAAAAAGACCCACCGATCTAATCCAAGGCTGAGCAGACCGCACCAACACCCCATGAGCTTGCAGCCATTGAACAACTTCCTCTCTAGCAACACCAATCTGATCGGGAGGAGGGATGGGCATTACCTCAGCTAACATGAACTCCTCATGGCGGCGCACAAGTGGGGTATGTGGCGTCACAAAGGTCCGAGGCAAACGAGCATCACCGCCATCCACAATGTGATGGTCTGCCGGCACATACAGTAAGGGGTCGAGAGGGAAGTTGGCCATCGGAGGGGTACAACCCGGGCTGGAAGGAGACGGCGAGTACTCCGGCGGAGGAGGGGTCTCAGGCGGCGCGGTCGAAGGTGTTTTGGGACTAGGACTGATGGAACGGGGCGAAGCAGTTAATGCGGAAGTGCAAGAGGAGTCCAAGTTTGGTAAAAGCTGTGTCAGAGAGATATTCTCGGTGGGAGCTAAGCGATCCTCGGAAGTTGCAACGTTACCGGGTTTCGGTTTCCAAACCAGACCCAAGATCCTTGCAAACTTGTTGCAATCCTTTTTACCATGCCCCACCCGCAGACAAGAGGTACAATGCAGTTTAGACGTGCACGTCGCAGCAAAATGGCCCTTAAACAAGCAGATCTGACACGTTAAAAATTCGTCCACCATACCCGATACCAAGTCATCAAAATCTTCTTCTGCTTGCTGAGAGGAAGGAATAGAAGGCCCAGAAGATAACACCGGCTCAACTTGGACCGTGGAACGTGAAGATGACGGCCCAACATGGGATGGCACATCCACATTCAGAGAGCCAGAATTTCCGCCCGAGATAGACGGCGACCCATCCGCAGCTGTTGGAAGATCCCTAACCGTCCCAAAAGAAATGGAGGGGGTAGTCGACGTCCACCAGAGTTCAGCCGGCGGCGGGGGATGGATGACCACCCTTTCATGCGCAGAAAGCGTGTACCCCGCATCCTCAATAGTTTGAATGCAATTTTGAGTGGCCGGATAATGATAACCATGACAAGCAGGATAATTCTGGAACTTTGAAAATGAAAGCTTCTTGGCAGGGGCATGAGATGATCTTATCGAAGATTTACGGGGTTTGGTGTGCATAGCCAACATGCCAAGGGTAGCTCGACGTTTGGAAGGACTAACAATGATCCACTCAGCATCACATTCCAATTTCCAAAGTTTAAACTCACGGCCCCAATTTGGGCCACCATTACCCCAAAGATGAAAGAAACATTTAAAATGATCACAAGAGAAAGAACGGAGCTTGAGAATGATCATAGCCACAACCTTGCAAGAAACTTGAAAACCAAAAACCTTATCCGTGATCATAAAAACCATGAACTCAATAGCAGAACCTCCGATGGCCGCCTCAAGTGCCGCTGCCACCAAATCCTCAGTCAAACGAAAATCGTGCCAGCCAAAAGAAATTACCATGGTGAAGAAGCCCGTGTCATCCATGGGGTGCACCGGAAAACCCGTAGATTGAAAAACCTTTTCCGCAAAAACCAGACCCTTGGAGAAGTCCAAGCCAAGGGTGGATCCATCAGCAGAACCCATGGAGATGGGTATTAGGACGTAGATCTCAGAGCGCCGGAGAGATCTAACGGAGAGGAAAGGAAATTTGGTGGCTAGGGAAGGAGATCACCGGAGGTGGTGGCGATCACCGGGGTGGGTGTCGGGTGGTTGGTGCGACATATGCCAAGGGATGGCTTATCATTGTGGGAGCCAATAAAACGTCGCCGGTGCGTGGAAACGGGATGAGGCGAAGACATGCACGCCGGCAAATCTTACCCAGGTTCGGGGCTCTCCGAGGAGATAACACCCCTAGTCCTGCTCTGCGGGGTCTCCACATGATCACTAGATCGATAAGAGGTAGCTACAATCGCTCCTAGAGCTGTTGAGATCAAGGGAGAAGAAGAACAAGGCTAGCTCTTGCTTCTCTCTATCTATGGTGTGTGTGCTATGCTTCGAGGGCAACTATATGCTTAGAGGCCAACTATGCCTGGGTGCGAACCCTTTGCATGGGTGCTCCGGGGGGTCTATATAGGCCTACCCCCCAGGGGTACAATGGTAATCCGACTGGGAACTGGTCCCAGCCGTCAGTGTCTACGCTCGCCGGCTTCTCCGCCGGCTGGTGGGTCCCGCCGGCTGCCGGCTACTTGGTCGACAGGCCGGCCCCACCGCCTAGGGTCTTGTCGGCGGCTGCTTACTGTAGCCTCGCCTGTGAGAACGAGGGCTTTGTCGAGGTAAGCGTGGCTACAGTGGGCCGCCTCGGGGGCTATCACTGTAGCCTTACCTCGTCTTGTCTCCTTAATGGGGCTCTTGCTTCGAGGAAGGGAGGAGCCGGCTTCTGGAGGCCGGCTACGCTCTTGGCCGACTGGGAAAGGCCGGGCCGCCTTCACGCCTCTCTCTGGCTGAAGGGGCCCGCAGTCCTTGGGCCGTACTGGAGTGGGTCGTGGATGACGTAGAGGCTAGCCTGGCTACAGTGCCGAGCCGCACGGGAGGCGTCCGTCCCGTACGGCCTCCTGTAGCCACGCCCGCCTCAGGCTTCGGGGGTAGTGGGCCGCACTATGGCCACACCCCGTCACGTCGCCGTTATGTGGGAGTGGTTGTGGTCTTGGCCGGCTCCTTGGAGTCGGCGTCCTTCTTGGCCGGCTTCTTGGAGTTGGCCACCCCATAGTCGTCCTGGGGAGGAGTTGGTGAGGCTGGGTCGCCTTCCAGGAGTCGGCTTTAGTGGTAGCCGGCCAGGGAAGGCGGCCCAAATGCTTGAGGTGCTTGAAGGCCCAAAGGCCTGATAATTTTGCTGAAGAACCAGGGGTAGTCGGTTAGGCTACCCGTGGCCATTTACTCCGACAGTGGGGGTGGGAGCGCCTATCATATACCTAGTGGTATGGTGAACCATTATGAAATGAAGTCGGAGCAGAGCCAACCCTATTGTATCAGTGAATGATATTTTTACGCCGTGATTGTCATGGCTATAACCATGCTGCGGAGGTAGAAGCGGATTTTTATTTATTTGCAGAGGTAGCAGCGGACGGATATACAACGAGGAGTGAAATGATGGCTGCTTCCTCGGTCAAACATTGAGAAAGGTGGGCCTCGTGACTTGACAACTTATTAGTCATTATTACTTTCTATACTCATTGCCCATATAATAACCGCGTGGTAGAGTAGTGGGCTATACTTTTAATAACCATGTTCGAAGAGAAGAGGTGCACGCACCCACGCACGTAGTACTAGTAGCAATCTTTGCGTCTTCCCCAACCACACACGTGACACGGTGGAGCTCATTTCTGTACGATGATGCAGCCCACATGATAATTTGACGCGTCTAGTAGTGGTTACTCACTTATAAATAATGGAGGGTCGGGAACCACGCATGAACGGTGCCGCGTCATTTGTAAATAAAGGTTTTTTCCTTCAGTGGCACGTACGCAACATAAATAGGTTCATATGGAGAGAAAAAGAAACTGCTCCACTATACATAGCTAGGACGGGCCTACAGGGGTTGCTCTCTTCACACTCTCTCACACAAAACGACTATGGCCACATCTCTAACATCCGGGCGGATCACGTCCGCCGGGGGAAGGGGTGGATGCTCTGTGTAGATGCGGGCGCCGTCGCCGACGGCGAAAACCCACGGTCGGCATGTCCCGATCACGGGTCCCCGCCATTCTCTCTCACAAAGCCGGTGCAATTGCCTTCGTCCCTTGCTCACTGCCGCGACATGGGCAGTTGCAGCCTCCCGTCTCCCTCCTGTAGGTTGAGCTACGTCCCGACATCCCTCAGGTACAACTTCCTTTAAAGCCGGCTTGCACCATTGCCCTAGTTGCCCACATTGCTCCATGTGGATATTTCTCTACTTCTTTGCCCCGCATGTACCTCTATGGCTTCTACTGCATTTGCGATGAGTTTATGTCTCATCAACTAGTCCTAGTAATCTTATTCTAATCACGCTTCTTCAATTTCTTTGCCACAGGGATGCTCATCTCGATTTTAGTGAAACTGCACAAAATGATCTGATGGTCAAAGGGTTGCAAACTTCATTTCTTCGGAAGGTTCAACGTCGCCAGCAAATTAGAGCCTGGTTAGGGTTTAGGATTCAATGGCTAGGGACTGCATGGATCGTGTTTTTCTTTAGTTGTCTCTGTTCCAAAATAAGTCTCAACTTTAGTAGTAGTACAACTTTGTACTAAAGTTTGCATAAAGTTGAGACATTTATTTTGGAACGGAGGGAGTACATATTGGCTATGATCTGTCAATCATTGAGACGCAATAGCATGCATGTTAGTGTCCTTTGTATTTGATGAAATGTTGCAACGGGGCAACTTTGGACGCAAGATACATGAAACAGAAACTGGAAGCTTCGTAGCATTGCACAAATTTATCTCGCTGAGAAATTACAGTACATACTATACTACTATGTAAAGAGTTAGGTGTCGCACGGTGTCCAGAAAATATGGTGATAGTGTGAGGTGTGTCATGTAATCACTGAGCTTGCGTATTTTCACTGCTTTCGCACTCCTCTGCTGTAAGAATGTAGAAAATTGTAATCTACCTCCTTTCACCGAAACGTGGGACAACCAGCAGTCGTACCACCTCAGTAATAATGACCAATGAGCCGTCAAATCACATAGACCCAACAGTAAGTTGGACGGATGAAGCAACCATCACTCTTGAATCCACTTCTCCCTTCAACGCAGGCGCCAGAGAGAGGTCGCGTCCGCTCTGCCCGGGCATGAATGCGGCACCGATTCTCTGGAGCGGCGCTAACCGTTTCGGGCGGGAAGCACACGCGGGTGATGGAGGGGCTTTGTGTGGGCCAGGCTGGTCAGGAGCGGGCGTGGCAGCTGCGTCGACCGAACGCCTGGAAACGAGAGGATGCACCGACTCTCGTGGCTAAATCTTACACTACACACCATCTCTCTGTAGAAGTAGGTCGATGTGTCGCTCTCTCTAACATACACATGCTGTTAAAACACACACACACAGGTTCATAGAATAGGAATACCGTGCGAGTGGGAAGCCACAGGAAGTGAGATTAATGGAGTACGTACAAGAAGAGAAGAGGTGACAAATATTCCATCAAACCTGGACTGAGGAGTTGTACTCCCTCCGTCTAGGTGTTATGTCATCTTACGAAAATCAGATATTCCAAAAATGTTTTGGCGTCGTCCATTAACTTCGCATCTCAATCCCCTCCTAGCCTCGTTGCTAGCGAGCGTTGTTAGTTACTCTGCCTTGTTAACTCCCCGGAAACCCAATGCATGGAGCGCAACTACGCGTTGATTAGTTAAGCAATCAAAGTCGGCTTGCATGCGAGTTAATACATGGCCCTGCATGGTAGCTAAAACGACATCTCTTAATCATTGTGATTAATTGTTGCATTTAGAGAATGAAATCAGGGCTTTGATTGGAGGAAGGACCGGTCTAGTTTCTCCTTCTCCTCCAATCTACTTGCACCTTGGTCCCACTGCACCTTCTAACGTGACTTACACCTAGAGGGAGATAGTAGTACGAGATACGGTTGCACACTGACTTAGATCGAATACAAGTGCCCAAAATTATTGGAAGAGAGCAAAGTGTACAAACTAAATAATTAAAATTGAATTTCTCGTTTTTTCCCGAAACGGAGGCAAAAGATTTGCTTGAGTTTCACAGTTTGCAAGTGACCCTACAAATAAACGATATGGCAATTACTCTCAATGCGCCCTAGTTTCTTAGCACCCGTGTAACCCTTAGTACATACGATGGCACACTTACTTAGGCCGAATACAAGTGCCCAAAATATTTAAAATTGGAGGATGGTGCAGCCCACCTTTCCTATATTTTGCCCGTGTATGGTTCAGTTGTTGTTTACTTCGGAGGGCCGTGTACCACATGTGAACATTAGTAAGCAAGACCAGGAGGCGTGCAACATTAATTGCAATTTGACTCCTTCGAGCGTTAAATTTTCTTCACATACTAGCATTGCCCAATATTTTCCTTCACTACGTTAAATAAAGAGTTCCGTTTCGTGCACAATTTAAAACGATTTTTATGGAGAGAAAAAGAAAACCACTCCATCTATATACGCCACAGCCTCAGCGCTTGTTTTCTAGGGTTTGCTCTTCACACTCTCTCTCCACTATATATACGCGCCGGAGCCTCAGTGCTTGTAGTTGCTCTCTTCACACTCTCTCACCCTCTCTAGATCTCAACAAAACTTCGTTGGCCTCTCTCTCTCTCTGTCTCTCTCTATCTCTCTCCCCTCACTGCTGGTCAAAGAGTCGGCAGGATCCGTCCGCCGGGAAGGGAAGGAGGCTTAACACTGTCGCCGTCGCCGAGGGAGGGAATCCACTATCGGCGCAGCTGTTCTCTTTCACTCAGGGGCGGCGCGGGAGGGCCTCCGACCCCTTCTCCCTTGCTATCGTACATAGTGTGAGCAGACCGGCCTCCGACCGCCCACTGAGCCACACCCCCAGAACCTTCAGGTGTAATTTACTTATTCACATGCATTGCTCTAGCTGCATGTGGGCTTTTTCCGCTTCTGCACTCGAATCTAGGTGTTGGATCAAACAGGAAAGTAGTGGGGATAGTTGTATTGCATGAATCTAGGACGTGGTTCAAAGAGGAAAGGAAGGGGGAAAGTAGTACAGACTGGCTATCCAGCACCTACGTTGGTCGAAAAGGGAAAACAATGACAAACGCAGTACGCACATCTGTAATGGACTGATCTTTCTGTTTTGGGGGACAAGGCTGTAGAGTTTGAGCAGGACTAGATTTGCTGCCCTCACATAGGGAAAGGTGCATGGCCGCATGCATCTCCCAGATGCAGAGACCGGGGGTCATCCTCCTTTTCCAAAAAAACATAGGGAAAGGTGTCGAAAGATAACAAAACTGGGACCAACACAAATATGCTCCTTGGTTGTTTGTTCTTTGTTGCAACAAACTGTGCATTACCCCTTTATACATTGGTAGATGCACATGGTGCTGGTGCGTCCACTGCCCCGTACAACTCTTTAGCTGTTGTTAATCTAAGGCCTGTTTGGTTAAAAAGTCCTAGGACTTTTTTTAGTCCCAACTAAAAAGTCCCTAGTCCCTACCTGTTTGGTTCCAGGGACTAAACATGGACTAGAGGTTATTAAATGACATGCTAAAAGACCATGTTACCCCTAGTAATGAACTAATAGAGATAAGATGCGATGCGGGGCAGGGGCAACTATTGGAAGAAGTTCCAAAAAGACTCTCCCTCAGGGTCTTCTTTCTTTAGTCCCAAATGCCCACTTTTAGTCCCTAAAAGTCCCTTATGTTTGGTTTAGATGGGACTAAAAGGGACTTTTTTTAGTCCATACACCAAAAAGTCCCTGTATACAAACACCCTCTAATAATGCCGCTGGAAAATTGAAGTAATGCTGCAGTTAAAAGCAAATTACATGTTTAATGAATTTTATTGTTAATATAATCTCTCTATTAATATGCCACTGTTTGAGATATACTACTGTTTTGCTTTCTTTCCCATTTAGATAAGTTAGATGCTTCTTTTTGTGGGCTTCTGCGTCATCCACCGTTATTGACCAGTAGTTGTTTCCTTTGCACCTCTCTGTAAACAGGGTTATCTACTTCACCTCGTTGCTATCGCGACCTTTTGTTGCACTGCACAAAACACTTTTGTTTTAAGAGTGTTTTGTGTAGTTCAACCAAAGACCAGTAGTTGTTTCCTTTGCACCTCTCTGTAAACTGGGTTATCTACTTCACCTCGTTGCTATTGCGACCTTTTGTTGCACTGCACAAAACACTTTTGTTTTAAGAGTGTTTTGCAGTTCAACCAAAATGTCACACCGACAATGTTGCTTGATTGCTTGGTCTTAGTGGTTCTTTGAAGATAACATATATTTTAGTGGAACTGCACAAGAAGATGTTGGAAACATTAAACTAATCGAGGAGTATATAGTAAGCATGGAAACCACAGTGGACAACATCATATGGTGAGAAGTGCTTCATCTGTATGCTCTACACAATAAGCCTACTGACAAAGGTTGGTACTGGCCCACGGATTTCATCCATATGATTGAGCTTTGTCATCTCTCTTGGTGTTGTGCTACTATTTAGATACTGTCGTGAGAAAGTGGTATTGTCCTCGAGAAGTGCTTCATCTGTGCTGTTTTAATTATTTCCTTTCCTTTTTTTGAGCAAACAGGGATGCAACATTCAGTTGTTCTCTTGCCTTTGCACAACAAGATCATCCATGTCATAACAGAAGGAAGCAGTTCAAGGATGGTTACATTACTTCCCACAAGAATAAACTAACTTCAGCTCAGAAGGACTCACAGATCTCCATCTTTGTTGCTGTGATGGCCCAATTGCTGTTTTAGGATTCTTTCCGGTGAGTTCCATTTTTTAAATGCGTGCTCTACATGGATCATGTAGGTTGCCTGTTTAAAATGTCAATTCATAGTACAGTTTGCTTCATTCTAATCACTTCTTTTGTATTTATGCAAACAGGGGTGCTCAGCTTGATTTCAATGGGAACTGAACAAAATGTTCTCGAATCATTCATTTCCACCACAAGAAAGGAGGTGCCGATATGTTCAAGGCGTTGCAGCATATCAAAGGCGAAATCATACAAGCTACGTGCGGATTTGGTTGATTTTGGTGGAACTGCACAAAAAGAACAGCTGATTTGTTTAGCACGAGGTGCCATGTCAATGTCCGAACTGATGGCAAACCCTGCCCGTTCCACAATTATAGGCATTTGATATTTTGGAATGGGAAAACCTTGTCAAAGTTTGCTCATTGATGTATGCAAAACAACATGCATTTGACATTTTGGAATGGGACAACCTTGTCAAATTTTGCTCATTGATGTTAGCAAGAAGATATTCGTTTGATATTTTTGAACGGGACGCCCTTTGCTGTCAGCAGCATCGATTGATTTTTGTTTATTCTTTAGTTGTGAAGTAAATATTTGCTCTGACATGTGAATCACTGAGATGCATAATCATCGATTGTTTTGAATGTTCTCTATGAATTGCCAGGCCTGTGTGTTTGATTGCAATGTATAGGAACGCTAAAAAGCTGCTCAAACTTTTTTTACTCCCTCTGTTCCTTTTTACTTCGCATATTAGATTTCTTTCAAGTCAGTTGATTTTACATTGTGAATGTTTATACTTATTTCTATAAGATTGGTCAAAGTAGAGATACTTTGACTTCAGGCAAAACTTATATGCAGACTAAAAACGATGAGAGGGAGTACGCGTGAAACTGCTGCAAACGAGGTGATCACCCTGGGAATAATGCTAGTACGTATTGTTTTGCATGTTCATCCAATGACAGTGATACAAGAATTCGAACTAATCGAACTAAATTCATTCATGCACGGCCGGATTTCATATACACATGCCGGATTTCATTACATTCCATACATTCTTCAACTAAAAAGCGGCGCACTGGAGGTATAATTAATTAACCGAAGCTACCAACCCGTTTCCGCCTTAGCCGAACAGAAGCTTCAGTGAATTAAGTGCAGTTGCAGTTGGGTCACTAACATGTGGGCCAGATGCCTGTTGGGCCCACATGTCAGTGACCCAAATGCACTACAGTTAAGTCACTAAAGCAGCGTCCTTCTCCAGCAAATCTCTCCGACTCCACGTCGCCGCCAAGAAGCTAATCGGCTATCAATGGTCAACCCGCCAAGCTTGGCTTCAACCGGTGGGTAGCAGCGGTGGCCTTACTTGGACCCGAGCGGCGGCGACCTACCGTGTTCTACTCTTCCCCATTTTCTATGTGGGGCAGCCTCGTTGGCAGTGGGGTGGGGCCTCGACAGAGCCGGCTATGTCCTCTGTGTCGTTGCCGGCGAGACGGTGCCTTGGCGGAGCGGGGGAAATCCTCCCCCTCGTTGCCGGCAGGGTGGGGCCTTGGCGGAGCCGGCGATATCCTCTTCCTCGTTGGTTGCGGGGCGGGCCTCGGCGGAGCAGGGACTTGCCGAAGCCGGCGAAGTCCTCCGCCTCGGTGTCGGCGGGGCGGGGCCTCGGCGGAGCCGCCAGTGTCCTCTGCCTTGTTGTTGGCACAGCGGGGCCTCGGCGGAGCCGCCGGTGACCTCTGCCTCGTTGTTGGTGCGGCGGGGCCTCGGCGGAGCAGGGCCTCATCGACGCCAGTGGAGCTGGGACTCGGTGGAGCCGGCATTGTCCTTCGCCTCGTCGTCTGTCTCGCCAAACAGTGCCTCGCTCGCTTCATCACCCTCTTTGTAGGCGGCTGCAATCTCCGCCACTCGCACGCGCTACCGCCAGCGCGTGAGGCGGCTCTCACGGGCGGAGCGGTACGACTCGAGCAGCGCCTCCTGCTCTGCCCGCTCCGCGCCGATCTGCTCCTCCGCCTGTAGGTGCTCCAGGAGGAGATGGTGGTTCTAGGCAGCGGCGGCGGCCTGCGCCTCCCGGAACTGCTCCTGACGCTTCTGCCTCACCGTGTCCATGTATTGGGCACGAGCCTCGCCGATGTTCCTGGTGCAATGCACCGGCGAGGATGGCGCGGAGGAGGGGGTTGGCGCCAGATCGTCGCCTACCATGTTCTCCATTGGGACATCGTCGTCCTCCGGCTGCCTGCCGGCCAGCCAGTCGGCAGCAATGGCTGCCATCTCCTTGTGGTCCGTCGTCCACCCGTCCCAAAGAGCGCTGGAGCATGAGGAAACCATGGTGGGCAGTAGAGGTGTGGACAGGAGAAGGGGAACCGAGGCGGATGACTGCGGCTATGGCCGGCACAGCGGTTTATATAGCAACGGTGGGCGGCGGAGGGACGGACGGGTGGCGCGGGAGTAGCCGCCTCGGCAACCGTGGTTCATTAATGTTGGCGGCAGACAGATGGATGGACGTCACTTGTGTCGTTTGAACACGGAGCAATCGCCTGCACCGGGAAGCGGCGCGGGCGGCGCTGACCGTTTTGGGCGAAAAGCGCGCGCGGGCGAGGCAGGTGGTCTGGGTGGGCCAGGGCGGCAGACTCGTGCTTCGCAGCAGGTCGGTCCAGCAGCCAGACATGTTGGCTCGCCAGCGAGATCGCCGAGCTGAGCAACAACAATTAGACAATGGACGTAGCTTCTGACCAGGAGCCGGCGCCACCAACCAAGCCAGTTCATGCCGTGTTCACCATAGAGCAGGTGCTGCCGCACTTCGAAGCCCTAATGGCGGAAGAGCTACCAGCACAGGAGGACCTGTGCTGCAACCTCCATCTCCCCAACGAGCACCGACGAACAAGCGAACGACAATGCCGTCGCGGACATGTGGCCCTATGATCCTGGCTTCCTGAATGAGCAACGAGCGCTATATCAGACCATCCATAGGGCCCGCGAGCCCCTCACCGTCGTCCTCCGAGTTGTTGCACTGGCCTTAGCGCCGCCGTCTCACATTGTCAACATGGTCAACGGACATGAGGAATGAGGAGATGACTTTACTTGGAGAGGATGACAGTGGGGACCCACCAGGGCCATAGCCGCACGTATGCAAGTGCCACCTTATTATATACAACTAATAATGTTTTTTGCTTCCTCCTGGTTTCGTGACCTCACAGTCCGACAGCTGGGACCAAGCAGCTCGAGCAGTATTTGTGTTTTTGAGGTGTGAGCAGAGTTTTCCTTGAACGATGTTTTTGTTGTTGTTCAGAGGAGAGAAAGTTATCAACTGGGCGGGCTGTGGCCCGTCTAGGCCAGGCCAGATATTATTTTTTTTCAAGCTGAAAATGGCTAGCCCAGTTATACTTTTTTTAGAAATACCCATGCAAGGTCAACTTGTTATTCTCCGCCCCGCTGGGCTGCAAATCTTTCCTAGGAGGGATGCATTAGGCTTAACAAGAAAATGGGCTTTAATAAATAATAAATGGGATGTAATTATAAAAACTGGGCAATGACTATAAAAAATGCACCAAACACATAATTAGTTAAAAAAATCTTATTTTTGGATTTTGAAATTTTTAATTTCATTACTTGTTGCGCGCCAATATTTCATTGGATTTTTACGTAATACAAATATATTTTGAGATTATATTTAATCTGACTAGAAATTTTGGGATAAAAATATTTCGGATCCCATCAAAATGTGGGAAATTTTATTGAATTCTGTTTTGAGCGGTTGGTTGAAATTATTAATTGTTGTCCTAGCTAGAAAATGGGTTGTACTTTTAACAAACTATAAATGGGTTGTAGTAAAATTGGTTACAATTCAAAAATGGGCTGTACATTCTTACAGATCGCAAATGGGCTATATGTTCCCTGCCACACACTTCTGGGCCTACTAAGTTGACGCGTACGCAAGGCTTTGTCAAGCTATAGTCAACACACAGTTCTAGCAGCAGTGGTCGTTGGATGTCCATCCAACGGATGTCGTGCTTCTTCTTCAATCTCGGATATTCTTGCTTCAGCAGCCCAAAAAATTATTCATCCCCCTGACATCTGGGGCGCACTATTTCAGAGGCTGACCTGTGGGCCTACTAAGTTGACGCGTATCAAGGGCTTTGTCAACTTAGTCAATATAAATGATTCTAGCTGCAGTGACCGTACGATGTCCATCCAACGGTCGTCGTGCTTCTTCAACCTCTGGTCTTCTTGCTCTAGCCGCCCAAATCAGCGCCGGCCGTGCCGCCTGCTCCTGCCTCCAGTGTCCGGCTGTGCTCCCACAGCTGGCCATGAAATCCCTATATACTCACCCACACCTCTTGTTATTCTCTAGCGATGGCAGCCTCACACCGCAGCCGAAGCAGTCAACCCACGTACTCCCCTCCGCGTGGGCATCCACTGCCACGTCTTCCCCAGCGCTGTGTCATTCCCTTCCTAGGCCTCGCCGTCGTCCACCGCCTTGGTGCTCTCGGCACGGTGTGGTCAACATGGTCAACGAAGGACAACCATTGGAAGAGGACTTTAGGCGGTGGGGCTGACAGCTGGACCCACCAGCTACATCCTCGAACACAAGGAAGTGCCTCCTTATTACTCTCTAAATAAAAATGATTCCTCCCCCTGACAGCTGGGACCGACCAGCTATATCTTCGCATGCAAGGAAGTTCGTCCTTATCCTCCCTGACCGCTGGGACCCACCCGGTCAAAGCATACGTAGCGTTGTCTGTCTGGTCGCGAACGTGTACGTACATACTGGTCGATCCGTCTCTCTGCAAGTATGAATCGTGGCCGAGTAAGTAGCGGCACGTGTCATTGTAGAGCACCCGACATAGCAGTTCACACAGTCCCGTCCAAGTCTTGTACACGTACGTACATCCACAGGGCAAAAAATACGGCCATGTATGTACATACGAGCGGGGTCTCGAGCGCGTACTCGAGCATATAAACGGACGGCCAGGGCTTGTGTACATGGAGAGGCAACGGACGGCAGAAACGGCGTCCTGTTCATCACGCAGCGAACCAGCTGGGTCGGAACGGAGAAACAACGTCCTGTTCATCGGGAGGCAACCGACTGGGTCGGAATGCGTCTTGTTCAACGGCAGCCAACCGGCTTGGACGGAACAGCCGAAATGGGGTCTGGCTTACCGTAGAATGGAGGAAACGGCCTTCTGTTCGACCGGCCATGGTCGAAATGGGATCCTGTTCATCGGGAGGGATATTGTTCAATGGGATCTTGTGTTGGAGCGCCTACGGGCGAATTGGGGTCTTGTTCATCCACTGTCTACTGCCTCGCTCCAGCCTTTACGGGCTACTGTTCATCCACCGTCGACCTCCTCCAGCCTCCATGGGCTGCTGTTCATCCAGCCTCCACCGGCTGCTGTTCATAGAGCCGCCACGGGGTCCTGTTCATCCACCCCCAACCAGCTGGGGCGCGGTGGCCTCCTCGGGGTCCTGTTCATCCAGCGGCAACGGCCTACTACCATGGGGTCCTGTTCACCCGACCCAACCGGGAATTTTTCATCCACAGCCAACCAACCAACCGGCTCGACTCACCATGTCTCGACTCGTTCTACGTACCGCGCACACAGTAGCAAGAGTCATTATTCATCGAGAGGCAACCCAACACCTGTTGGCTACGTCTCGCATGGGGGCTCGATCGACTATAGTAAGCAGCAGCAATGATCGATCGCTCGGGTTCAGTTAGCAGCAGCAGTGAAGGAATTGCTTGGCTTCAGTCAGCAGCGAATGAATCGCTCGGGTTCAGTTAACCGCCAAGGGATCGATCGCTCGGGTTGAGTAACATGCGATCGCTCCGGGTTCAGTTAGCCAACGCCTCGCACACGCGCGCGTACACGAGAGAAACGCGCAAACCACAGTGCATCGCTCGGCCCTGACCACCAACCGTAACCGGGAACTCGGCGATATTTTCATCGCCCTCGCTTCTACCACGATTTTTTCCATCATGGACGGCCCAAAGAATGTCATGCAGTTGCATCTCCGGCCCGCCCAGGACGAAAAGCCCAGTTTCTATCATGATTTTTTGTCATAGAAGTAGGAGCCCACCACATCTATGATGGTACCAGGTTTTGTCACAATTATTGTCATAGAAGTGTCATAAACATGACAGAAAAAATTCCGTTTGGCCCAAAATGTCATGGATGTTTCTTTTTTTGTAGTGTATGTTGAAGTGAACTATATGATTGTGCTCTGGGCTTGTTGCCCCTGTCTATGTTATGTTATTAAGTTCCACTATTAAGTTTTCTATCTATCCTACTATTAAGTTCTTGCTAGTTTGTACTTTTTTTGAATTATTGATTGTTTTTGGAGAGAGCTCGCTTTGTTCGTAAGCACCTAGTGCATGCATAGCTAAACAAGCCACCACCACATCGAGGAAGCTTCCTCGGTGACGAGTGTTTCGAGTTCCTTAATGGTGATGGTGTGCTTACTCACCATCTCCATAAGCATACGAAACATAGTGAGCTTCTTTCCTTTGAGGGAGCGCATGAACTTATTTAGTTTAGCAAGCATAGGATCATCTATATCATCATCAACATCTAATTATCCTCCGCATCAAGATACTCATCACACGAAGTAGAAGGAGTGAAAAGAGGAGGGTTTGACCGTGGGGTTACCTTAACCTTGTCAGGAGAGTTTTAGCCCTCTCCATCTTCTACCACGACCTTTGACTAGCCTCAAAGTGTTTTGAGAATCTTGAGCTATGTAGCCACCAAGTGCATGCAGCCAAAAACAATAAAAAAAAATTGGTCAATTTATTTGTCGTAGCAAAACACGCGCAGATGTGAGTGGATCGAAAAGGATCGAACGATGTTCTAAATCAAGGAGACAAGCAATGGCGCATGCAGGCAGCGATCGTTGCTGCATCCATGGTGGCTGGCGTGCACGAAAGCGTCTCGATTGGCACGCATCGGCGCATGCATGCTGGCTAGCTGGATATGTCGTGCATGTATTGCAGGCTTCTGTGTGGCGGCGCGCGCAGGCGTTTCATGCAACGGCCCAACAGGCCTACGAAACCACGGCCCAACGGTCGAACATCGCCACCGTCCAAGGCCGCCCCACTTGTCAGGTCCAACGGGCAACATAGTCCAGCGCGGCCCCACTCATCAGAGTTAACGGTCAAAGCACTGACACGACGACATCCACCGTTTGTGACCATTTCTGAGGGTTTCAGACAAGAGAGTGGGGAAAAGTGAGCAAACGTTAAGGGTGTGGGGATGGATGAGTATGGCTATGGAACCAGGGTCACAAATGTAAAAACCCTTTTTGCATACCCCCACGGGGCTTGTCATGGTTTTGTGCAGGAACGAAGCAAAAGGAAAACCCCCTAAGAGCCATGGCCTTGGCGACATCACCAACGACGCCGGGATGGCGCTGCTACTCCCCCTAGGTCCGGGCGCGGCGGCATGGTGGCTCATAGCTATCGTCGTCGCTTGAGTCCGGCCCGGATGAGGCGCTGCTACTTTCGGAGGAGTCGCGGACAAGGACAAGGGCAAGTTCACCACTCGTGGCCTCGCCGCATGGGCCGCTTCCCCTGGGGTAGCATTCCAGGCGTCGGCCGTCCTCACCGAAGAACTTGGAGAGCGCGGAAGCTCCGTCGCGCTCGAAGTGGATGGCGTGACGTCCCTCCGGGCGACAGGCACGGGCGATCGTGCCCCATCCCTGGGTCATGAAGCCATCGCCGGAGTCGACGACCTCGACTTCCGCTTCCGAAGCCTGGCTGCAGCACCCGTCGTGCTGCAGCCACAACTGGATAGGCCCCCTTGGCGGTATCTCCCTCGTGAAGGACCGCGGGAGCCGGATCCATGTGCTCGGCGGCATTGCCACCCACACCACAAATTCACGGTCCGTGCCTTCGGCATGGGTCCGCAAGCGGGGTTGCGGTACGGCCACCGCTTCTCCTCCCCCGCGGCTCCGTTCCTCGTCGCGTCTGCTGCCGCTCCCATGGGCGGGGCTCTGCGCGAGCATACATGGGGACCGGGAAGCCCGGCGGAGCGATCTCGTGCCAAGGCCGCGTCATCATGGGCGCCACGGTGGCACCCCGAGAGCAATCAGGCCTCTTCTTTGTTGGAGCAGCTCGGGTTCCACCTGAGGTTTTTTCCCTTCTCCGCAGTAGAAAACCTCCTCACTGGCGCCATAGATGCTCTGGCAGTATGGCGGAGCAAAGAGGAAGAAGAAGGAGCAAGTGGTGAGAAGACAAAGATGAGCTAGGGGCTCCGCCCCCTCCCCTATTTATAGCCGGAGGGATACCAACCGCCGGCCTCCCATGATTCCAAGTAATCATGGTTTTTCTGCATGCATCAGGCAGTTGTCAAGTCGGGAGCTTGCTGAGGCAGCGTCACGAAGTGGATACACCCACGTCCCATCAAGCACCACGCGTCGACTCGGTCCACAGGTGATTGCGGCCTGCGGCGCTTCACCCTTGCCCTTTGGCTTCGCCTCGAAGCCAAGTCAGAGCGCGCCTTGGGCCCGGGGGCTACTGTCGGCGTTCTCGGAACCAGGGTACCCAGACTTGCCTGCCTGTGGCCCACGACGTGGCTCTATCAACGGTCTGGTACGGCCCATCTACAACACCTTCATGACAAGACCCTCGCGAGGGGCCAAGCCTCGCGAGGCGGGCGACATCAAGACCTCCGGAGGAAGCAGCCTCCCCAGGCTGGCTCCCGAGGAGCGGAGATTTCTATGCAGGTGCCCACCTCATGAGGTTGAGGTGACGCAAGCCATGATGACCAAGGCCAGGCGGGCGCCAACGGGCGTAGAGCAGCAGGTTTCCTCTTTGGTGCTAAGGAGGCAAGCGCAGGCGCGGGCTCCCGAGGAATCACCGAAAGGTTTCCATTCCCGTGCAACAAGACCAAGATCACTAGGATGGCAGGACGGATGTCACCGCCGAGCCCACCACGGCGTCACGACCAGAAGCTTTGCACGCGAAGACCACCTTTCGTCAGGATAAGATGTACTACTTGTCCCCTTTCAAATTGGCCACTATCGGATCCCTTCCCGCCTACGCGTTGGGGGAAGAGGACCAAGGCCACTATAAATATAGGTTATCCACCACCGTAGAAGGAGCCGATCGGATCCAATCCTCAACTCACTCCCTCACTAGACCAGACCTCGCGAGGTTGTTCTTCCTTTGTACTAGTTCATCCTCAGCCCCTTGTGAGGCTAATCCACCCAAAGCAAGAGTAGGGTCTTACACTACAAGGTGGCCCGAACCTAGGTAAACTGTTGTCTCCATCTTCTTCCTTGTTCATCGAGCTAGGTTGTGGGGGTAACAAGTTGGTTGGCTGGAGAGGTTGAGTTCTTCGCACACGCCCCAGATTTCGAACCTTCCTTGGGTCTGCGGAGCCCTAAATCCGACAGTTGCAGTTAACACGCCTTTTCATTTTTTACAATAACTAGTGTACTTTAGACCTGCACAATTCCAGTTTGAATGATTATATTTGCTTGTTTTTAAATGTTATGCCTGTTGCGGTTAACAGACCTTTCCACTTCTTGTTTTGCTTAACTAGCGTGCTTAAACATGCACACTGAAGCTATCATTAGTAGATTATGTTGTCTACCATGGATATATTTGGTTGATGTTTAGCCTATTGTGCTTAACATGCCTTTATATGTACTCATACAGGACAATATTGAGAACAACTTTTGTTTTCCATCGAGGTTAGTTTCATTGCATTGCTTAGATATACTCACTATTCAGGATATCGGTAGATGGTACCATATAGCCTGGGGATATATCGTCGAATCCGACATTTCACTGAATATATCTTTAACCCATTTATCGGTAGATTAACTAGGGCCATATTTAATACTCCCTCTGTAAACTAATATAAGAGCGTTTAGATCACTACATTAGTAATCTAAATGCTCTTATATTAGTTTACCGAGGGAGTATATCTGAGGCTACATAGCAACATGCATTGTACTGAATGACTAAATATGCAATCCCGGGCTACATAGCAACAAGGAAGATCTTATATACATGTAATAAGATCTTATATAATGGGATGGAGGGAGTGTTGTACTACATCATTTTGCAATTATTGTTTAGCTTCTAATATTAACTTGGTGCTTTTAGGTACATATGTCATTGCCAAAGATCCACACTTCGACCCTTTCTGTGTATGGGGCAATGAGATATTCATGAACCAACATCAAGTGAGGAAACTGATAAAGATTGTTATTAAAATGGGTCAAAAGATGTCAATTGAACAATTTGTTTACACTTTATGCAAGACAACAGTGAACTGCAGGATGGTAAGTAAGAACTCTGTAGCCTTCTTTTTACTGCCCGTAATGAGTTATGTTAGATGACAATGTCTGAATCTTTTTCCTTTGTAGTGGATCCTAAAGCAGTTTACTCAAGATTACCTCTCATACTACATGATTGGCGGCCGGCCAGCACAAGGGGTTGGACTAGAGTCGTGCGTGCCTACTGCATCGAGGAGAGCACAATAGGGCCATTCCTCTTCACCTTATCCAGCAACCAGAATGTCTCTCGCCTCTTTTTATACCATCTTTAATAGTACAAGTATACAACCCTGGCTCGTCATTCTTTATTTGGTGCTTTTGTAATTCTCGAACATATGTACCTGTGGATCGAATAATGCATTGGTTGTTTGAACCTGATGGATATGAATAAAGAAATAGCCTACTTTCAAATTCAAATTAGGTACAATTTTAAATAGCAGCAATTAAATTAGGGTGAAATTATGCTCTGCAGGTCATTACGGCGCACACGGTCTATAAAGCACAGCGTGTGTGATATACATCATAATCCGACATGGTTCACGGAGAGGAAACGTGTGTAACCATGCACATAGTTGCCATTTGCAAAGCGTGTGTGATGTGAGACAATATCACAAACGGTGTGGGAAAACTAAATGTGTGTGATATTCGATCTATTGTACATGGTTTACAATCATGAACGATATGTGATGTGCCAAGCATTGTAAACATAGAGCCAGTATGGTACGTGCATGGAATGTGCCTGGTCTACACCTGGTTTTAGGTAAAACCACAGAAGTCTGACTGCACTGGCAATGCGAGCACAAACGAGTTGCAAGGATGAAGCGTTTCGGATCTTCGAGATATCAGAAATAGATTTATAGGGACAACAGTATGCATCAAGGCTCCCTATCCCCGACGGTTTCTGGGTCGTGCGGGAAGGACCCCCCTATCGCACACACTCACTTGGCGACGGTTCAAAACGCCGTCACGGAAAGGGGTTGAAAAGCGTTTGTATAGCACCTCGCTATACCAGTGTAAGCAGATGGCGGTGCAAAGAAGGAGAAGAAACGCAAGACAGCTTACGCAAGTTACGTGCAAGCAATAAAACCTTGCCAAATTAGAACAGACACCTTGTAGGGTGAACAGGATAGGCCATCTGCCTTTGACTCCTCTAGCTCAGAATAGTCATTAGGATCATATTCTGAACATGATTCTGTAGGTGCAGAGCGTCTGGGCTTCATTCCATCCAGAATGGAACTCAATGCCTTGATGCCATGTTTGTTAGTCATTGCACTGTACCGCGATACTCTTCTGATGTGCGCATTCTCATATTCATTGTGATTTCGTCCAATATCTGAGATGCATGACAACATAAATAGTAGTGAGATCATCTTTGTAATGCAGAGGATATTCTAATATAATATAACAAAAGGATGATGTAGAATTTGAACGCTTTGCTGAAATGCTTAGGCCAGTCTTTTTGCGCACTCGCTTGACTGATATTTTAGAGATGGCCCCTTATGCAAAATATATGAAATAAATTGTCACTAATAAAAGAAAAAATGCCTGAAGCTGAAATCTCCACCATGCTTGCTAATTATAGTTTTAAGAATGGAGTACCTAAAAACTTGGAGATCCCGGAATACCAACTATACCTTGCTCTATCAATAGAAATTATGTCAAAACTCTTTTTGTGACTTAGGAGCTAGTTTTAGTGTTATGCCTTTTTCTTTATATAAAAGACTTGATTTGAATAAACTCACACCTACTGAAATATCTTTGCAAATGGCTCACAAATCAACTATCATACTGATACGTCTCCAACGTATCTATAATTTTTTATTGTTCCATGCTATTATATTATGATTCTTGGATGTTTTACAATCATTTTATAGCAACTTTATATCATTTTTTGGGACTAACATATTGACATAACGCCCAGTTCAAGTTGCTGTTTTTTGCTTGTTTTTTACTTCGCAGAATATCCCAATCAAATGGAGTCCAAACGCAGCGAAACTTTTTGGAGATTTTTTTGGACCAGAAGACAACTTGGGGGCCAAGAAAGGACCAGAGGGGAGGCCCGTTGGGTCCACAAGATACCAAGGCCCGCCCTGGTGGGTTGTGGGGCCCAAATGAGTCTCCTACACCGTCTCTTCGTCCTATAAATTCCCAAATATTCCAAAAACCCTAGGGGAGCAGACAAAACCCAATTCCAGCTGCCGCAAGTTCCAGAACCATCAGATCCAATATAACACCATCACGGAGGGGTTCATCATCCTCATTGGTACCTCTCCGATGATGTGTGAGTAGTCCACCATAGACCTATGGGTCCGTAGGCAGTAGCTAGATGGCTTCTTCTGTCTTTTTGATTCTCAATACAATGGTCTCTTGGAGATCTATTTGATGTAAACCTTTTTGCGATGTGTTTGTTGGGATCCGATGAACTTTGAGTTTGTCATCAGATCTATATCCATGAATATTATTTGAGACTTCTTTGATCTCTTATATGAATGATTATTTATAGCCTCGTATTTCTTCTTCAAATCTTTGGTTTAGTTAGGCCAGCTAGATCGATTTTTCTTGCCATGGGAAGAGGTGCTTTGTGATGGGTTCGATCTTACGGTGTCCTCACCCAGTGACAGAAGGGGTAGCGAGGCACGTATGTATCGTTGCTATTAAGGATAACAAGATGGGGTCTATTCCTACATGAATAAATCTTGTCTACATCATGCCATCATTCCTATTGCATCACTTCGTTTCTCCAAGAACTTAATACACTAGATGCATGCTGGATAGCGGTCGATGTGTGGAGTAATAGAAGTAGATGCAGACAGGAGTCGGTCTACTAATCTTGGATGTGATGCCTATATATTGATCATTGCCTTGGATATCGTCATAATTATTCGATCTGCTATGAATTGCCCAACAATAATTTCTTTACCCATCGTATGCTATTTTCTCGAGAGAAGCCACTAGTGAAATCTTTGGCCTCCGGGTCTATATTTTACCATATTGCTTTCAGATCTATTTTTTATCGCATTTGTTTTCAGATCTATTATTCCAAAAACCCAAAAGTACTTTGCTGCACTTTTTATTTGCATCTTTTATTTCATGTTTTATTCAGATCTATTTATCCAAACACATATAAACTGATCTATCTTTTTACCGAGGAGGGATTGACAACCCCTCTTATGCGTTGGGTTGCGAGGATTTGTTCTTTGTGTGCAGGTACCGTTTACATAATTTTGCTTGGTTTTCCTACTGGATTGGTACCTTGGTTTCATAACTGAGGGAAATACCTACCCTAGCTGTACTGCATCATCCCTTCCTCTTTGGGGAAATACCGACGTAGTTTCAAGCCGTATCAAAAGGAATTTCTGGCACCGTTGCCAGGGAGACATCATCAACATCTATCAGGTTCCTAATCACAAATCTCATCTCCTTGCAATTTACATTATTTGCCATTTGCCTCTCGTTTTCATCTCCCCCACTTCACAAAATTTTGCCTTCTTTTCCATTTTCCTTTTTCTTGTTTGCTATCTTTGCTTGTGTTTCCATGTGTCTTCTATTTGCTTGCATCTTCGCTTGCTAAAAATCTGTTGATATGGATCCTCATCCACTTGCTAATCTTTTCAAAAGATCCAATTATGATGAACCAATTTATAGTGAATTGAGTTCACTAGATTGTCTTTATGAAGTTTTGCTTGAGATTCATGAATCGAAAATTGTGATGAAGTGTTAAACGAAGAAATTTATAAAGTGATTCATGATAGCTCCTTGAATGAAAAGCATGATTCTAATGATGTTATTATAAATTCTATTAATGTCAGTTCTGTTAGTGATATGCAAAACGCCAAGCTTGGGGATGCTTGTTTTCTTATGTCCACTACTTATTGCAATGATCATGATTGGGGTGATAATGATTCTTATGATCTTGAAAATTTATTTAAACCTCATGATGAATATGCTTGCGATAATATTAAAAGTGGGTTTGGAAGAGTGTCAACTTTAGCTAAAAATAATCCCACATATTTGGAGAGTGTTCAATCTTATGATTTTTTTGATAAAAGTGGGCTTAGAGAGGTCATGACTTTATTTGATGATAATCCCACTATATTGGAAGAGGGTCAACTTTGCATGCATGTGGATCATGAAGAGAATATTTTATGTGATAGTTATATTGTTGAATTTGTTTTGATCCTACATGTAATTTTTATGAGAGAGGGAAATATGGTTATAGAAATTTTTATGTTACTAAATTACCTCTCGTTATGTTGATATTGTCAATGTTTTATTCCTCTACTTTGCATATGTTAGATGTTTCTTGTCTTGATAATTTGTTTGCCTATAAAATTCCTATGCATATGAAGTATATTAGACTTAAATGTGTTTTTCACATGCTACATGATGCTCTGTTTGTGTTTCAATTACTATCTTTCATATGAGCATCATTCAAATGTCAAGCCTATCTTAATGGCTATAAAGAAAGAGCTTGTTGGGAGACAAACCATTGAATAAATTATTACTTTTCTCTTTTTCTTTCTGTTTTTATGCGTTCACAGAATTATGCTACTTTTATGATTATGTTTTTTAGTTTTAATTAGTATTTGTGCCAAGTAAAGCCTTTGGGATCATGTTTGGTGATAGTTGATTTGATCTTGTTGAAAAATAGAAACTTTTGCACCTATTAGCAGAATTGTTAAAAATCACAGAAGCGTGATAAAATTATAATTTTTTATAAAAGATTGATATACAAATTGACTACGTTGTCATAATTTTTCAGAATTTTTGGAGTTACAGAAGAATGGACAAAGTCCAGATTACTACAGACTGTTCTGTTTTTTGACAGATTATGTTTTCGTTGCATTGTGTGCTTATTTTGATGAATCTATGGATTGTATTGGAGGGTATAAGCGATGTAAAAGTTGGAATAAAATAGATATGATGCAATAATAAAATACGAATGGGTTTGCAATAGTACTTAGAATAGTGATTTGCTTTATTATACTAACGGATCTCAAGAAAGTTTTGTTAAGTTTTGTGTGATTGAAGTTTTCAAGTTTTGGGTGAGATCACGATGGATGAAGGAATAAGGATTGAAAAGAGCCTATGCTTGGGGATGCCCATGGCACCCTAAGTTAATATTCAAGGAGAACCAAGCAACTAAGCTTGGGGATGCCCCATAAGGCATCCCCTCTTTCTTCTAACGAATCGGTAATTTTTCTTGGAGCTATATTTTTATTCATCACATATCATGAGTTTTTCTTGAAGCGCCTTGGATTATATGAGTCTTTGCTTGTTTTTGTTTTTAATTTGTCACAAGTATCCTTGCTGGAAACACCTATTTGAGAGAGCCAAAATTATGCTATAATTTGTTAGAATTGTTGTGTGTGCTTCACTTCAATTTTTTGAGCTATGGAATTGCTCTAGTGCTTCACTTATATCTTTTTGAGCATGGTGTGCTTTAATATTTTTGAATAAATACTCTCTTGCTTTACTTAGATTAATTTGAGAGTTAGTAAAGTTTTTGAAGAAATTCTCTCATGCTTCACTTATATTATTTTGAGAGATGAATATCTTTATGCTCATGTTCTTCACTTAAATTTGTTTGAGCTTATCAAAAGCAATTGCAATATATAAAACTAGCCCCAAAGTGATAGATATTCAAGTGGGATATAATAAAACTTTCAAGAAGATCATTGGACAAAATAAACTTGATTCTTTGTAATAGTTTTAAGATATGATGATAGTAATATATGAGTCATGTTGGTGAGTAATTATGCTTTAGTAAGAATATTGGTGTTAAGGTTTGTGATTCCCTATGCAAGTACAAAAGTCAATAGTTATGCAATGAAATTACATCCTACTTGTGGCGCATTATTCGGTGTTAGTTATGCTTAATGCTCGTTTATGAGAATTTTCGTTTCTTGGTTGGTTGCTTCTCAATCTTTTTGCTAGCCTCCACTTGTACTAAGTAGAAATACTACTTGTGCATCCAAAATCCTTAAAACCAGTTTTGCCATATGAGTCCACCGCGGTATTTCCATGCCGTTCTAAGTAAATTTGTATGTGACCACTCTAATTTTCAAAATGAATTTCCTTTTTGTGTGCTCGTACCGCTCATGAAGCGGTAGGGGTGGCCAATATTTTCCATGCTAGATGTGTTATTCTCAAGATGAGTGTTTATTCACTTGTCATTGCATGAGAGTACGGCGGTAATAGGGATGCCCAGTCCCGAAATGAAAAAAGAAATTTACTTTATGTTGTCAAATAATAAATTTCTTGGAAAGTGTTGGTATGGACGGTACCCACACTACAAAAAAATACACTTCCGTGATGATACGTGTTTGTCATAGTAGGTCGCGTTTTCTGTCATGCATGTACATCCATGACAATTTTATGACAGAATCAAGATAGTCATACCTGTGCTGTCGTAGAAGTGTTCCATTACCAAAATTATGATCACGGAAGTGTCCACTTCCATGACGATAAATCGCGCGTCACAGAAGTGCTTTCGTCAAGGGTGACCGACACGTGGCATCAACAGTAACGGAACACCGTTAAGATATCGGGTCCGGTTTTGGATCCGATAACCCGTTAACAGTCCCGACCAATGGGGATTTTCCACATGTAAAATCATCATTGGCTGGAGGAAACACGTGTCGGCTCACCGTTGGGACAGATGTCAGCCACTCATTGGACCCAAAGCGCCTATGATACGTCGACACGTGGCATGGCCCAACAGAGCCCATTCCTGTGAAAAGGCCGGCCCATTTGACTTGGTCAAAAGGTGGTGGGCCGGCCCACGGCAAGCCTGTTAATGGCTTGTTCGCATATAGCCCATTTACAGCCCGCTAACCCAGGGCCCGTTTACGACCTATCTGAATTAGGCCTAGTAGCATCATCTGGGCCGTCCAATATAATTCCAGCCCGTTTTAACTTCCGGCCCATGTATGGCCCATGACGTCTTTCGGCCCATATGAGGCCCTTAGTAACCCTCGGCCCATTAATGGCCCGTGGTAAAACTGGCCCTAATGAACAGTGTATCACTTTTTACCCATTAACGGCACGTGGTGAAACTTGCCGGTAATGAACAATGTATCACTTTATACCCATTAGCGGCCCAGTATTCCGTTGGGCCGTTTCCAGCCCATGTTATCTTTCGGCCTTCTCAGGGCCCATTTATTCTTGGGCTCATTTCCAGCATTTGTTTACTTACGGCCCGTTACTGTCATTTTCTGCTTATGGGCCAAATTCAGCCCGTGGTTACAGTCGGCCCGTTTGTGGCCCGTTAATACGTTGGGCAGTTTTCATAGCGTCATCAAATATGGCCGATTAATGACGGCCCGTTATGGTCGGCCCATGAACGGACGATTTCAATTCTAGCCCATTTACGACCATAATGTGGTCTGTTATTGGCCCATGTTTCGCCAACCAATCATACGGCCCATAGAAGGCCCATTGATGATACGGCCAGTAGAAGGCCCATTGTGTCTACGGCCTGTATAAGGCCCATTGCTTCTACGCCCCGTAGAAGGCCCATTGTTTCTACGGCCCTTAGAAGGCCCATTGTTTCTACGGCCCGTAGGAGGCCCATGTTAACTACAGTAAATATGTAGCCCATGGTTATTGAGGCCTAGTTTTAAAAAATTGGTTATTGCGGCCACTAGCAAACCACGAAAAAAGAACTGCACTGACTACAAGAAAAAATAAACAAGACAATAAGGAAATAAATAAGCAAGCAACTTACGCTAGGCTATCACGGCTATTACACATAGTACATCCACTGGGCATCAAAGTTCGCCACCAGCGCAAATATAGGGAACACCCTACACTATACAAAAATGGCTTGCTGTTTTCTTCAGCCGGTGGCTGCACGTTAAGAACAAATTTTGTATCGCACCAAAACAAATTACAACTATAAAACAAAAGGAAGGTTGGCATAAAAGTTAATAGTCTAGCAGATAAATGCACCACCAGCAGTTCAGAAGCTGAGTTCATTTGACCTGACTGTTACGTTTTCATGATGTATTGTCCGATGGAGCACCATAATATTTGCCTTTAGTTCTCCTAGTCTCCTGAACAACATAGCAAATGTCTGATAGTCTGGTTTCAAAACCATGCATATCTTGAGAACATCGAACAATTTCTCTCCTTGTTTCACAAAGGTTCTCTGTTAGGGAATGGACTTGTGTCTGGAGCGCAGATACAACATTGTTTTGAGCTTGCATATCTTGATCATGAGGCAGTTTGGACGAGATTGCCTTAACAACCAACCCAGTATTACGCAGGAACATGCTTTTGGCACTGTTTGTGGACAGGTACTGACCCACTGCAGCAAGAGCTGACATTGCGGTTATAGTTGCCTCGCCACCTTCAAAAGGTGGCGGTTCCACCATTTTTTCCATAGCTCGCTGAAAAGTTGAGGTTTTACATTAGTAGTACCACAACAGAAGATATTAAGGAGGCAACAAAACCAAACAAAATAGCTTTGGTCTATATACAAAACTTATTTTGGTGAACCCATGTAAAATATTAGTTGTATTTTATTGCAAAGTACATAATAAAACCAGGTTCCAAACATATGACCATGTACCATCGCTAATGTATTGTCTATTTCACATTGTATTGAGGGCTAAGGATAAAGAGGCGAAGTTTATAATACGGTAAGCATAGTATGACATCATTCATATCACAAAACAACTAAGAACAGACAAACAGGCAATTGTAACGTTGTCTGGGCAAGTCCAGCACAGAACTAGAGTACAGGTCAAGATCAAAGGAACATCACTCCTCTCTTTTAAACCTTGTAAGGTGCAATGATACGCTAAGACAATTGTCTATAAAATTGAAAAGAGTAGTAGACATTGGCTGCAAACCATGCAGTTCAAGGCACAAGTCAATGTAAGTAGTAGTTTAAAGGCATGAGGATTAAGGACTTACAACAGCGTCTTTGACTGGTGTAGTCATGCCCTTCTTCTTGCTGGTGTGACAGTCCTTGAAGATTTCCACAGCATTTGGTTTAGGTACTTTTTGGTCCTTGCGGGCTTTCCTCTGCATTTGGAACAAGTCAATATAGATATGATAATAGGGTACAGTGAAAAGAGTGAAACAGCAGCTAATTACAAGAGCCTCGCAGTGTGCAATATAGCTACGAGATCCTGTCGTTTGTTGGAATTTCACTTTCATTCGATTGGCCTTGTTCTTTGAACAGTTCACCTACAAGAAGATAGGTTTGTCTGGCACATGCGTAAATAGGACTTCAACATGTGATCTGATCACACACACACACACACACACACACACACATATATATATATATATATTGTACCTGATACTTCGGATCAGACCAGTGTTTAACGAGGCCCCTCTAGTCTTCATCCGATATATTTTCCACTGGAGATGTCTGGGAAAGTTCACTGTTGGCCTTGCCTTCAAAGTGAGTTGTCCTCAAGTTATACCGATACTGTCGCAGAGCAGACTTGAAAACATGGGTGCAAGCTTGTGTGGTTGCATCATCTTGGCTATCCAACTTGAACCTCATCTGTTGAAAATTATGGGAGAATCATTATCAGCAACCTAGAAAGTATGGGACAGAGCAAGATGATATTACTAGTTTCCATACATAACCATACTTACAGATAAATGGTCGAGGAAGGTGTTGAACTGGGTTTCGCCTTTGTCATTCCTGTACTGAATCCATGTTGGGAGGATACGTACATGACACCTAACAGCAACCGCTACCTCTGATACTAACTTGGCTGACTCTGATACTAACTTGGCTGACTCTGTAGCATCACGTGGCCTTTTTAAACCTGCCTCAAAACGGATCTCCATTCTTCCTCCTCTAGATTTAGTTAACCTATCGAGCATTATCCCTAATGTTTGTTTCCTCTTGCGCCTAGGTGCTAGTCCAACAACGAACATAGGAAGTGTTAGTGTACATAACACTGTGAGACTACATAAAGAAGCATGCAACTGTAACTTGACTCCAGCAACTACCTTCTTGATGTTGAAGCTCACAAGGTTCATCTGATCTTGCCAACTCATCTTGTGTAAAGAGTGCTTGGGAAGTAGTGTCAGGTGGCAAGGGAGCTTGGGAACGTGCTGCTAGCTCAGTTGACGCACGAGTAACCCGTGCAACTAGTAGTACTGTGGAAGGTGTTGCAAGAACTAGGGCTGTCTATGCTTGTTTGGTGGCAGCTATTTGTTTCTGTTTGGCTTTTTCTGCAGCTCGTGTAGCATGGGATACCCTGTTTGTAGAATTTTCCCCTGGACTTTGACCTTCTATTCCACCATCAGTACCAGCAGAATCTGCAGGATTCTTCCGGTTCCCATTCCCTGCCATTCTGTGTTTCTTCCTCTTTCTCTGTGCCATGTTAAGTCAAGCCGACAAGAAAAACGAATAACAATTTAGTTCTTCAGAAAAAATTGATCCGTGATACAGACGAACTAAACTTTGATGTTAGACAACCACATGATAGGAGGATGTAATATGTACAAAAACAGGACAGAAGAGATAACCAGAACTATGATGTGTAAACTAAGCAGAAGACATTTCACTAAATTAGAAGCAATGCAATGGAAGGTAGACACCATATGAAAGATGCTACAAATATTGCTCTGCCAAGTTAACAGTGTCTCATCATAAATGACGATTAAGCAAATGTGAAGCAATACAAGAAATAAATCATATGCAAGATGCAAACAACATCACACTACCAAGTTAGAGGTCTCTCGTCATTAGTGCCATTCCATATTCACAGCTTATGATGTATAAACTAAGGAGAAGGCATTTCAACAAATTAGAAGCAATGAAAGCTAGACACCATATGAAAGATGCAACGAATATCACTCTACCAAGTTAAAACTGTCTCGTCATAAGTGCCACTTCAACAAATTAGTAGTACAAGCTAGAAAAGAATGCGAGATGTAACCTATATCACACTCCGAAGTCAAACGTGTCTTATGATAAGTGATTGTTGCAGGTTACACAACAGTAGTAATTTGATGTAAGAACATGGTGTGATAGACAGATATTCTATGTTCTAGAAATAGGAACACGTGTCTTATTCAAGTATAATGTGTAAAGTAAGCAGATGGAATTCAACAAAATTAGAAGCAATACAAGCTAGACATCACACATAACATGCAACCACATATAACAGTGCCAAGTTAGAGGGAGCACTGGTGATGGTGCACTAGGGGAGACGTGCTCATCATAAACACACTACGTTGAGTGTCTATGCATGTGTTGTCTTGGAAATCATCTTGGCGGGATGGAGGAGTAGAAACTGTAGAGGCCCTCCGTTTGGAAGGAGCACCTTTATCCGCTGCCTTGTTAACTTCCTTCCGCTTTATTGATTTTGAATTGTCAAGTAAAACTGACAAGAAAAAGCAATAAAATTCTCTCTTCATAACTCATTCATGCATGATACTGACAATCACTACTTTGATGTCACGCAAACACATGATACCAGGATGGAATATGTACGAAAAACAGGATGGCCGTGACTCTCGTGAAAGCACAACCGTGCCTCTCGCGGAAGCAAAACCGTGACTCTCGCGAAAGAAAAAATACAGAAAACGCGTTTTGTTTTTCCCTTTCCGAGAGGCACGGCTGTGACTCTCGCGAAAGCACAACCGTGCCTCTCGCGGGAGCAAAACCGAGACTCTCGCGAAAGAAAAAAAAAACAGAAAACGCGTTTTTTTCCGTTTTCGAAAGGCACGGCCGTGACTCTCGCTAAGGCACAACCGTGCCTCTCGCGGAAGAAAAATCGTGACTTTCGCGAAAGGGGAAAAAAGAAAACGTGTTTTTTTCGCGCAAATTTTTTTTTTGAAATTTTTTTGATCGAAAAGCTAAGAAAGACCGGGGGAAAACCAAAACGTCGAAAAACCCGAAAAAACCATTTAAAAAGCCGAATACGCCTACGGAAAAAAAAATCCGGAGGGAGCCTCCAGAGCGCGACACGTGGCGAATGGCTGAGAGCGCGCCAAGTGGCGCTGATCGTTACGAGGCTCCCGAAGGAGCGCTCGTTAACTAGTTTCTCCCGCCATTTGCACTTTCTCGAAATACATGATTTTGCTGGGCTGATTCTAATTATAATGTTGGGGTGGGCGCAACAATGTTATCAAAAAATAAACAAGGGCTGAGCATTTTGTTATATATATATATATATTTAAATAATAAGTGATTATTATTACATTGGTCCTTAAATCTTACCAAGCTTTTGTACACAATCACCAGGATTTTACTCTTAAGAAATTATTTTTATAAGTTAATAAGATGTGGGATATTGTTTTATTACATATGTAAGTATCTGTTAAATATATGATGACAATAACAATAATATATAATAACATATAAAATAATTTAAATATATATAATATAGTTAGAAGGGAAACATAAGTTGGACCAGGCGTTCCTATTCTTATATAGAAAAATAGAACAGACCTCTACGTTTTCTTCAAAAAAATACATAAATTGGCTGCTGATGTTTCAGGAAAAATAAAACCTCGGACGGGAGGTCCATAGGCCGGTCGATACATGACGTCCCTCAAGAAAATACAAACAGGCCTATGGACCTCCCATCCAAGGTCGTGGGCTGCGCCTGTTAAAAAAGAAAGCCTAGACGGGGCAGCCCAAAACCCAGCCGATACTTGCTGCCCCAGTGATAATAAATGATACCTGCCAGCTCCCCGGCTTCGTTGTGAATTTATCTCCTATAGTAACTATGTTGAAGCACCTAAAAAAATGAAACTATGTTGACAAACCCGTGGCCCCCAACGTCAGTATAGCATTAGGAGGAAGTATTTTTTCGATGAGGCACTTGCTTGCGTACGGCCATAGACCTGGTGGGTCCCGACTGTCCGCCTCTCCACGTACAGTCCTCTCCAGATTCCTCTCGTTGGTTCAGCATGTTCAGAACGGCAGACAAAGGCGTCGCAGCGAGCGCACAAAGGCGCAGGAGGAGATCCGACCACCTGAGAAAGTGCCTTATTAGTAATGAAACAACTGAACTAGCTTAGTGGCCGAGTGACACTACCCGACAGATGTTCCGCCCGGGTTCGATTCCACCTGTGCAGAGAAAATATCTCCAAATTTTTTGCCTCTAACTTTATTGACATGTGGGTCCCAATTGTCATCTACGCACACCACGTCCAACACTTGCCAAAACTTCGTCCCTCGTTTTCTCTCTTTTTCGCACACTCGACATTGTGTGGGCATTTTGAAAATAGCATATCTTTTTGACTGTGCATCATATGAAGATGTGCTATGCATGAATGTTGATCAGCATGATGTTAACTGGCTGGTAGTTCCAGTTTCGACCATGAATAAAACTTCCAGCATGATGTTAACACTGTTTGAAAAGGTCATGCTAATGTAAATGCTCTGCCTCTGAAAGTTGCAGTTCCTTATCTCAAACTGAACTTGGAGTTTCTTATCTGAAACTGAAACTTGCAGTTTCTTCTCTGAGAATCACATTGTCTGCACTTTTATACTTCGACGAAACTACATTTTTTTGAGTGCTAAAAATAGATCTTTAGAATTCATAAAATACTTCATATGCTCAATACTGCAAATCTGAAATTCAAAAGACATTCATATCTAAAAGTACTCTCAAAATACACTACACAAAACACAATTCACAACCTGCAAATACTAACAACCCTAAGCTCCTCCTGACAATTCACAACCTTCTCGACTATTGGTCTGGGGGAGCAATCCCTCCTATTCCTCGGCGGCAGACAGCCGCCCCGTGAGACGATGTGAACGGCGAGGGAGAGGATGGCGGGGAAGCGTCGTCGGGCCAACTATTTTTCTCCTCTTGCAGTTGGGTTCGGTCGGCGAAGACTCCACCGGCTCGCTCTGGCACGACACCCTCACAAACGGCACCCTGTAGATGCTCGGTCCTTCAATCTCTGTTGGATGCTCCATCTGGGATCGATACTCCCACCACCGCTCCCTCACGATCGGATTCAGTGAATCTGTTTGCTCCATGGCCTAGAGGAGCACCTCTTTGTACTCCCGCACGACTCCCTCCGGGAGTATCGCCGCCTTTTCGCTCTGTTGCAGATATTTGGCCATGGATGTCGCCGTCGCCGCTAGTTGGTCCTTGCTGTCAAACCAAGACTATATCTCCAACATCCTAGCTAGCTTCACAGGGTCGCCGTCTGCGATCCTCACGTATCAGTTGTACTCCTCCATCGATCTACTTCTCCACAGCACCTTCACTCGCCGGCGGTGGTTTTTGAATGGAAGAGGAGAGGAGCAGCGCTGGTTTTGGTTTAGAACGGGAGAGGAGCGACGCTGGTTTTGGATTGGAACAGGAGAGGAGGGGCGGTGGTTTTGAAATGGAAGAGGAGAGGAGCGGCGCTGGATTTAGATTGGAACAGGAGAGGAGCGGCGGTGGTTTAAGAGGAGAATAGCGGAAGAGGGGCGCTGGTCTTGGAAGTATTTTTTTTGTTTTGCGTATTTTGGGTCAAAGTTTGACCACATATTGTATTTGACAAGCAAAATGTGAATGCATGTCACCAAAAATTGTATCGTTTGGTTCGTATCTGAATGTACTTTCAAATTATATCATTTTTGCAACGTATAACACCGAATCAGGCAGATCGCCGGCGGCGACCAGGCAAAGTTAGCCCGGTTGAAGGAGATCCTTACTTGGTTTGACAATCAGTGGGAGATTTCGAGGACGGTAGGGTTTAAGGTAAGCTTCGCACTAACCTAATCTTCCACCTGCTCATGCTTACAATCAGTGTGACGGCTAATGAAAATCATGGTTACAATCAGTCTCCGACTACTACGCCAATCACCCTTAAATAGCTCTGGACCTTTGGGTCAAAGTTGTGACACTATGTACAAATAAAGAAAAATAGATTGGTGCTTCTTTCAGAAAAGAGTACTCCCTAGAAAACTGCCAATATAAGCTACTAGTATTTGGTTAGTGGATTTGCTGCCGAGAAAGATGCGTCCACAGAGAGCGCCACACATCCCACTGGTGGTGGTGGATGCCAATGCATGCATGGAGCATGGTTGGTGTCAGTAATTTTTACTTGGCACACCTCGCACTCTGCATATATGCCGGTTCCATCCGTACATTTGTGCAGTTCCACCAAAATGCAGCTGAATAAACCTGTTTGCACAGATAATGAAAAAGGGTGATTACATTATAGTGGCACTAGTTGATGAAACACGCAAAATAAATAGAAGAAAATATTGCGATAGTATCATAGTATGCCATGCTGCGAGGGCGAGATGGGCCCTGCGACGCCTCATACGGTACGCCACGCCTCATACTGGAAATCGTCCCTAAGTCTCCCCGATACACCTTCTGCAAGTGATGAACATCAGTGTACAGCGGTAGTACAAGGAGGTGCCTTGAGACATTCAAATCTCTATTTTTGTGCAGATCAACTAAAATTAAGCACCCCAGTTTGCAGAAACGCTTAAACATTAACAATGGGACTAGTTGATGAAACATACATTAACAAAGGGAAGCATTTTCTTTATCTACATTGGAAATGAAATGATAGAGACGACACTCGCTCTATTTTAACTGTATTATTACTTCATTTTATCAATGACACTAGGGTCGAGTAGGTGGCAAACGAGGTGTACCGTGCGTCGCAAGGATGAAGGCCGGGGGTGCTTAGACTGGGATGCTGAAGGTGGCTCTTTCGGTCCCTATCTTCCCCCTGATGTTTCTGTGTTAGCATTTGGGTTGTAATCCAAACTTGGTCGAGCTGGTGCTGCGTCCCCCTACCTGCCTAGCTTATGTGGTGAACTTGTCTCCTGCTAGTACTCAGTCCGTTCTAGTAGTAGTTGCATAGCTGCCCGTTTACACTGAGATGTTGTCGGATAATGGTTCTCTATGGTTGGGTTTCTTTAATGAAATCGGAGGGAACCCCCTCTTTCGATATATAAAAAAACAGTGGCACTAGCGGTGCCAAAACATTGCCTCAAATTAATAGTGCCACTAGATTAAGGTGCAAAATAATAACATTACTGCTTTATCATGGCAGTGCCAAAACAGTAGCACAAGAGCAGGATCAACATGCAGTATCTTTGGCAAACGGTCAGACCAAAAAGGAACATACCTCATGATGGGAACCATATCTGCAGTCAACGCCATCGTAGAAGGGATGACACCAGTCACCAACATGGATGATTCAATTCATGGGACCTTTTGGTGCAGTTCACCTAAAATGAAGCAATGTCCCATGAGCTAGCAGCTTCTTCTTCTTCTTTTTTTAAGAAAAGGGCTCAAGCCCCGGTTCCATTTCCATCAGAAAACGAAACCCACAGAGGTTGGTCGTGAAGCTCCTGGAGAGTACGCGGACCAGGACAGTTGCATCTCTAACGAAAAGAAGCAACTTATCTTAATGGGAAATTTAGCAGGACATGAAAAAAAGTGCTATTGATTCATATTACTGGAGGCATTACATTGAAAACAACATTGGTTTAACGTGTCCTTACTTTTAATAGTGCAACTGCTACATTTTACCAGTGGCATTACATAAGAGCGGCCCGGGGCAACAAACATCAGAAGAGGATATCTGGGTTGGTCCCATTTTTGTTCGGTATATAGCCACCTTATACTATGTGAGGCTAGCAAATCTAGTGCTGGACTTACTCTGTTGACTTGTCCCCCAGTCCCCACTTTCTTTCCCTTTATTTCCCTATTGGACCTAGAGACCAGTTGGATAGCCAGTCTCTGCTACTTTTCGCCCCCATTATTTCCTCTTTCGACCAAGTCCTAGATTCAGGTAACAAATCTTCCCCGACCCCCACCCCCTTTCTTCCTTGTTTGAACCAAGTACTACTAGATTCGAGTGCATGAACTAGTTTTACCTCTTAACAGTAAAAAATTAGGTGGTTTTCGAACAGCCGATCGATCCTATCTACACGACGGGCCCTGAGAAATAGTAAAAGATACAAATGCAGCGACGTCAGGAGCTCGTGAAGTAGAGCAAGGCCGGTTTCGAAGGAAGTTATACCTGTGGGTCGCCGAGTTTGTACGGCAGCGAGGAAGAAGGGCTGGGAGGCCCTCCCTCGCCAGCGATGCTTGCGAGAGAACGGCAAGGCACACTGATAGGGACGCGCCGGCAGTGGGTAAGAGCCGTCGCCGAGGAGGACCACGTGAACGTTGCACCTTCTCACCTTCCCCGGCGGAGAGGATCCGGCTGGATCTGTGACCGGCGGTGAGTAGAGAGAGAGTGTGTGGCCACCGCTGTCGTGTTTAGATCTGGAGAGGACGAGACAGTGTGAATAGAGCAACACTAGGAAGCAAGCGCGGAGGCTCCTGCCTATATAGTGCAGTACTAGTTTTCTTTTTTCTACCGGCCGGAGCCGGTTTGACCTCAGCAATGACTGTCGAGAAGTCTTCATGCACATGCCCCGGAGGCGCAGTTGTCGTCATTTTGATCTGAAGCACCGGATTATAACATATAACACGAAAAAATGCCACATGGCAAGAAATCATAACCTCACTGCCCAAAGGAGACAAACTAGACGAGGATCAAAGCTCAAATTAAAGATAAACTCGTAGAAAAGGGGTCTGTCGATAGATGTCCTAATTAACATAGCCGGCTTGACCTAGATGGCAGCCGAGTAGTCTTCATGCATGTGCCCCCAATGAGTAGCCCAACTCAGTTGTCGCTGTTTAACCCTCGCAGTGATTCGAAGCACATGTCACCTAATTTTGTGAGATGACAAGAAACCTTTTTTTAGATTTCTCACCAAAACTACAGCCCTGTACAACACAACCTGCATGATATGTAGACGATAGCCAATCCAGGCATGTCTGCTGGAGTCTGGTCACATGCATGGACGAACTGATCTTCCGTGTCTTGCAGGGATCGTCCAGGTACCAACGTATGTACTCCTATAACACTTCTCTAGTAGTACTATCGCTCGTCTCTCTCTTCTATTAACTCACCTGACTTGCGGGGCAAGGGAGTGTGCCTATGGTCGGTTCTCAATTGCGGTCCCACATGTGTATGAAAACGCAATATGACGCGCGTTCCATTGGGAGAGCGGCGTGCCAGACCGACCGACTGTCTGGGGTGCGACGCGAACGCGACGGGCGTGCTGTATACTCCGTACATGTGTACCGCCGTTTTCTTGAGGCTTTGCTCCATGGCGCAATCCATGGATACAAAATTAGTATACTGTACTATTTAAAACTCGAGGGCGGGGCTTTTCCCGCGCGGTAGGCGGGGCAGTTCCACCTAGTCGGTTCGACAGAGACGCGAGAAGATGAGGGAGTAGGCTGCTGCAAACGTAGGGCTGTGTGATTTGACAGTGAGTTACTGCTGGACAGGTGGGGCCTGGTGATTTGACTTGCCATTATCATTTTAACTGCGGCGCTACGACCGGCTTGAGTCTCCCAATTCCTGACCACCTCCATACAGGTGCCTCTCCTGATGCTCCACCATGTAGAGGCTGGCTCTTGCTTCAGAGCCCACTCCTCCACTTTTTCCTTGCCTCTTTCCCCCACATATGCAAAAATGCCATGTAAGCGGGCTTATAGCCCACTATTGTACTTGATCCTACAGGTGCTAAGCCTGCCACATAGGCATAAAGTATGATGTGGCAAGTTAATTAAGAAGATAGAGACTAGTTTGGTGACCCCAGGAAGAAACGGTGATAAGCGCGTGTACCTAGATGAAGCAAACTTAGCAACAAAAAACTAAGCACCTATGCATTGGGGACATGAGTTGCTAAGACATTTAATGCCCATAGCACATCATCTAAGCACCATTTCATTGGAAGAGGTCACTCCTTGGCAAATGCAATAAATACTACGAAGAAAGAGATAGAGAGAAGTAAACAAAAAATACTCTTATAGCCAACCTTATAGCTAACCTTGTTGTATGAGTGATTAAGTGATGACTATGTATGACATGCCAACATCAGATAGCCTAACGCACCATGTTAAATCTCCAAGGGCGCGACCGCACAAGCGAGGCGACGGTCGTGGTAGGCGCGACCATGATACGGGCTGCTGGCAGCCCTTGGATCTGAGAATGGAAAGCTTCGTATCACCTGTAATTTTCCCGATGCATGACATGACATCGAAAGCCATTTAATTGGGCGTCGAGTAGACATGACATCTAATTGGGCCCCCATAGTACTGTGCATGAATCCATTTATCCACCAGGCAAGCCACTACCCTGCCATTCGCACGCGCCCCCCACTTGACATTTTTACAATCGATAAACCGCTCCTAGTCGTCCCGTCCTTTCACATTATGGCAGTTCCACTAATCCTAACCCTCCTCCCAAATCCATGGCGTCCCGAATCTCCATGATCGGCGGTGAGTACAAGGTTAGAACCATCACCGGCGATGAGTTTGACGTCATCTACACCGGTTCTTCCGCAATGGTGAAAGAATGCCTTGCTCGCTTCAAACGCATGTTCGAAAACTCAAATGATGAGTGGGTCGCTGGGCTAGATGTTGAGTACACCACAGTCCTGGGAAGCGAGAAGAAACTAAAGGAGGCAGAGAAGAAGAAGCCCACCGTGATCCAGGTTTGCGTGCATGACTTATGCTTGGTCTACCACATATGCCATGCCGACGTTGAGTGCGAGGAATTTAAGAAGTTCCTCAAGGACGACCGAGTCAAATTCGTTACTGTAGACTTTAGGAACGACAAGGAAATCCTGGGTCGGATAGGCCTCGTTGTAGGCAACCCCTTCGACCTCCAGAAGGAAGGGCTGGTGCCCTCCCTTGATCAGCCTTCAATGCTGACCCTGGCAGGAGCCATGGTTCATCCTTCGTACGGTGAACTGAAGAAACCTCCGCACATGTTTCATCGTGCATGGTAGTGGACTGTACTAGATATAGACCACATCCACTACGCTGCAATGGATGGCTACCTTCGTTTCAATATCTACAAGGGTTGGATGAAGAGCTAGAGCCAAGTGTGCGGTTCAAGCAAAGAAGTATCGCCCAAGAGGAAGAGGGACAAGGACGAAGTCGAGGACGTGGACGAGGACTCCGAGTAAGGTGGCAGTGTCGTTGCTCATGGTGGTTCTAATGCAGTGTCTACCGGATTAGTTGCTTAGTTTAATTTCTGGTGTGCTTAGTTTTATTTGAGGGGTGTGTTGTGCTGAGCCCCCAGCAGAACTATGTTATGTACCTTCTCGTTATATTTCGTGCATTTCATCTTTTAGTTGGTATAGTACTACCACTCGTTTCTTGACATTATATACGTACAATATATATATATATATATATATATATATATATATATATATATGGCCAACATCATATAGCCAGCAGTTTAGTTGTCAAAGAATTTCAGGGTGCTTAGTTTTGTCAAAGAATTCCAGGGTGCTTAGTTTTATTTGAGGGGTGTGTTGTGCTGGACACCATTAACTTATTATTGTGAGAATCGGCTTATTTTTGTCATGTAACATGGTCAACGGGTTTGACGTGAAAATAATAATGTCTAATGGCATTTCTGAGCAAACATCTAACTTAACGATGGCATTTTTTAGATATCTAATTGCATTTTTGAGCAGGCATCTCACGGATTGATGGCATTTTTTGAGTAGTTGTAACTTCTAATGGCAAAACTGAGTAGTGATACACAACTAGTGACATAAATAATAAGAAGCCAAGAATTAAATAGGTATGCTAATTTCTTTATTTCTTTATTTCTTTATACCTTTGTGTGCGAAACAATATACGCTGCCTCCCCCCAGATATTCTTTACAGAGGCAACATAGAACTATATGAGTGCCCTGTTAAATTTGGGAATTATTCCGGGTTCATTTGGCCTTTTTTATACATTAATTGAGTTTCTGGTCATTTAATGTGCATAATTCAAATTTGAACTACAAGCACATGCCCTCGTGCACCAAAGTTGACTGAAAAATCACATGTGTGTCCTCGGGTGAATTTCTATGTCCCATGCAAGAAATGGGAATGAAATTCACACATTTGGTCATCGTGGTTCGGCCGAGAACATTGAGAAGCTTGGGTTTAAAATTCTTGTAAATCCAAAACATGCCTGAAAATCATGAAACTTGGCATGGTTTCATGTCATGGTACTACCATGGTGTGGTAAAAAAAATTGCAGTATAGGAACAAGTTTTGGTATAAGTTTCTTGCAAACCGGAGCTTCTCTCAAGAAGGCTCGTGGTTCTGAGAGGAAACGTGTCACCTTTGTGTGCATAATTCAAATTTTAAATACAAGCACATGCTCCAGTGCACCAAAGCTGGTTGAAAAATCACATGTGTGTCCTCGGGTAAATTTCTAGGTCCCATGCCAGAAATGGGAATGAAATTCAAACATCTGGGCGTCATGGCTCGGCTGGAAACATTGAGAAACTTGGTTTTTAATTCCTGTAAATCCGAAACACGCATGAAAATCATGAAACTTGGCTTGGTGTCATGACAAGGCACCAACATGCTGTGGTAATTTTGCTGTCCGATTTGCGAAGGCGCACACATTAACAATCAACAAAGTCATTTTGGAACCAGTGCTGTCACGTTACAATCGGAAACACAAGTATTATTGAAACCGTGGGCGTTCTATTTACCATTTACGTGCCGCCACGCGTCCCCTTTTTTTATTAGCTAGGAGGCGCCGTACAGGGTAGCCATTTGAGTACGAGAGCGTGCGATCAGACCACTGCGCGTGCTTATCGGGAGGAGAGCCCTTTGACCTCCATCTGCCGTCCACCTCTCTCCCAAGGTCTCCATTAATGGCGCCCGAGCCTCTGTTTAATGGTGTGGCAATGTCTCACTCGACTAAGATTTAAGAGAGAAAAAAGAAAATCTGAAAAGAAAATTTTGCACGGATCTTGATGTAAGATCCGACGGACCTATATAGCATCTACTGCGACTTATAGCAAGACTGATGAATATATATAAGGACGACGAGAGTGGATAATAATTGTCTTACATAATTAGGAAGATAGTTAAAAAAGCCAGATGCGACTACGCCCAAAAACACAAGGGCAAAAGAAGAAGGAAGACGCATACAACGATCTGGCTCACTGATCTCTACTTTCTATATGTGCTGCAGGTCGCGGAGACTAGTTCTCGCGGCGGGCGATGATCTCTTTCACCAGTTTCAAGTCCTTAATACGCTGCTTGGCAGCATCCATGGATTCCTCCACCAGCCTGTTGCGCTCGATGCGGAGCATGGCATTCTCGCCCATAAGTTTCTTGATGATGACGCCCGTCCTCTGCAACAAGGCAGCGGTCTCCTCCTCCTGCTTCGCCCTTCCGGCGATCTTCGCCCTCAGCAGGTCGCACTCGCCCCGGAGCTCCGCATTGCCCCCTAGTTGCCGGATGACGCCGGTAGCCTCATCCTGCATCCTCGCCCAGCCGGAGATCTGATCCATCTGGGTATGGACTATCACATGCATGCGCCTATAAGAGTCCTCGCCTGCCCACGAGAAATTTTCCCAGGCCGCTGCGGTGCGGCGGGACCTCCCTGCTGCTTCGGCGGTGCGGCGGGACATCTCTGCTGCTTTCGCGGCGTGGCCGGACCAGTCTGCTACATCGACGGCGCGGCGGGACCTCTGTGCTGCTATTGCTGCGCGGCTGGACCTGCCGGCTGCTTTCGCGGCGAGGCGGGACATCTCTCGTGCTTCCTCTTCCATGCTCACCTCTCCCTGGTGGAAATCTCTCGACCCAGAACTCACGCTGGCTATGGCTTGATTGACTTGATTATTTTTTGTGGATGAGGAGTTGAGGAGGATTGTGCAGTCATCTTAGCATAGTAGTATTTATAACCGAGTACTACTAATGTGCTCCTAAGTGGGAAACCATTTAGGTTGTGATCGGTGTGAACAGGTTTGCAATTAAATATAGCGTGGTAGTAGTAGTAATCTGGAATGTGACGAGAGGCGCTCAAAATTTATCGACGGTTCTAGTTTCGAAGTGCGGCACTATTCCCGGATGGCGTAACGTCAGCACGTTTTCTCGGCCGTGGTGTAGCATATGCCATGGTACTAGTTCTTTTTCTACTGCTGTGTACGTGAAAAACTGGCACCGTCGGATACATATCTTACGCTTGGCGTTCGACAAGAATTGCCTCGTGGCGAGCTATAGACTAGTCTTTTTTTCAGACGCATTACACCTATCTCTCGGGACTAGATATATAGATTGATCAATTTATGTGGAAAACTATGAAAGACCTAGCTATACACACACACACATAGAGGAACATCGATCGTTGCGCATGCACGTGAGAGATAAAGAATGCCTGATATGATGGAGAGGGGGATGTGTGTGTGTGTGTGTGTCTTCATGGGAGACCGACCTGAAGAAAAAGTTTGCATGTGTGCGATGGATAATGCCGATTGGTAGTTTGTGTGCATGCATGCACGAGAGAAAGTTAGTGGTACAATTATAAAGGGAAGACCAGTGTGTGGGTGTAAAAGACTAGGTGAGGTCATAATCAATGTAAAGTTGAATTCAAATATTTGAATAAGAGATCATGATGTTTGAAACCCATGCATGCATGAATATAACGGAGATCTGCGCGGTGTGGTTTGGAAACGAGCATGTTGTAATGTATACACATTGAACAAGGTCAGACTAGTTTGAATTTGAGATACCGATGGCAGACATCGTTTGGCCACATTGGATCCGTGCATGGACACACTATTCTAATTGGAGATGATTGGTGGCTTTCGCATCACATATCTATATCTATACCCCTATATATATGTATATATTATATTTTATGTTTTTATATAGTGTGCGGATAACTTTAACTTTGAAAGATGGTCTTTGGATGAGGCCAATCCGATGGTGCAGAGCTGGCAAATTTGAGCATACTGGCCATTGGATATCATCTAGATTCCACAAGATTTTGCCACATGTACAATCTAGAAGACTCTATGGTTGAACTTAAGCATAACGCACAAACCTCCAAACACAAGCACTTCTTCTTTGTTCTAGAATCTTCCGTATCAGAATTGCCCAAATGTTTTTCTACATGATTTGTTTTTACTTTATGCCTTACAACGCACAATTCCATGAATCTTAAAATAGATTAGCTTTCTTATAAAAACTAGATGATTTTGAATGAAATGAACTATAAGAATTAAACGAACATCTACATCATGCATATATGACTCAAAGCTTACATGCTATAATGTGGTATTTATTCATAATTTGGTTGCCAAATCTCATGCGTGCAATGCACGTGTACCTTACTAGTCTAAATGGTGTCTGTGTGTGCTGTGCGTGTTAAACACATTGTACGTAGTATATCATACTAGTCTAAATTGTCTTTTTTTGGTACACATTAAGCTTGTTCTCCCGAAATTTCAAGCCTCGCCTTGTTATGCCAAAATTTCAAGCTAGCGTCTCTATCTATCGTGCTGCGAAACTCCAGCCTCTTCAACCCGCGCCTTGTTACCCCGAAATATTTAAGATAAATCTTTGTCTCGTTGTGCTCCGACAACTCCCTCCATCTAACCCGCGCCTTGCTATTCCAAAATTACAATGCGCGCGAAAACTCCCACCTCTAGTGAAATCGCGACACGCGAAATGACCGTGATACCCTTGAACCGAAAGAACCGCCTCAAATCGGTGGGGTACTTTCGTAACTTACTCCACATTTTCGACAAGCGCGTCCCTAAGCCATGGTTCCCCACTCCCATCCCATCCGCCCACCCATTCGTACACTGAGGCCGGGAAAACCCGCGAAGCCCCACACCCTCCTCCGTCCGCCACCCAGCCGGAGCCTCTTCCCTAACGATGTCATCCACAGCAACACCTCGACGTCGCTCATCCACCGTACCGGATGAGGATCCGTCGTCGATCTAGTCCTCCTACCGGTTCAGCCACCCCGTCCTCCACCTCCAAGGAGCTGCCCCGACGTTCCCCTCATCTTTCGCGCCACCTCCATTCCCACACCACCGTCTTCACCTGCACCACCGGAAGAGCATCATCATCACCGTTTCCTCGGATGAAGCTGCGGCCTAATCGGCGCCACCAAAGAGGTTGTACACTAATCGCCGCATTTTCTTCTTGATTCGATCTCACGGTGCTGCCGGCGCTCGGTCTCGAGCCGACGCGGCGCGGCTCCATCCACGGCGGCGTCGCCGGCCACTTCCTCCACGGCGTCGCTCCCTCGGCGGCGACGTCCACATCAGTAGGAGCTGGTGCTGCTTTAGCTCTCACTCGCATTGTTGCTCTGCTCTTGCTCTCGGTCCCCTGCCTGGTCTGCTCTTGCTATTGCTCTTGCTCGCGCTGCTGCTCTCGCTCTTGCTCTTGCTTGCGATGCTGCTCCAATTTAGCTACACTTCAGTTGACTGAATCGACTTTTGGGTCAGTCGATTTTCAGGGGTTGGGGGGCTCGCCGGAGTTGAGGAAGAATCAGCCGCACGGGGAGGGGGGCTCGCCGGAGAGGTACCCCACTATCTATCTTAGGGTTCAAGGTGGGGGCGGTGGTCGCTGGCGGTGGTGGGGCGGTGGCGTGGGGATCGCCTGAGAAAAAGCTCGGCACGGGGAGGCCTAGAGGGATGGCTGGGGCGGCGGCGGACCGGCGGTGGGGAGTGTTTTCGGGGCGGGCGGCGGGGGGCGGCTGTTTGGTCGGTGGTGGCTGGCGGCTCAGGGGGGTGGAGGTTGAATATGAACTGCAGGCCCTTGATTTCGTATCCAACGGCTGCAAATTGACTGACCAGAGATGAAAAAGTCAGTCGACTGATGTGTAGCCTCACCTCTAGTGCGTTCAGTTTCGACAGTAAAATTCAGTTTCGACAACAAAATTCAGTTTCGACAGTTAAGTTCAGTTTCAACAGTTAAATTCAGTTTTGACAGTTAAGATCAGAGATGAGCGGCTGATGTATACATCTAGCACTTTGTGGTTATGTATTTTACGCCATCTATTGGAGATGCTATTAGAATTCCACTCAGTTTAACGTTGTCTCTCTTGTCCTGCTTCAGCCTCGGCGTCGTACAACTCACCGGAGTTGCTCCAACGACGAAACCCTCCATCATAGCAGAGCAGTACCTTGGGCTCCATCTCCATACGCTTAAGATATTCTTCCCCTCCTCCGACAGGCAAGTCAGCCAGAGCATCCTCACCGGCCAACCCAATCACGCCGAGATCGACATGGCTTCGCCAAAGAGGTTGTACACTTCTTGTGGTTTGACTTAATCTCACCATGCATCTTTGCATCCTGTGATCTTCCAATTCTTGTGAACCAAACACCCAGATTGGCGGAAATCCTGTGTTTTTAAATTCTCTGTTTTGCACGTGCATTCCTATCCTATTCCTGTCTATTTCCTATCCCTGCATTGTTAGAATCCTCAAATTCAAACAAGCCCTTACACAATTACTTCTGTTATAGATATGTGTCAAAGAAAACCTTGTGTGGTTTGTCCTGCTCCTGCGGTGCTGTGTTCCACCCCAGCTCAGCTGCTCCAACGACGGAAGGGTTCACCACAGCAGGGATCCGCTCTCCAGACTGTGTTTCGCCGCCTCAGATCTTCTTCCCCGCTGCCGGCAGCCACGACAACTGCATTACAATCATCAACTGAGCAGATGACCTTGAGGACTACACGGGTCCGCCAGAGAGGTCGCACTCTTCCGTGTCTGCTTAAGTTATGCATCGCTTAATATGATGACATGCTACTTTATCGTCGTGTTCACCTATTAGACTCCGACTCAGGTCCAAACTTATGCTGAAACTTGAGTTTTTAAATGGTTGTGGGGTATATATTGGGGCAGCAATCAGTACTATCTGTCTACTATCTGGTTAATCTCGGGTGTCTACTATGAGTTTCATGTTGGGTACAAACTAACATTAAAGGAGCCATTATCTGTATTTTTTAACTAAAGCTATTATCTATTTGCTATCATTTGTTTTGGGTCTATCCACAGTTTGCTACCATCACTCTGGATTTGTGCATGCACTCCTTACATAATCTCACTATGTTTTATTCCTATGCATGTCAGTTATTGTACACAATGGAACTGAACATGTAGAGCAAAAGAGATGAGCCTTGCGTGGCAGTAAAATTTCATGCAGATGTCGCTCCATGGTGGGCGCAAAGGCAGCCCCCCTCCACCCATTTCGGATCGTAATCAAGAGGAAGATAACTGTTCCGAGGGGGATTCAGAAGCAGAAGACCACTCCTATTTACCCCATGAGGTCTTCGCTCTAAGTTGGCATGCTGATGTTGGTAATATCTTGCATATGGTGCCTTGCATTGCTTACTGTATACATTGAAGATGTCATCCGCTTAGTTTAGACATGCTTTGTGGCAATGCCATCTGTTTAGTTTCTTTATCGTATATGTGAATCATGCAATGCCATCTTGTTTAGCCAGGCATCATATATGTGAATTTTGCAGTGCCACCCTGGTTAGCCAGTCATCTTATATGTGAATTATATCATGACATCATTTTTTTTATTACGTGTTAAATTTCTCAACAATTTTAGTACATTCAATTACTCTCCTGTGCATCAGCCACTCGACACGGTCATGGAAAAATCTGGAGTGGAAACAAGGTCTTCAGAGCAAACAATGCTATCTGACGAAGCGCATGTCTTGCTGGTTACAGATAGCTCCTCAGAGGAGGATTCAGAGACAGATGACCAGTCCTATTCCCCCCCGAGGTGCATGCTCTAACTTGGCAGGGTTATGTTGCTCATATCGTGCGTATGGTATCTTGCATTGCTATGTTATTTGCTTATTTTAGACATGCTTTGTGTGAATGCCACCTGTTTAGTGTCTAATTACCATATATGTGAATTATGCAATGCCATCTTGTTGCAAGACATTATATATGTGAATTATGCAACGTTGTCTTGTTGCAAGGCATTATATATGTGAATTATGCAATGCCATATTGTTTAGCCAAGCGTCATATATGTGAATTATATCATGCCGTCCTGTTTTTGTATTTCTCTTTGCTTTTGTTGACAATGTTTGTATATTCAACTGCTCTTCCTGTGCACCAGCCATTTGAATTGGTGATGGAGAAATCTGGAGTGAAAACAAGGTCTTCAGAGCAGACAATGCTACCTGGTGAAGCAGATATCTTGCTGGTTATAGATAGCTCTTCAGAGGAGGATTCAGAGGCAGATGACCAGTCCTATTATCCCCCTGAGGTGTATGCTCAAACTTGGCAGGGTTATATTACTCATAGCATGCATATGTTGTATTGCGATGCTTAGTTTTTACATCATATACACGATATTGAATGCCATCTCCTTAGTTCACACATCATATGTGGGATTGCCCTCTGCTCACTTCCTTAGTATATAAATCATATATTTCAATTATATCATGCCATGATGTTTACATAGACAGCATGTATCTGAATTATGGCATGCCAACCCATTTTCTAAAGACATAGTATAGTTATATCATCTCATCCTGTTCACATAGTCATCATATTTTGAATTATGTCATTCTATCCGTGAATTATATCATGCCATCATGTTTCCATCGACGGCATGTTTGTGATTTATGGCATGCCAACCACTTTAATAGACACATCGTATAGTTACATCATGTCATCCTGTTTACATAGTCAACATATTTTGAAGTATGTCATTCTATCCTGTTTAGTTAGCCATCATACATGTGATATTGTGTCATGCTATCCTGTTTAATTAGCCATCATATATGTGAAATTATGTCCTGCTATTCTGTTTGGTTAGACAACATAAATGTGAATTATTTCAAGCCCTGTTTTCTTCCCTACTATCCATTAAACCTGTATATCTTACAATGTCTGTACATACAATTACTTTTCTTGTTTATCAGCCATTTCAATTGGAGGGGGTGATGGCAGTATCTGTGGGAGTAAAAACACGGTCTTCAAAAAAGATCGTGCTACCTGTCGATGGAGATAGAACCACGGTGGTACTTGCCCAAGAACTAGCCCCACCACACATAACCCAGACTCACGTAGATTGTACCCCTACCCGATTGGACAGAGAACCAGCTACACCCCTTCTAACCCCAACCCCAGCATATAGTAACCCAGTTCCCATTGACACAGCACCGTCTCCACCACAGAGCACCCAAACACGAGCAGTTAGTAAGGCAACTGCGGTGCCCAAAGCAAGAGGACCACCACTCAGAACCCCAAGTCAATGCTTAAAGCAGAAGAAGAATTGTTCTCTGGTCAGGTTCCGTAGCTATGGTTCATAATGCTTTGCTCTTGCATCACTGTATTTACTCATTCCAACTAATTTCAAATTTGAAGGATGCAATTGAAACTCCAATGGCGCAACAGGTATGTTTTAAACCTGTTTCTTTAACGTGTTTGCTATTGTAACTTGCTCTATGTTGATTTCAGTTTCAATTGAATAAACAGTTATATTCTCATGCCATGCACCTTACAAGTGTTGTTATTGCTGTGTAGTTTCCCACACTTATATTCTGTGTAAGCTGTTTTGTCTGAAATAGATATGATTCGAACTGTATCTATCTTGATTTGGCAACATAAACTAGAATGATATAGACCATACAGTGACCATACTACATAGATATATGTTTGTTTCATGATGTTATCCTGTCCACCTTACTACTGAACTGGTTTACCAAAATGAGTTTCATATACTACATTGTAAACCTGTGATGTGTTTGTTTGTTTCTCTTTTAGAATGCGGATAAAATATTGGAGAAGAGTACCCCGTTATGCAATGGTACAAGAAGTAATGCAGATAAGGTTCAAGATAGTGAGACATACCTGTTGGTCTCCAAGAAAGCTGATAAATACTATATTGAAGACACTGAGACAACCCCAAAGTCATGTCTTGATGTAGTGTTCGAGTTACTGGCTACTACTGCTGGCACCAGCACTTCGAACTCGCTGCCTGAATCAGTTCGGCTTCTTAAGTCTCAACTTCAAGTTGAAAGACATCGATCAGATGCTATGTGACAGGAAGCCAAAGGACTGAGGAAGTCCCTGCAGAATTCAGATGCATACTTTCTGGTGCAAAAACAAGTGCTGGAGGATTTAAGCGCCAAACAAGAGAAAGTTAATAAGCTTGCTAAGCATCTTGCCAGCATTATGGGTACCCAGGATATTGTTTCTTGAGCTCTTCTGAAGTGGTTTCAGTTCTGGACTTGTTTTGCTGCAGCGTTTATATGCTGCTTTGTTCCCTATATTTGCACTGGTGGCGAACTTTGATGCCCAGTGGATGTAATATGTGTAATAGCCGTGATTGCCTAGCGTAAGTTGCTTGCCTATTTATTTCCTTATTGTCTTGTTTATTTGCTTTCTTGTAGTCAGTGCAGTTCTTTTTCCGCGGTTTCCTAGTGGCCGCAATAACCTATTTTTTAAAACTAGGCCACATTAACCATGGGCTACATATTTACTGTAGTTAACATGGGCCTCCTACGGGCCGTAGAAACAATGGGCATTCTAAGGGTCGTAGAAACAATGGGCCTTCTACGGGGTGTAGAAACAATGGGCCTTATACGGGCCGTAGACACAATGGGCCTTCTATGGGCCTTATCATCAATGGGCCTTCTACTGGACGTATGATCGGTTGGCCAAACATGGGCCAATAACAGACCACATTATGGTCGTAAATAGGCTAGAGTTGAAATCGTCCGTTCATGGGCCGACCATAACGGGCCGTCGTTAATCGGCCGTATTTGATGATGCTATGAAAACGACCCAATGTATTAACGGGCCACAAACGGGCCGACTGTAACCACGGGCTGAATTTGGCCCACAAGCAAAAAATGACAGTAACGGGCCGAAAGTAAACGAATGCTGGGAATGAGCCCAAGAATAAATGGGCCCTGAGAAGGCCGAAAGATAACATGGGCTGGAAATGGCCCAACGGAATAATGGGCCGTTAATGGGTATAAAGTGATACATTGTTCATTATGGGCCAGTTTTACCACGGGCCGTTAATGGGCCGAGGGTTACTAAGGGCCTCATATGGGCCGAAAGACATCATGGGCCATACATGGGCCGGAAGTTAAAACGGGCTAGAATTATATTGGACGGCCCAGATGACGCTACTGGGCCTAATTCGGATAGGCCGTAAACGGGCCCGGGGTTAGCGGGCTGTAAATGGGCTATATGAGAACAGGCCGTTAACAGGCTTGCCATTGGCCGGCCCGCCACCTTTTGACCAAGTCAAACGGGCCGGCCTTTTCACAGGAATGGGCCTCTGTTGGGCCGTGCCACGTGTCGACGTATCATAGGCGCTTTAGGTCCAATGAGTGGATGACATCTGTCCCAACGGCGAGCCGACACGTGTTCCCTCCAGCCAATGATGATTTTACATGTGGAAAATCCCCATTGGTCGGGGCTGTTAACGGGTTATCGGATCCAAAACTGGACCCGATAGCTTAACGGCGTTCCGTTACGGTGGATGCCACGTGTCGGTCACCCTTGACGAAAGCACTTCTGTGACGCGCGATTTATCGTCATGGAAGTGGGCACTTCCATGATGATAATTTTGGTAATTTCATGGAACACTTCTACGACTGCACATGTATGACTATCTTGATTCTGTCATAAAATTGTCATGGATGTACAGGCATGACAGAAAACGTGACCTACTGTGACAAACACGTATCATCACGGAATTGTATTTTTTTTGTAGTGACAATAGTGAGAGTATGGGTGAAGTGTGTGCAGAACTGGTGCACTGTAAAAGTAGCAGATAGCAGGTGGCTGAAAAAAAAATGACAGGAGACATATGATAGCTCTACAACATTGCATGGCAAACAAAATTAGATTCTACTTCGTATGATTTTGTAATATATGAGCACAGAAAATGCAGGTACTCCTCCAGCACACCACCACATGTGATCATATCAAGATAACAGTCGACTGAAAATAAATAGGTCAGTCGATTTTTTTAATGAACCGTCCGATCTATAAGGAACGGGCAGATGGCCTTCGTCTACCTCTCGCCAGTCACTGTTGACGATCTTTCTCGGACCGCCAGTGACCACCGGCCCAGACCCCTGCCTCCGCCGCCCCGCCCTCCCCTCGACCTCACACCACCGCCGTGCTTGGCAGCGCCCCCAGGCCATCCCTTTAATCCCGGCCGACCTCCAGATCGGGCGCCAGTAGCTCTAGGCCCCACACGCCCCTAAGATAAACACCGAGGCGCTGCTTCCCCGGTGTAATAGGCAGACTAGCGCCTGTTACGCCGGGGAATGCTTCCGTTAATTGAGAATCCACTGACCAGGAATTGAAATTCAGGGGGGCGACGGACCTCTAGCTAAGGTGAAATAGTATATGAGGAGAAACCTTGTGCATCGCGAGTTACTAGGAACATCTAGTATCAAGAAGAAGCGGTCAACTAGTGTCTTCTGTGGGATGAATACCGTGCAAGCACAGACGTAAGATTTGTTGGGAATCGTAGCATAATTTAAAAAAAATCCTACGCTCACCAAGATGCATCTATGGAGTGTACTAGCAACGAGGGGAAAGGAGTGCATCTACGTACCCTTGTAGATCGCGAGCGGAAGCGTTCCAATGAACGTGGATGACGGAGTCGTACTCGCCGTGATCCAAATCACCGATGACCGAGTGCCGAACGGACGGCACCTCCGCGTTCAACACACGGACGGTGCAGCGACGTCTCCTCCTTCTTGATCCAGCAAGGGGGAAGGAGAGGTTGATGGAGATCCAGCAGCACGACGGCGTGGTGGTGGATGTAGCGGGATGCCGGCAGGGCTTCGCCGAGCTTCTACGAGAGAGAGGTGTAGCAGGGGAGGAGGGAGGCGCCCAAGGCTGTAATTTTTGCTGCCCTCCCCCCCCTTTATATAGGCCCCCTGGGAGGGGGGGCGCCGGCCAAAGCCCATCTAGATGGGGGGGCGGCGGCCAAGGGGGTGCCTTGCCCCCCAAGGCAAGTGGGGCGCCCCCCCACCCTACGGTTTCCAACCCTAGGCGCAGGGGGGAGGCCCATGGGGGGGCGCCCAGCCCACTAGGGGCTGGTTCCCTTCCCACTTCAGCCCACGGGGCCCTCCGGGATAGGTGGCCCCACCCGGTGGACCCCCGGGACCCTTCCGGTGGTCCCGGTACAATACCGGTAACCCCCGAAACTTTCCCGGTGGCCGAAACTTGACTTCCTATATATAATTCTTTACCTCCGGACCATTCCGGAACTCCTCGTGATGTCCCGGATCTCATCCGGGACTCCGAACAACTTTCGGGTTTCCGCATACACATATCTCTACAACCCTAGCGTCACCGAACCTTAAGTGTGTAGACCCTACGGGTTCCGGAGACATGCAGACATGACCGAGACGCCTCTCCGGTCAATAACCAACAGCGGGATCTGGATACCCATGCTGGCTCCCACATGTTCCATGATGATCTCATCGGATGAACCACGATGTCAAGGATTCAATCAATCCCGTATGCAATTCCCTTTGTCAATCGGTACGTTACTTGCCCGAGATTCGATCGTCGGTATCCCAATACCTTGTTCAATCTCGTTACCGGCAAGTCTCTTTACTCGTACCGCAATGCATGATCCCATGACTAACGCCTTATTCAGATTGAGCTCATTATGATGATGCATTACCGAGTGGGCCCAGAGATACCTCTCCGTCACACGGAGTGACAAATCCCATTCTCGATCCGTGCCAACCCAACAGACACTTTTGGAGATACCCGTAGTGCACCTTTATAGTCACCAAGTTACGTTGTGACGTTTGGCACACCCAAAGCACTCCTACGGTATCCGGGAGTTGCACGATCTCATGGTCTAAGGAAAAGATACATGACATTGGAAAAGCTCTAGCAAACAAAACTACACGATCTTTTTATGCTATGCTTAGGATTGGGTCTTGTCCATCACATCATTCTCCTAATGATGTGATCCCGTTATCAACGACATCCAATGTCCATATTCAGGAAACCATGACTATCTGTTGATCAACGAGCTAGTCAACTAGAGGCTTACTAGGGACACGTTGTGGTCTATGTATTCACACATGTATTACGATTTCCGGATAACACAATTATAGCATGAACAATAGACAATTACCATGAACAAAGAAATATAATAATAACCATTTATTATTGCCTCTAGGGCATATTTCCAACAAGATTTGAACGAATAAGGGAAGAGGAGTACCCTTATTGGTTGCCAGTGTGGTCTCCTCCATATGTCGCGGCTTCTTTTTTCTCCCGGGGGAACCGATGTTTTGGAGAACCGTGGATCCTTGGACAAACCCATGGCCAAATTGTTGACTATGTTGCCATGGCCGTATATTGGCGGAGGGGAAGCATATCTGAGGCGGCGAAGGACGGCATAACAGGAACAGCTCTGGTGCGGTGGAGGGTGGTGAAGTTGGAGCGGCAGCGGTGAGGCGCAGGACAGCGTGGTTGAACTGGCTCGGGTACGGACGGCTCGGCCTCGGCTTCAACTACTAGCCTTGGAGGGCGTTGCGGTTAAGGTTGCGGTGGACGACGACGTCCGGGTATCAGCTCCGGCGTGATGGAGGAGGGCGGCGGTTGATGGGTGGGATTGGGTGGCGGACGGAGGACGCCGGGGTTTCGCGGCTGGTGGAGAGGTAGTTTTTGCGCCCATGGAGTACGAATGGGGAATCAGACTGGTGGGCGGGGGGAGGGGGGAGAACCATGTTTCTGTCTAGGACGCGCTTGTTTTTGGCTTTTTTGAACAGAAGATTGGACGCGCTTGTTTGAAATTTGGGGAAAGTACAAACTTTGCCCCCCTCTTAAATTTCAGACCTACCGCAGGTCAGGGGTAGGATGGTAATCCCAGGTGTCCCAAATAGGCGGCCATTGTGTATGAAAGTTTTTCGGAGGCGGTTGCGTGGCGTCTAGATGAAGCTACAAACCTACACCGATTTAGACCTTTGGACGTCGGGCCGGTAGGTTTCACAGGTCAGAGTTATTAGAAAAGTAATTTCCTAGTACTACCAAACATTGGTCTCACGCGGTTCCGGGCGAGTAGAGGCTCTTTTGGCGCTTCGTTCGAAATTTTGAATCACAAGCATTCATGTTTAGAGTACTGTTGAACTTTGAGAATTGACCTAAATAGACAACGTTAAATTTGACCTTGTATGTTTGAAAACCTCATTAAATTATCCGCTTCTTTTTGAAATTTTGACACTTGAAAAATCCTGTAACTACGATTATTTTGGAATGGAGGAGCTAAATTTGAATCTATTTTGTACACGACTACGTATGCTATTATGTACAAAATCAGAGCAAAGATTGGTGCCCCCATAATTTAGGTATGATTTACAAATGCCATGATATCAAATTCAAATAATTGAATGGACTTCATGTTGAATTCAATCTTTTAAACCACCTTAAGTTGAATTCAAATGTATGCTAGTTCATAGGTAGCTATTTATAATGTTCATTGTGTAACTTTCGTATGTATAATGTGCTTTACACACACAACATGAACTATACTCACATTTATATTTGATTGCTAAAGCGATGCATAGTCTGGAGTTCAAAATACTAACTATGTGGATCAATTGTGTCGAATAATAACATAGACATGCTCAAATTTGATAGAATCTAGATGTCTGATGGATCAATGACCGTTCCTTACGCGGATTGCAAATATCATGATCCCATCCTAATATTTTGATACAATTTATATCTTTAATCAATGTGTACAACAGTCTTTTACGTGTAGTTTGACTCTCCATCGGTGGTCTCTCACACATGCTCACACACTCTCTCGCGAGGTGTCTTTCTCGCACACATGCTCTCGATATAACCCTCCCTCCCTCTCGTAACCATTTACGACTGTTTTCACTAACCTTTATCACAAGCACTCTTCCTCTCGCAGGCATACACACGCACAATCCCCATGGACCCTTTCTATATACATAGACCTGCCTACGTGTCTCCTGTACGCACATTATCTTTAGGCCTGTCTCTCACGCATTGTCTCACACCTCTCTTCCTAATCGACGAGTATGATTCTAGCAGAGCATTTTGTAGGATGCCCCTTAAAGTTAGGTTGGATGAATAGTAATATCAAAGATAAAGGGGTTACCTTAGTCCGAGAACCTAGGGTTACAAATCCTAGCCGGCTTAGTTAGTGGACACAGAGTCCTTCACAATTATGCTATCTTTGTCTTGTACGACTAGTCATCCATGGGTCTCCCTAAATGCGTCAGAGGCCGACCAATGTGGCGCAGGACGGAACCGAAACAAGGGCCTCACCTCGACCCACCGGACCTCACGCGGTGACACACCTTCTGCCCCCACGTCTCGTTATCTTCTCACACCCGCACATACACACACAGACACCACACACAAAAAATATATTCTCTTGGTGCCTCTATACACTCCCCCCTTGCATATACACACTCAAGGGAATCTCTCGCCGTGACGTCATATTCGTCTCTCTCTAGACCACTCTCATTTCTCGTGCTATCTCTCCCACACCACCCCCCCAGCCCCTCTATCCATGCCTCTCTCGAATACGTAATACACACACATACCTCTCTAGGCCCTGCCAAATGCATCAAATACGCATTCACACATGTTACATCACGTACCCCATTGATCTAAAAAGCCCTCTCTTCATGTTTATTTCGCATACAACATTCCTTTTGAATAAAGTGTGGCCAAAAAATTATTTTAGAATTTCTACATATATACAACATTACAAAGTTATATGGAGGAGTATGAACACTAATTTGCATTGCATGGTGCCCACAATGATATTTATTCCGCACTGTGAATTTGTATATTTTTATACTATATATAAAGTAAGTCATAATAAAGAGAAACGAAGAGCATCTCTCTCTCCATCACATACCCCCCTCTATGCCCCTTTCACGTACGCACACAAACTATCTCCAGGTCCTCTAAAAGTAAGCCCCCAGCACATTCACAGATATTTGATCTTTCTCTCGCGATATATACAGTGACGATCATTGTATTTGAAGCGAAAGCACGATACGTACATTGGACTTCAGAATCCACTCATTAAGGTCACCATTTACGTTTTGTGGTTATTATACAGTCACGGGCTCACCGTACAACTCTGTATTTGCTCAAGACACGACTAGTTGACCAGTTAAACGCTCCACATGGCACCTCTAGTGTTGCATCACATTATCTCATTACCATCGGGCCCACAGTGTCGGCTTGTATCTACTCTACATCTACACTCCTATAAAATACACTCTTATAAAAAACAGAGTTGGTGATGATGGTGTGCCTGCCTCCTGCAATATAGGCCTTCCGATTTATATCTGACGGATAGGAAAGAAACTACGGCAATTTTGCAAAAAGGTACCCACACACCTCTCCACATTTGAAAATAAGGCCTTCCCTCGTTCATCCTTTTCTCTCACAAGATAAACTAGTCATACAAATGCATCTTGATGTTACGTGCAACGCACGGGCATCTTGCTAGTAAGAATGAAAACAAACGACAAAAAAATATTGGACGGTGGTTCGAAGTCATGACCACGGGCACAGCGGACAATGTGGCCTTGTATTGGTATGCTGAGCCATCTGTTTTAACACACAGGAGCTGGTGTGGTGATTATACACACACGCACGCATGCACACGAACTCCATGCACGCAACACTCACAGGAACACATGCAGCCACGCACGCACGCAACACTCACACGTACACACGCAGCCACGCACGCACGCAACACTCACACGCACACACGCACGCATGCATGCACACACCAGTACACCACACGACCAACACATACTCTCACACTAAAGTGCTCAACCTACACGTGCATGCGCACACATCAGGCCCTGACAGACACATACAAAACCAGGTGATTCCCGCGGACGGGTTGGAGTCTTGTCGCGCCTGCATAAATTTGTGTTTATCTAACCTTTTCCCTATGCGAACTGACAGGTGGGACCCACAAGGAACGTGGTCAATTTAACTAGTCAACATTGTACCACGCAGACTATTTGGCTGGTCAACAGAGTCCGATGCTGAACCGTGAGCAAGTGACCGTATAATCACCGCAAAAAGTATATAGTGACTGTAATCAGCTTATTCTGAAGTTCGTTGACCGTATTACGCTTTTCTCTCTGTAGGCCCTCCAAAACTACATCTCTACACGTTCTCGCATGTTACGTCTAACAACTATGCAATACAACACTACTACTACACTCTAACACAATAAATCATATCTGTTTTTAGTTTTACTAGATATCATATTGTTACTTAATTATTCAGTTTGCTTACATTAAAATTGCCTTTGAAATGTATGGCCAGTATCATATACCGCGCGGGAAATATCCCATCCTTTCCTGTTAATCGGGTTTGTATCGATGGATCGTGCGAAACAGCAAAACTATAGTACTCCTCCATCGTAAGAATCGAGCACTCGCTTTCATAAATCTTCTAGTCCCTTTCGCCGACATGTGGGACATCAAGCTACCGGGTCCACGTGCCATACGGGAATACAGTGCAGAGCAGCCGGGGTGAAGCACCCAGTCATGGCGCTGGCGTAGTAATGAGAAATGGGCGTCAAATCACAAAGCTGCACCTTTCCCGCAGTTAAGTTGGAGGGACAAAGTAATAATGCTAAAAAAAGAAGTTGGAGGGACGAAGCAACCATCATTTCACTCGTTACTGAATCTGCTTCTCCCTCATCTTCTTCAAGTTAACCACGTGTTGCTTCTGCGGTTGTTCTGGCTCATGTGGGACGCGGATCGGCTTGGTAAAGCGCTGACACGTGGGACCGCATGTTAGCAGACCGCCAGGACAATGTCCTCTAAAAATAAGATACCTCCCCCGCCATCCGTGCGGCAAAATCACCTTCTTTTTACTAATCTTGATTCTGTAATTTTTTATATCAATATAATGGAGATTTGTATAGATAGCACACAGGAGCAAAACCAAGTGGTACGGTTAAGGGCATCCACAATGTGTAGCCAAATGTGAAAATAGCTTTTGGCATCGTGGGAACCATTGTGGACGGTGTTGCCAAAGCCAAAAGGATGGAACCGAAGCTCCCTGATTGATTGATTGAAGGAATAGAAAAATGCAACGTCTCTCCTCTTTCTCCCGTGCTTGGCCGCATGTACAGTATAGAGCACAGCGTCTAGTCCCCTGTCTCTTCTATCACAAATCACAAAGCAGTGAGGCGTCAAATCACAAAGCACGGACGAAGCAACCATTATTTCACTCTTCGCTGACTCCGCTTCTCCATCATCTTCTTCGAGAAACCATCTCACCGCACTAAACTGGACGAACAACGCTATTGTGTACGAGTAGTACTAGTACATTTACGCGTCCTTCGGTCCAACGGACTTCCTGGATGCAAATAAGGCGGTTGTCTTGGCTTGCACGCGGCACCTGCGAACGACTTATCGTGGTCTCCCTCAATGGTGTTCTCTGTCGAACGCACTTCGCCAAACCACAACGTTCGAGATATCGTCAACGTCACCGCAATGGGGCAGGAAGTCAAATATAGTTACTACCTTCATTTTTTTGTACACAAGGCCAGTATATCAAAATTACAATTTGCAAAAGGCGAGTAACACTAATCGAGGCAAAATTGATGGGGTTTGCCTCGTACTAGCAACCAAGGACATTAATATCCCATGCATGCATGCGGAAGTGAGAAGGTTGGTTTGCATGGCGCTGCATTTAATCAAGCGATGAGGAGTGAGATGGTTAGCTCTTTGGGCTTTGGAGAAAAAAATACGCATTAATTGACACATGAAATGAGGATTTGTATCGATTAATCCCGCGAAGGAAAACCCTGCCTTTCTTTTTTAGCACTAGTACTCCTAGTACGTAGTACGTACTTATCCTGTTTGGGTCTAGGCCTTGCATTACCATACTTCGCCACACATTTTTGCCAAGCTTTCCTAAAGTTTTCAAAATGTAAAGGAGGTACACTTCCGCACGGATGTCGCGGTCGCACCGCACCCTCACACGGTCGCTCCTGCACGCCGCGGTCGCACCGCACCCTCACACAGTCGCTCCTGCACGCCGCAAACCCATCCAAGGGAATGCACCCTCACTGACACGTGCTGTCGCATGTCAACAAACCAAACTCAGCCATCCTACAGCTGACACATAATTTTCGTTCATAGAGTACGTTTATCCAACCGCATGTTGGGGAGTATCCGTACGGCCCATGCGGTGGTCTGTTGGGGAAGAAGAAGAGGTGAGGAAGAAGGGTTAGGATATGTAGGATATTCATCCAACCGCCTGAAATGGTAGACTGACCAAAGTCAGGCGACTTGCATAACAATACATGTTTTTACACAACAAAATATCCATAAAAACAACAACATAAAGAAAAACTATCGCTGCTCGCGGAACAAGACGACCTCGTCGTCTTTGTCTGCCGGCGCGAACCAGCCGTAGCTGCCAACGTGTGTCTCTGCACCATGGTTGTCCTTGGCCTCCAGCTACTCATTCATGCGGAGCATGCGGGGGCTCTGCACGAACGAGAGCACCGCCCGGTTCAAGTCGAGGACGTCTGGTTCCGCCTGCAGGAGGGCCTCGATGGCAGCGGCATCCGCGTGCTCCGTGTCGTGTCGAACCTCCACCGCCCGGTTCAAGTCCAGGACGTCCGGTTCCGCCTGCAGGAGGGCCTTGATGAGAGCGGCATCTGCGCGCTCCATGTCGAGTTGAGCCTCTGCCGCCCGGTTCAAGTCCAGGACGACCGGTTCCGCCTGCAGGAGGGCCTCGATGGCAGCGGCATCCGCGCGCTCTGCCTCAAGTTGAGCCTCCGCCGCCCAATTCACATCCACGACATCCGGTTCCACCTGCAGGAGAGCCTCGATGGCATCGGCATGCATGCGCTCCGCGTCGAGTTGAGCCTCTGACTCCTGGTCCTCCTTTAGTATCGCCAGGTTGAACCGCTGGTCCGCCTGCACCATGGGGGACTCGGACGCCGGCACGAAGTCGACGTCCATCGTCTCATACCCATCGGGGGCCTTCTGTGCCGCAACCTCCGCCATGAGCATTGGATCAGCTTCCTCCTCGTAGCTTGGCTCCAGAGAACTCGGGGATTGGCCCGCCGCAAAGCGAGCTTGGGAACAGAGGTCTGTGGCGCCGACCGCCACCGCGATTTCTGTGCGGCGCTCCGGCGTCAGCATCTTGTAGTATGTGATCTTGCGGCGCACCATGGCTTTCCGGCGAACTAGGAACGCTTGATGCGGGCTAGGTGATCTAAAGGAGGGGGAAGGGGCTGGAGATTAGGTGTGGTTTTAGGGAAGTGGTTGGCGTAGGCCGAGCAGCGAGTACGGGATCTTGTCGCGTTCGCGTTGTAGCCCGGCACGCTGGACCCTCCACGTCGCTCACCGAATGGAACACACTTTGTCTTGCATTTTCGCTCGCTTGTGGGACCGCAGTTGAGAGCAAACCGACGTCCCTCCCCCTCCCCCGCACACGTCATTTATACTACCACTCCCTCCGTTTTATGCGGAGTAAATAAAAACAGAGGGAGTACACTACGGATGAGGATCCCCTGACGTGGCCGAACCCATTGAGTAACTGACGTGCGGGGCCTAGCAAGCATGGGGTCCGCCAGTAAGTGACCGAAAGGGAGGGTAAGTCAGGGATACCTACGTCAGAGGATCCACTTCCACTACTACTCCCTCCTTCCATTTACTATACATGGACTAATGCATTTTTCGAGGCTAACTTTGACCAAATGTTATAGTAATAATATATGACATGCAACTTACACAAAGCATACGGTCAAATTCATATGTGAAAGGAGCTTCCAATGATATAATTTTCACATTATACATCTCATGTACTATTAATCTTGTCAATAGTCAAATGCAGTTTTGAAAAACGCATTAGAGCATGGTTAATAATATAGCCAGTCGGTGGCTATAAGGAACTGCGATGTCATCTATAGCCATCATCTATTATATGCACTCATACAGTAGTGTGGGCTATAAGGTTGGCTATTTCCCGCAAAAAAAATTATAAGGTTGGCTATTGTATTAGTACTTTTTTCCATCTCCTCTCCATCTCTTCTTAATATTTATTGTATTTAAATAGGAATGCGTATATAGCTAGGCTCTTGCATGAGAGCTCACTCCCCTTACTTTTTCACATCTCTCTCCTCCACATAGGCCCTATATGAATGGAAGGAGGGAGTACTACTATGAGCACTGCATACTCTAGTACAGATGTTGTCAGTACTCCACTAGTACTATTGGACAGGGAGCATAAAAAAAGTTACTATTGGACTGGCTATACATGGCGAAATCCTAGTAGGAAGAGCATGCGCGAGAACAAGCACATTCACGCAGTTGAAAACAAATTGGAAAACATCTCGAGTACAGTCTAGGAGTACGTACGAATCTAACAATATTGATTGGGCGTTGTTGAATGTTGATACTTTTTTTATCAAAGTAGAGATACTTTGACTACACATAAAACTTATATGTAAACTAGAAAGGATAGGAGGGAGTATATTGTACGTTCAAAAACAAAACTAACATTGAATACCATTTATATATGATTTGCGGATGCTATGATCACCGGTTCAAAATTTTGAATCCGCCTTAGGTATCACACATGCCCCCACTCATTCTCTCTCGATTTCATCTCGGGGTCCGGAGATCGATTGAAAGAGGACTAGGGTGGGTACAATACGTTCGTTTCGCTTATGAATGTACAATATACTCCCTCTGATCCCCACAGACCCCAGACCCCCCCCCCCCCGCGCGGGTCATTTCTATCATAGAAACATACCAAACCTTTATCTCCTTGCACGAAACACAATTGATCTCTGAACATCAATCGATCTCGTCAACATCTGTCGGGGCATGAACCGAATGGGATGTCAAAACTAAGGCGCGAAGCGACACGTAGCGGAGGCAAAGTGAAACTTTAAATGAACCGTTTGTTTGTATGCATGTCGGATAAATTACAAAACATTGGAAATAAAAGCATGGTCTAGGCCCACATCCGAATGATACTCGGCGGAATGTTCAAATGAGGCTTGCGGGAGGATGGACTCGACCGGAGGGCGACATGATCGATGGAGAAGAGGGTTGGAGAGGAATGAGAAGTAAGCAAACGCCACATGATTATACTTGAACGGCTCAAATAAAAAATAAGTTGTCTCGCTTGGCCTACATAGTGGAAGGCCTAATGCGCAACGCGGAGCACTGACGCTTGAATATGGCCGGGAAAACAGGGAAACCGACATGTTGGGCACACCTGTCGGGACGACGTAGCGCAGACTAGTCCAATGGAGGAGCTGGCCCACGACCTCCTCGCCACTGGCAACCGTTCATGTGGGTCGTGGGGGCCAACAACGTGGCGCAGCTCCAACACCGCCTCTGGACACGGCGACCGGGGTGAGCGACACGCTCATCGTCGCTAGACACGATCGGTTTCAGTGTGCCGAGGGTGGCGTTAGTGTTGTGGCACGACTGAGGGAGTCCTGGACTAAGGGGTCCTCGGGCGTCCGGCCTCTATCCATGGGCCGGACTGATGGGTTGTGAAGACGTAATGGCCGAAGACTGTACCCGTGTCCGGATTGGACTCTCCTTGGCGTGGAAGGCAAGCTTGGCGACCAACTATGAAGATTCCTTCTTATGTAACCGACTCTACGTAAACCCTAGATCCTCCCGGTGTCTATATAAACCGGAGGAGTTAGTCCGGAAAGGATATACTCATTACCATAGTCATACAGGCTAGACTTCTAGGGTTTAGCCATTACGATCTCGTGGTAGATCAACTCTTGTAATATTCATATTCATCAAGATCAGTCAAGCAGGAAGTGGGGTATTACCTCCATAGAGAGGGCCCGAACCTGGGTAAACATCGTGTCCCCCATCTCTTGTTACCATCGACCTTAGACGCACAGTTCGGGACCCCCCCACCCGAGATCCGCCGGTTTTGACACCGACATTGGTGCTTTCATTGAGAGTTCCACTGTGACGTCGATGAAAGGTTCGATGGCCCCCTTCAATCGTCGACAGTGACGCTGTCCAAGGCGAAACCTTCCTCCCCGGACAGATTTTCGTATTCGGCGGCTTCGTACTGCGGGCCAACTCGCTTGGCCATCTGGAGCAGATCGATAGCTATGCCCCTGGCGACCAGATCAGATTTGGAAGCTTGAACTACGTCGCGGATATCCGTGGAGACATGATCTTCAATGGATTCGAGACCGCGGCGATCGCTCCCCCTCGCTCCGATGAACATGACTTAAAACTATCATCGGATCACATCCAGGAGATGATTCCCGTTGCTGCAACGACCCTAGAACCGGAGCAGATCGTGCCATCCGAGGCCACAGAGTCCGCGGCGTTGGAGCCGCACACGGACTCGACATCCTGCAATATTCGCGTCAGCGGAATTCCGGACTCGTCTCCGGCTATAAGTTCCGAACCGCGCACGCTCCCGGACACCGAGTTGGATCGGGTATCAATCTTCGAGTTCAGCACCGCAGATATCTTCCAACACTCTCCCTTTGGCGTTGTGCTAAATTCATTAAAAAACCTGTCCCTGGCGGGGGACTCACGGCCAAACAGTGTTCGGTTCGAGCTAGAGGCTGATAAATGGAGAATTTCGCTGCCCACCCGCCACCATTTCATAGCCACTGTCGAGGACTTAACCAACATGACTGCTTATGGCTCCGAAGACACTGACGATACAGATGATGATGCCGACAAGGAGCAAGGCCAAGACCCGCCAGTCACCAGGCGTGGGACGGCCACCACTTCATACGACGTATACACGGTCGATACACTTAAAAAAGCTCGCGGCAATGACAAAGGAGATCCAGTTGAGAATAAACCTCCTGAGACACAGTCTAAGTACAGGCGCCCTGAACGTCGCTCCAAGTCACACCGCAAGGATGGCACCGAAGAAAATAGTCCTCCGGATGGTGCCGAAAACAATGAAGACCCTGTTGGAGCAAGATCCGAACAGGAGGAACAGGAACACGGGCAAACCAGCCCCGATGAATAGGCCCTGCCCAACAACAGTTTGGAGGACGACAACTACCTTCCGCTCTTCGAAGATGAGGTAAGCCTCGACGACGAAGACTTCATCGTACCCGAAGAGCCCCTCGAGCAGGAGCGCTTCAAGCGCAGGCTAATAGCCACTGCAAGGAGCATGAAAAAGAAGCAGCGGCAGCTTCAAGCTGACCAAGACCTACTCAACGACAGATGGACCGAAGTCCTGGTCGCCGAAGAATACGGCCTTAGTGGCCTAGCCAAAAGCTACCCAAAGCACAGATTGTTATACCAGTCCGATGACGGGGCGTTGGAGCCTGTACCATCGTCACACAATGCGACAAGTCGCCGACAACTATGTCCGGATAAAGCGGCAACTCATGCCGAACACCAGACCACCCCACCTCGCCGTAAAGGCAAGAATAACGCGGATCACGACCGCCCAGACTACCTGCAGCGGGACTTGGATAATAGAGTAGGACACGCAAGACCGATCTATGGATCGCACAAGCATGCCTCGACACGCGACGATGGCTACCTATTCGGATTTGACAAACCTTGCCACGCCCGAGCTGAAAACCGCAAAGGGACTCCTTTGGATTTACGTCGCAATGTGGCCCAACATAGAGGCGCCGCACACCCGCTTTGCTTCACTGATGAAGTAATGGATCATGAATTCCCCGAAGGTTTCAAACCCGTCAATATTGAATCATACGGCGGAACAACCGATCCCGCGGTATGGATAGAATATTTTATCCTCCACATCCATATGGCCCATGGGGACGACCTCCACGCCATTAAATACCTCCCACTAAAGCTAAAAGGGCCAGCTCGGCACTGGTTAAACAGCCTGCCTGAAAATTCCATAGGTAGGTGGGAGGACTTGGAAGAGGCTTTCCTAGATAACTTCCGAGGAACATATGTCCGGCCACCGGATGCCGATGACCTAAGTCACATTGTCCAGCAGCCCGGAGAATCAGCCAGGAAGCTCTGGACTCGGTTCTTAGTCAAAAAGAACCAAATTGTCGACTGCCCGGACGTGGAAGCCCTTGCGGCTTTCAGGCACAGTGTCCGGGATGAATGGCTTGCACGTCACCTCGGCCAAGAAGGACCTAAATCCATGACAGCCCTAATTGCTCTGATGACCCGTTTTTGCGCGGGAGAAGACAGCTGGCTCGCTCGTAGAAGCAATAGCACCAGTGACCCACGCACTTCCGAAATCCGAGACGGCAACGGCAAACCATGATGAAGCAAATACAACAGTCGCAATGATAATGAAAGATCACGCGACACAGCTGTCAACGCCGGATTCAGCAATCCCAAGCCCGGCCAAAGGAAGAAGCCATTCAAGGCGAAACGAGACGAGCCATCCAACCTAGACAGGATATTAGTCCGACCCTGCCAGATTCACGGCCACCCCAATAAACCAGCTAATCATACTAACAGGAACTGCAGGGTCTTTAAACAAGCCGGCAAGCTCAACGCCGAACACAAGGGGAGAAAGCCGCCAGGTGACAGGGATGGCGGAGAGGTTCACCAACGAAGTACCGAGGGTCAGAAGCAATTTCCACCTGAGGATCAACCGCTCCCGGAGTGAAAATAGCAGTCCGGCTTCCGCCGCCCACTCCGCACACCTGTAAAATTTGTACCGCGCATACATCATTACGCACTCAAGATACCATGGGCATTGGAGGAAGCACAATACGGACAAGCCTGGAAGCATTCCAGTAACATTTTTTATTTATTTTCTTTTTATTTCTTCCTTCACGATCCTTTAAAAACAGGTGACGAACAGGATACACATATGAAACTGGCTCTATCGGAGTCCGGATCCGTACACTCACCTAAGGGGCTATTTCCATCAAGGACTCCCCCCGCCGAGGACTGGCGGTGCAGACGTGTGACAGGAGGTCCAAAATAACTTTTTCTAGACCACACTCTCTATTTTTTGAGCCTGTACTATGCCTGTTCCGCCGCCTCCGACCCCGAGCATGTCAAATAGCCGGGAGGATGACTTTTATATATATCATAAGTAATCATTGGCATATCACTCAGTTCCAAGTAAACAATATCTGAACTAATCATCCGTGTTGCCTTGCCACTGAATACGGCTCCCATGGTTATTTCACAGATATACCTTGGCATAACCTGCCAGGGGCTCGGTATGGGAACAAATGAGTTGCCAGCAAAAGCCCGAACAGCTCTATAGCGTACTTCGGCATCGCAAGTTTGGTCTTATATGCATCAGCTCCGAATCATTGTCTTGGGTCAATAGATGGGTTGCCCGGCTCCTGTGCTTGCTACCCTACGTTCCGCTCTATCGGCTAGGGTAGTAAAGGGAGAACTACTGCGATTGTGCTTCCAGTTCATCTGATCAAGTACCTCAATAGAGAAAGCCGAAAACTCACTATCATGATGCGGCGAGAGCTGGTCAACCACTTGACGACTTACTAGACTCTTTAGCAATTCTCCGTGTCACACGAGGGATCTTTTTCAGATCAAATATGTAAGGCATCTTACGCCGCATACATACCAGGGGCTATATCGTAGCCCCACCATAAAACTCCTATGGCTAAGTGAAAGTGTAACGCCTTATAGTCCGATTGCCTGGTTCGCCGCATTATCACCTCCTTCATGGACCTATAGTGTTGCCTCCCAACCTTTTACCTTCAGGGTAATGTCAACAATAATAGTTCATGCTAACTTACAACCAATTGGATATATATATATATATATATATATATATATATATATATATATATATATATATATGTCAGGATCTTTCCAACACAATGTGCTTGCCAAAGGATAAAATGTAAAAAGGAAAGGTGAAGATCACCATAACTTTTGTATAAGGTATAAGACAAGAATAAACGATAGGCCCATCGCAGAGGGAAGCAGAGGTTGTCATGTGCTTTTATGATTGGATGCACAAAATCTTAATGTGAAAGAACGTCACTTTATATTGCCACTTGTGATGTGGACCTTTATTATGCAGTCCGTCGCTTATATTTCTTCCACATCACAAGATCGTATAAAGCTTATTGTCTCCACACTAATAAGTCATACATATTTAGAGAGCAATTTTTATTGCATGCAACGATGACAACTTACTTGAAGGATCTTACTCAATCCATAGGTAGGTATGGTGGACTCTCATGGCAAAACTGGGTTTAAGGATATTCGGAAGCACAAGTAGTATCTCTACTTGGTGCAAAGAATTTGGCTAGCATGAGGGGGAAAGGCAAGCTCAACATGTTGGATGATCCATGACAATATACTTTATTTCGGATATAAGAAAACATAACCCATTACGTTGTCTTCCTTGTCCAACATCAACTCTTTAGCATGTCATATTTTAATGAGTGCTCACAATCATAAAAGATGTCCAAGATAGTATATTTATATGTGAAAACCTCTCTTTCTTTGTTACTTCCTATTAATTGCAATGATGATCAAAACTATGTTTATCAACTCTCAACAACTTTTATTCATCATACTCTTTATATGTGAAGTCATTACTCTCCATAAGATCAATATGATCTCTTTATTTCTTTTTATCCCCCTTTTTCTTTAATTCCCTCATGATAATAGAAAGATAATCAAGCCCTTGACTCAACACTAATCTTTATTATATATAGCTCACGGACTCGATTACATAGAAGGACCATAAGGCAAAACTCAAAACTAAATCATACTAAAACTTTATTCTACTAGATCAAGATATTACCAAAAGGATCGAACTAAGAAAAATGATAAAGATAGGAGTGTGATGGTGATACGATGCCGGGGCACCTCCCCCAAGCTTGGCAGTTGCCAAGGGGAGTGCTCATACCCATGTGACCAGTTCTCCTTTGCTGGTGAAGAAGATGGTGGTGACGATGGATAGTCGCACATTGAGCGTAGGAGATCCTCCAATTTGCGGATAATGCCCTTGAGTGTGATGATATGCTCCTTCAACAAAATATTTTCACGTGTGAGATATTTGTTTTGTATACGAGCTAACTCAATCATCTTGAAAGCTTCAATCTCAGTTGGGGTAAGAAGATTTTGATGAGGTTGAAGGATGTCTTCTTCTTCTGCTGCCGGAGCTTGATCCTCCATGGCCTTCTTGATTCCATCATCCTTGTTGATCTCCACGGGTTCTTCTCTCTTCAGCTCTATCTTCATTAGCCAAGCATCGTTGTCACCATTGTTAGAGAAGGGGGACGACATGATGCCTGGCCTTGACAACTCTGGCAGAAAACAGCCCAAAATGAAAACAGAGGATATGAGCGTGGTACGGTGGTCAAAACCTTCGGGAGATTATATAATAAATTTTTACTGACCAAAAGAAGTATCGTGCAAGAAAACCGAGTCCGGAGGGCACACGACGTGCCCACGAGGCAGGGGGCGCGCCCTCCACCCTCGTGGACGCCTCGTGTCCTTCCCGGACTGCTTCTTATTTTCCTATTTTCTTAAGTATTCCAAAACGGAGAAAAATTACCATTAGAACTGTATTGGAGTCGGTTTACTTACCATACCACATACCTATTCCTTTTCGGAGTCTGAAGCGTTCTGGAAAGTGTCCCTTATGTGTTCCTCCGGTGTTCCGGTTTCAATAACATTAGTTTCAACATTTATAGGATTACCTGAGATATAATGTTTGATTCTTTGACCGTTCACCACCTTTGGATTTGTGCCTACGGAGTTGTTGTTTTTTATGGCACCGGAACGATAGACCTCCTCGATAACGTAAGGACCTTCCCATTTAGAGAGAAGCTTTCCTGCAAAAAATCTTAAACGAGAGTTGAATAGCAACACATAATCACCTACATTAAACTCATGCTTTTGTATCCTTTTGTCATGCCATCTTTTAACTTTTTCTTTAAATAGTTTGGCATTCTCATAGGCTTGAGTTCTCCATTCATCAGCTGAGCTAACGTCAAATAGCCTCTTCTCACCGGCAAGTTTGAAATCATAATTGAGCTCTTTAATGGCCCAATATGCCTTATGTTCTAGTTCGAGAGGTAAGTGACATGCTTTTCCATAAACCATTTTATACGGAGACATACCCATAGGATTTTTATATGCAGTTCTATAGGCCCATAATGCATCATAAAGTTTCTTAGACCAATTCTTTCTAGATCTATTAACAGTCTTTTGCAAAATTAATTTGAGCTCTCTATTACTCTATTCTACTTGACCACTAGACTGCGGGTGATACGGATATGCAATTCTATGATTAACATCATACTTAGCAAGCATTTTAAGAAAAGCACCATGAATAAAATGTGAACCACCATCAGTCATTAAATATCTAGGGACTCCAAACCTCGGAAAAATAACTTCTTTAAGCATCTTAATAGAGGTGTTATCATCAACACTACTAGTTGGAATAGCTTCTACCCACTTAGTAACGTAATCAACAGCAACTAAAATATGTGTATACCCGTTAGAGGAAGGGAACGGTCCCATATAGTCAAAGCCCCAAACATCAAATGGTTCAATAACAAGTGAATAATTCATAGGCATTTCTTGACGTCTACTAATATTACCAATTCTTTGACATTCATCACAAGACAAGACAAACTTACGGGCATCTTTGAAGAGAGTAGGCCAATAAAAACCGGATTGCAATACCTTATCTGCAGTTCTATCTCCAGCATGGTGTCCTCCATAAGCTTCGGAGTGACACTTGCGTAGGATCTGTTACTGTTCATGCTCAGGTATACAACGCCTAATAACACCATCTACTCCTTCTTTATAAAGGTGTGGGTCATCCCAGAAGTAATGTCTTAAATCATAGAAAAACTTTTTCTTTTGCTGGTATGTGAAACTAGGTGGTATAAATTTAGCAACAATGTAATTAGCATAATTAGCATACCATGGAGCAGTGCGAGAAGCATTTATGATAGCTAATTGTTCATCAGGAAAGCTATCATCAATAGGAAGTGGGTCATCAAGAACATTCTCTAACCTAGACAAGTTGTCTGCAACGGTGTTCTCAGCTCCCTTTCTATCAATAATATGCAAATCAAATTCTTGCAGCAAGGGAACCCATCTAATAAGTCTAGGTTTAGCATCTTTCTTTTCCATAAGATATTTAATAGCAGCATGATCAGTGTGAACAGTTACTTTGGAATCAACAATGTAAGGTCCGAACTTATCACAAGCAAATACAACCGCTAAAAATTCTTTTTCAGTAGTAGCATAATTTCTCTGGGCATCACTACAAAAAAAATACACTTCCGTGATGATACGTGTTTGTCACAGTAGGTCGCGTTTTTTGTCATGCATGTACATCCATGACAAATTTATGACAGAATCAAGATAGTAATACCTGTGCTGTCGTAGAAGTGTTCCATGACATTACCAAAATTATCATCACGGAAGTGTCCACTTCCATGACGATAAATCGGGTGTCACAGAAGTGCTTTCGTCAAGGGTGACCGACACGTGGCATCCACCGTAACGGAACATCGTTAAGCTATCGGGTCGGGTTTTGGATCCGAAAACCCGTTAACAGCCCCGACCAATGGGAAATTTCCACGTGTAAAATTCTTATTGGCCGGACGAAACACGTGTCAGCTCGTCAGTGGGTCAGATAGGCGCCTATGATATGTCGACACGTGCCACGGCCCACCACTGGCCCATTTAGCTTACAAAGCCGGCCCGTTTGACTTGGTCAAAAGTTAACGGGCTGGCCCATGAAAAGCCTGTTAATGGTCTCTTCGCAAATAGCCCATTTTACGGCCCGTTAGGCCCTAAAGGAAATCGGCCCAACAACGTCATGTGGGCCGTCGAATATAACACCAGCCCATTTCACTTTCGGCCCATGTATGGCCCACGACGTCTTTCGGCCCATATGAGGCCTTCGTATCTTTAGGCCCTTTACAGGCCCACGGTGACTCTAGCCCATAATGAAAAGTAATTTTCTTTATACCCGTTAACGGCCCGTGATTTACATGGGCCGTTTCCAGCCCGTGTTAGCTTTCAGCCTATTGACGGCCCATACGTTCTTGGGCTCCTTTTCGGCCCTCGATTACTTCCGGCCCGTTACTGGCCTGTTCCCCTAATGGTCCAAATTCGGCCCATGGCAAGAGTCGGCCCGTTACTGGCCTGTTCCCCTAATGGGCCAAATTTGGCCCATGGCAAGAGTCGGCCCGTTACTGGCCTGTTACCCTAATGGGCCAAATTCGGCCCATGGCAAGAGTCGGCCCGTTTCTGGCCTGTTAACCCGTTGCACCGTTTCCACCCTGTCCTATATTCTGGCCCATTAACCACCCGTTATGCCTGTGACAGAATTAAGCCTTTGCTGTCCTACGGCCTGTTACCGTGCTGGGCCGATACCAATTACGCCCGATGACGGCCCATGTAGACCCAGTTATCCGACGGCCCGAGGCCCACCGATTACAGGCCCATTTATCGACGGCCCGTCGGAGACCCATGGATCCTACGGCCCGTATATGGCCCATGGTAGTTGCGGCCACTAGCAAACCAGGGAAAAAGAAGACTAGGAAATAAATAAGGTCGAAACTAACGCTAGGCTATTAAGGCGATTGCACAGATTACATCCACTCGGCATCAAAGATCGCCACCAGTGCAAATATAGGGAACACCCTACACTATACAAAAATGGCTTGCTGTTTTCTTCAGCCGGTGGCTGCACGTTAAGAATAAATTTTGTATCGCAACAAAACAAATTACAACTATATAACAAAAGGAAGGTTGGCATAAAACTTAACAGTCTAGCAGATAAATGCACCACCAGAAGTTTAGAAGCTCAGTTCATTTGACATGACTGTTACGTTTTCATGTTGTATTGTCCGATGGAGCACCATAACCCTCGCCTTCATTTCCCCTAGGCTCCTGAACAACATAGCAAATGTCTGATAGTCTCGTTTCAAAACCATGCATATCTTGACGACATTGAGCAATGTTTCTCCTTGTTTCACAAAGGGTCTCTCTTAGGGAATGGACTTGTGTCTGGAGCGCAGATACAACATTGCTTTGAGCTTGCATATCTTGATCATGAGGCAGTTTGGACGATATTGCCTTAACAACCAACCCAGTATTACGCAGGAACGTGCTTTTGGCACTGTTAGTGGACAGGTACAGACCCACTGCAGCAAGAGCTGACATTGCGGTTATAGTTGCCTCAGCACCTTTAGAAGGTGGCGGTTCCACCATTTTTTCCATAGCTCGCTGAAAAGTTGAGGTTTTACATTAGTAGTACCAGAACAGAAGATATTAAGGAGGCAGCAAAACCAAACAAAATAGCTTTGGTCTATATACAGAACTTATTCTGGTGAACCCATGTAAAATATTAGTTGTATTTTGTTGCAAAGTACATAATAAAACCAGGTTCCAAACATATGACCATGTACCATCGCTAATGTATTGTCTATTTCTTCACATTGTATGACATCATTCATATCACAAAACAACTGAGAATAGACAAATAGGCAATTGTAACGTTGTGTGGGCAAGTCTAGCACGGAACTAGATTACGGGTCAAGATCAAAGGAACATCACTCCTCTCTTTTAAACCTTGTAAGGTGCAATGATACGCTAAGACAATTGTGTATAAAATTGAAAAGAGTAATAGACATTGGCTGCAAACCATGCAGTTCAAGGCACAAGTCAGAGTAAGTAGTAGTTAAAAGGCATGAGGATTAAGGACTTACAACAGCGGCTTTGACTGGTGTAGTCATGCCCTTCTTCTTGCTGGTGTGACAGTTCTTGAGATTTCCACAGCATTTGGTTCAGGTACTTTTTGGTCCTTGCGGGCATTCCTCTGCATTTCGAACAAGTCAATATAGATCTGATAATATGGTACAGCAAAAAGAATGAAACAACAGCTAATTACAAGAGCCTCGCAGTGTGCAATATAGCTACGAGATCCTGTCGTCTGTTGGAATTTCACTTTCGTATGGTTGGCCTTGTTCTTTGAACAGTTCACCTACAAGAAGATAGATTTGTGTGGCACATGCGTATATAGGACTTCAACATGTGATCTGATCACATATATATAATGTACCTGATACTTCGGATCAGACCAGTGTTTAACAAGGCCCCTCCAGTCTTCATCCGATATATTTTCCACTGGAGATGTTTGGGAAATTTCACTGTTAGCCTTGCCTTCAAAGTGAGTTTTCCTCAAGTTATACCGATACTGTCGCAGAGCAGACTTGAAAACATGGGTGCAAGCTTGTCTGGTTGCATCATCTTGGCCATCCAACTTGAACCTCATCTGTTGAAAATTATGGGAGTCTCATTATCAGCAACCTAGAAAGTATGGGACAGAGCAAGACGATATTACTAGTTTCCATACATAACCATACTTACAGATAAATGGTTGAGGAAGGTGTTGAACTAGGTTTCGTCTTTGTCATTCCTATACTGAATCCATGTTGGGAGGATACGTACATGACACCTAACGGCAACCGCTGCCTCTGATACTAACTTGGCTGACTCTATAGCATCATGTGGCCTTTTTAAACCTGCCTCATAACGGATCTCCATTCTTCCTCCTCTAGATTTAGTTAACCTATTGAGCATTATCCCTGATGTTTGTTTCCTCTTGCGCCTAGGTGCTAGTCCTACAACGAACATAGGAAGTGTTACTGTACATCAAACTGTGAGACTACATATAAAGAAGCATGCAACTGTAACTTGACTCCAGCAACTACCTTCTTGCTGTTGAAGCTCACAAGGTTCATCTGATATTGCCAACTCGTCTTGTGTCAAGAGTGCTTGGGAAGTAGTGTCAGGTGGCAAGGGAGCTTGGGAACGTGCTGCTAGCTCAGTTGACGCACGAGTAAGTCGTGCAGCTGGTAGTACTGTGGTAGGTGTTGCAAGAACTAGGGCTGTCTTTGCTTGTTTGGTGGCAGCTATTTGTTTCTGTTTGGCTTTTTTTTCAACTCGTGTAGCATGGGATGCCGTGTTTGTAGAATTTTCCGCTGGACTTTGACCTTCTATTGCACAATCAGTACCAGCAAAATCTGTAGGATTCATCCGCTTCTCATTCCCTGCCATTCTGTGTTTCTTCCTCTTTCTCTGTGCCATGTTAAGTCAAGCCGACAGGAAAAACGAATAACAATTTAGTTCTTCAGAAAAAATTGATGCGTGATACAGACGAACTGAACTTTGATGTTAGACAACCACATGAAAACAGGACGAAAGAGATAACCAGAACTATGATGTGTAAACTAAGAAGAAGACATTTCACCAAATTAGAAGCAATGCAGTGGAAGGTAGACACCATATGAAAGATGCTACAAATATCGCTCTGCCAAGTTAACAGTGTCTCATCATAAATGGCCTTTAAACAAATGTGAAGCAGTACAAGAAATAAATCATATGCAAGATGCAAACAACATCACACTACCATGTTAGAGGTCTCTCGTCATTAGTGCCATTGCATATTCACAGCATTGTATATTCACAGCTTATGATGTGTAAACTAAGGAGAAGGCATTTCATCAAATTAGAAGCAGTGAAAGCTAGACACCATATGAAAGATGCAACGAATATCACTCTACCAAGTTAAAACTGTCTCGTCATAAGTGCCATTTCAACAAATTAGTAGTACAAGCTATAAAAGAATGTGAGATGTAACCTATATCACACTCCAAAGTCAAACATGTCTTATGATAAGTGATTGTTGCAGGTTACACAACAGTAGTAATTTGATGTAAGAACATGGTGTGATAGACAGATATTGTATGCTCTAGAAATAGGAACATGTGTCTTATTCAAGTATAATGTGTAAAGTAAGAAGATGGAATTCAACAAAATTAGAAGCAATACAAGCTAGACATCACACATAACATGCAACCACATATAACAGTGCCAAGTTAGAGGGAGCACCGGTGATGCTGCACTAGGGGAGACGTGCTCATCATAAACACAGCTTTGTTGAGTGTCTATGCATGTGTTCTCTTGAAAATCATCTTGGGGTGTGGAGGAGTAGAAACTGTAGAGGCCCTCCGTTCGGAAGGAGCACCTTTATCCGCTGCCTTGCTAACTTCCTTCCGCTTTATTGATTTTGAATTGTCAAGTAAAACCGACAAGAAAAAGCAATAAAAATTCTCTCTTCAGAACTCATTCATGCATGATACTGACAATCACTACTTTGATGTAAGGCAAACACATGATACCGGGATGGAATATGTACGAAAAACAGGACAGCATGGCATGTTCACAACTGTTTGTGTAAACTAAGCAGAAACCATTCCAGCAAATAAGAAGCAATGCAAGCTAGACACCACATGAAAGATGCAACCAATATCACTCTGCCAAGTTAAAAGCGTCCCATCATAAATGGAATTTCAACAAATTAGAAGCAGCGCATGCTATAAATCATATGAAAGATGCAACTAATATCGCACTACATATACTAAAGTTCTCTCGTCATGTTGATTGATGCGGGATACAAAAAAACAATAGTTTTATGTAAGGACATGCTTAATAGACAGATGTACTATGTACTAAATACAGGAAGGCATGTCACATTAACAGGTATAATGTATAAGCTAAGCAGACTAGCACATGCAGTTTAACCAGATTGGAAGAATTACAATCTAGACACCATATGCAACATGCAACCACATATCACGCTGCCAAGTTAGAGCAAGCACCTGCGATGCTAGTGTAGGGGAAATGCTGTAATCAACTACAGAGCTACGTTCACTATCTTCATCTAGCATTTCTATTTCTTGAGAATCATGTCGGGAGGCTGACGCTGCATTCTTTAAATGAGGAGTAGTCCCCTTGCCTGCCTGCCTCGTCATAAGTGGTTGATGAGGGATACACAAGAACATTAGTTTGATGTAAGAACATGGTTAATACACAGATGTACTAGTATGTACCAAAAACAGAAAGGCATGTCATATTCAAAGGTATAATGTGTAAGCTAAGCAGATGCAATTTAACCAAATTGGAAGCAATACAAGCTAGACATCCGGCTGGAGTGGTGAGCATGATCATCTAGGACCTGAGAGCCTGGTGGGAGGCGGGCTGCTTCGCCACCATCGCAGCTTTTTAGTTGGCTTCCAGGTGATGCCTATCTTTGGTGGGCTTGTCACTGGCTCGGCCAGTGCCCTGACTAGCTATTTGTCTTCTGGTGCTCACGGGATGGTGGTTCATGTAAAAAAGTATCTTTCCTTATCTTACCGACTTCGGCCTTTCGAATACAAGCTAGACACCATATGGAACATGCAACCACATATGACACCGCAAAGTTAAAGCAAGCACCTGGGATGGTGGTTCATTGCGAGCGAGGTCATCAACTCCAGAGCTACGTTTACCGTCTCATCTGCTGACACTGCACCCTTTATAGCGCTGTAACGTGTCTTGCCTACCCGCATACGAAGCTGGAGCGACTTCTCTCTTTTCTTTTTGGCTTCTCTCATGGCAGCAGAGTCTGAAATACCCTTGCATAAAAACACAATAGTGAGAGTAAGGGTGAAGTGTGTGCAGAACTAGTGCACTGTAAAAGTAGCAGATAGCAGGTGGCTGAAAAATAAATGACAGGAGACATATGATAGCTCTACTACATTGCATGGCAAACAAAATTAGATTCTACTCCGTATGATTTTGTAATATATGAGCACAGGAAATGCAGGTACTCCTCCAGCACACCACCACATGTGGTCATATCTAAGATAACAGTCGACTGAAAATAAATACGTCAGTCGATTTTTTTAATGAACCGTCCGATCTATAAGGAACGGGCAGATGGCCTTCGTCTACCTCCCGCCAGTCACTGTTGACGATCTTTCTCGAACCGCCAGCGACCACCGGCCCAGAACCCTGCCTCCGCCGCCCCGCCCTCCCATCGACCTCACACGACCGCCGTGCTTCGCAGCGCCCCCAGGCCATCCCTTTAATCCCGGCCGACCTCCAGATCGGGCGCCAGTAGCTCTAGGCCGCACACGCCCCTAAGATAAACACCAAGGCGCTGCTTCACAGGCGTAATAGGCGTACTAGCGCCTGTTACGCCGGGGAATGCTTCCGTTAATTGGGAATCATCTGGCCAGAAATTTAAATTCAGGGGGGCGACGGACCTCTAGCTAAGGTGAAATAGTATATGAGGATAAACCTTGTGCATCGCGAGTTACTAGGAACATCTAGTATCAAGAAGAAGCGGTCAACTAGTGTCTTATGTGGGATGAATACCGTGCAAGCAGAGACGTAAGATTTGCACGAATAAGGGAAGAGGAGTACCTTTTTCGGTTACCGGTGTGGTCACCTCCACATGTCGCGCAGATCTTCTTCTTTTTACCGAGGAAACCGATGTTCTGGAGGGTGCAGGCTTGGATGAACCCATGGCCAAATTGTTGACTGTGTTGCCATGGCCGTATGTCGGCGGAGGGGAAGCAGATTCGAGGCAGCGAAGGACGGCGTAGCAGGAACAGCTCCGGTGCGGTGGGGGGTGGCGAAGTTGGAGCGGTAGCGGTGAGGCGCAGGACGGCGTGGTTGAACCGGCTCGGGTACGGACGGCTCGGCCTCGGCTTCAACTACTAGCCGTGGAGGGCGTTGCGGTTGAGGTTGCGATGGACGACGACGTCAGGGTATCGGCTCCGGCGTGATGGAGGAGGGCGGCGGTTGATGGGTGGGATGGGGTGGCGGACGGAGGACGCCGGGGTTTCGCGGCTGGTGGAGAGGTAGTTTTTGCGCCCACGGAGTACGAATGGGGAATCGGACAGGTGGGGGGAACCATGTTTCGGTCTGGGACGCGCTTGTTTTTGGCTTTTTTGAACAGAAGATGGGACGCGCTTGTTTGAAATTTGGGGAAAGTACAAACTTTGCCCCCCTCTTAAATTTCGGACCTACTGCGGGTCGGGGGTAGGATGGTAATCCCAGGTGTCCCAAATAGTGGGCGGGAGCGATTTCGGCCGCGCGCATGTGTGCTTAGGCGGCCATTGTGTATGAATGTTTTTCGGATGTGGTTGCGTGGCGTCTAGATGAAGCTACAAACCTACCCCGGTTTAGACCTTTGGACGTCGGGCCGGTAGGTTTCACGGGTCGGAGTTATTAGAAAATTAATTTCCTTGTACTACCAAACATTGGTCTCACGCGGTTTCGGGCGAGTAGAGGCTCTTTTGGTGCTTCGTTCGAAATTTTGAAACACAAGCATTCACGTTTAGAGTACTCTTGAACTATGAGGATTAACCTAAATAGACAACTTTATATTTGACCTTGTATGTTTGAAAACCTCATTAAATTATCCGCTTCTTTTTCAAATTTTGACACTTGAAAATCCTATAACTACGATTATTTTGGAATGGAGGAGCTAAATTTGAATCTAGCTATTTTGTACACGACTACATATGCTATTATGTACAAAATCAGAGCAAAGATTGGTGCCCCCATAATTTAGGTATGGTTTACAAATGCCATGGTATCAAATTCAAATAATTGTATGGACTTCATGTTGAATTCGATTTTTTTAAACCACCTTAAGTTGAATTCAAATGTATGCTAGTTCATAGGTAGCTATTAATAATGTCCATTGTGTAACTTTCGTATGTATAATGTGCTTTACACACACAACATGAACTATACTCACGTTTATATTCGATTGCTAAAGCGATGCATTGTCTGGAGTTCAAAATACTAACTATGTGGATCAATTGTGTCGAATAATAACATAGACATGCTCAAATTCGATAGAATCTAGATGTCTGATGGATCAATGACCGCTCCTTACGCGAATTGCAAATATCATGTTCCCATCCTAATATTTGGATACAATTTATATCTTTAATCAATGTGTAGAGTAGTCTTTTATGTGTAGTTTCACTCTCCATCGGTGGTCTCTCACACATGCTCACACACTCTCTCCCGAGGTGTCTTTCTCGCACACATGCTCTAGATATAACCCTCCCTCCCTCTCGTAACCATTTACAACTGTTTTCACTAACCTTTATCACAAGTACTCTTCCTCTCGCAAACATACACACGCACAATCCTCATCGACCCTTTCTATATACATGGACCTGCCTACGTGTCTCATGTACGCACATTACCTTTACGGCTGTCTCCCACGCATTGTGTCACACCTCTCTTCCTAATCGACGTGTATGATTCTAGCAGAGCATTCTGTAGGATGCCCCTTAAAGTTAGGTTGGATGAATAGTAATATCAGAGATAAAGGGGTTACCTTAGTCCGAGAACCTAGGGTTACAAATCCTAGCCAGCTTTGTCAGTGGACAGAGAGACCTTCACAGTTCTGCTATCTTTTTCTTGTACGACTAGTCATCCATGGGTCTTCCTAAATGCGTCATGGGCCGACCAATGTGGCGCAGGACGGAAGCGAACGAAGGGCCTCACCTCGACCCACCGGACCTCACGCGGTGACACACCCTCTGCCCCCACGTCTCGTTATCTTCTCACACCCACACATACCAACACAAACACCACACACACAGAAAATTTCTCCTGGTGCCTCTTTTCCCTCCCCCTTGCATATACACACTCAAGGGAATGGAATCTCTTGTCGTGACGTCATATTCGTCTCTCTCTCTCTAGACCACTC